>NC_082713.1:98512368-98845993 GCF_030144855.1 Hypanus sabinus
GTCTGGAGTAACAGAAAACAGTGTTGTGCTTGTCTGGAGTAACAGAAAACAGTGTTGCGCCTGTCTGGAGTAACAGAAAACAGGGTCATGCGTGTCTGGAGTAACAGAAAACAGTGTCATGCTTGTCTGGAGTAACAGAAAACAGTGTCGTGCTTGTCTGGAGTAACAGAAAACAGTGTCGTCCTTGTCTGGAGTAGCAGAAAACAGTGTTGTGCTTGTCTGGAGTAAGAGAAAACAGAGTTGTGCTTGTCTGGAGTAACAGAAAACAATGTTGTGCTTGTCTGGAGTAACAGAAAACAATGTGGTACTTGTATGGAGTAACAGAAAACAGTGTTGTGCTTGTCTGGAGTAACAGAAAACAGAGTTGTGCTTGTCTGGAGTAACAGAAAACAATGTTGTGCTTGTCTGGAGTAACAGAAAACAGTGTTGCGCCTGTCTGGAGTAACAGAAAACAGGGTCATGCGTGTCTGGAGTAACAGAAAACAGTGTTGCGCCTGTCTGGAGTAACAGAAAACAGGGTCATGCGTGTCTGGAGTAACAGAAAACAGTGTCGTGTTTGTCTGGAGTAACAGAAAACAGTGTTGAGCATGACCCTAATGGCAGAAAACAGTGTCATGCTTGTCTGGAGTAACAGAAAACAGTGTCGTGCTTGTCTGGAGTAACAGAAAACAGTGTCGTGCTTGTCTGGAGTAACAGAAACCAGAGTCATGCTTGTCTGGAGTAACAGAAACCAGAGTCATGCTTGTCTGGAGTAACAGAAAACAGTGTTGTGCTTGTCTGAAGTATCAGAAAACAGTGTCATGCTTGTCTGGAGTAACAGAAAACTGTATCATGCTTGTCTGGAGTAACAGAAAACAGTGTCATGCTTGTCTGGAGTAACAGAAAACAGTGTCGTGCTTGTCTGGAGTAACAGAAAACAGTGTCATGCTTGTCTGGAGTAACAGAAAACAGTGTTGAGCTTGACCCTAATGGCAGAAAACAGTGTCATGCTTGTCTGGAGTAACAGAAAACAGTGTCATGCTTGTCTGGAGTAACAGACAACAGTGTTGTCCTTGTCCGGAGTAACAGAAAACAGTGTTGTGCTTGTCTGGAGTAACAGAAATCAGTGTCATGATTGTCTGGAGTAACAGAAAACTGATTCATGCTCGTCTGGAGTAACGGAAAAGAGTGTTGAGCTTGCTCCAAATGGCAGAAAATAGTGTCATGCTTGTCTGGACTAACAGAAAACAGTGTCATCCTTGTCTGGAGTAACAGAAAACAGTGTAGTGCTTGGCTGGTGTAACAGACAACAGTGTTGTGCTTGTCCGGAGTAACAGAAAACAGTGTTGTGCTTGTCTGGAGTAACAGAAAACAATGTCATGCTTGTCTGGAGTAACAGAAAACAGAGTTGTGCTTGTCTGGAGTAACAGAAAACACAGTTGTGCTTGTCTGGAGTAACAGAAAACACAGTTGTGCTTGTCTGGAGTAACAGAAAACAGTGTTGTGCTTGTCTGGAGTAACAGCAAACAGTGTTGCGCCTGTCTGGAGTAACAGAAAACAGGGTCATGCATGTCTGGAGTAACAGAAAACAGTGTCGTGCTTGTCTGGAGTAACAGAAAACAGTGTTGAGCTTGTCTGGAGTAACAGAAAACAGTGTCGTGCTTGTCTGGAGTAACAGAAAACAGTGTCGTCCTTGTCTGGAGTAACAGAAAACAGTGTTGTGCTTGTCTGGAGTAACAGAAAACAGAGTTGGGCTTGTCTGGAGTAACAGAAAACAATGTTGTACTTGTCTGGAGTAACAGAAAACAATGTGGTACTTGTATGGAGTAACAGAAAACAGTGTTGTGCTTGCCTGGAGTAACAGAAAACAGAGTTGTGCTTGTCTGGAGTAACAGAAAACAATGTTGTGCTTGTCTGGAGTAACAGAAAACAGTGTTGCGCCTGTCTGGAGTAACAGAAAACAGGGTCATGCGTGTCTGGAGTAAAAGAAAACAGTGTCGTGCTTGTCTGGAGTAACAGAAAACAGTGTTGAGCATGACCCTAATGGCAGAAAACAGTGTCATGCTTGTCTGGAGTAACAGAAAACAGTGTCGTGCTTGTCTGGAGTAACAGAAAACAGTGTCGTGCTTGTCTGGAGTAACAGAAACCAGAGTCATGCTTGTCTGGAGTAACAGAAACCAGAGTCATGCTTGTCTGGAGTAACAGAAAACAGTGTTGTGCTTGTCCGAAGTATCAGAAAACAGTGTCATGCTTGTCTGGAGTAACAGAAAACAGTATCATGCCTGTCTGGAGTAACAGAAAACAGTGTCATGCTTGTCTGGAGTAACAGAAAACAGTGTCATGCTTGTCTGGAGTAACAGAAAACAGTGTTGTGCTTGTCCCTAATGGCAGAAAACACTGTCGTGCTTGTCTGGAGTGACAGAAAACAGTGTCGTGCTTAGCTGGAGTAAAAGAAAACAGTGTCGTGCTTGTCTGGAGTAACAGAAAACAGAGTCGTGCTTCTCCGAAGTAACAGAAAACAGTGTCATGCTTCTCTGGAGTGACATAAAACAGTGTTGTGCTTGTCCCTAATGGCAGAAAACAGTGTCATGATTGTCTGGAGTAACAGAAAACAGTGTTGTGCTTGTCTGGAGTAACAGAAAACAGTGTAGTGCTTGTCTGGAGTAACAGAAAACAGTGTAGTGCTTGTCTGGAGTAACAGAAAACAGTGTAGTGCTTGTCTGGAGTAACAGACAACAGTGTTGTGCTTGTCCGGAGTAACAGAAAACAGTGTCGTGCTTCTCCGAAGTAACAGAAAACAGTGTCATGCTTCTCTGGAGTGACATAAAACAGTGTTGTGCTTGTCCCTAATGGCAGAAAACAGTGTCATGCTTGTCTGGAGTAACAGAAAACAGTGTTGTGCTTGTCCCTAATGGCAGAAAACACTGTCGTGCTTGTCTGGAGTGACAGAAAACAGTGTCGTGCTTAGCTGGAGTAAAAGAAAACAGTGTCGTGCTTGTCTGGAGTAACAGAAAACAGTGTCGTGCTTCTCCGAAGTAACAGAAAACAGTGTCATGCTTCTCTGGAGTGACATAAAACAGTGTTGTGCTTGTCCCTAATGGCAGAAAACAGTGTCATGATTGTCTGGAGTAACAGAAAACAGTGTTGTGCTTGTCCCTAATGACAGAAAACAGTTGTTGTGCTTGTCTGGAGTAACAGAAAACAGAGTTGTGCTTCTCTCGAGTAACAGAAACCAGAGTCATGCTTGTCTGGAGTAACAGAAACCATGGTCATGCTTGTCTGCAGTAACAGAAAACAGTGTTGTGCTTGTCTGAAGTATCAGAAAACAGTGTCATGCTTGTCTGGAGTAACAGAAAACAGTATCATGCCTGTCTGGAGTAACAGAAAACAGTGTCATGCTTGTCTGGAGTAACAGAAAACAGTGTCGTGCTTGTCTGGAGTAACAGAAAACAGTGTCATGCTTGTCTGGAGTAAAAGAAAACAGTGTTGAGCTTGACCCTAATGGCAGAAAACAGTGTCATGCCTGTATGGAGTAACAGAAAACAGTGTTGTGCTTGTCTGGAGTAACAGAAAACAGAGTTGTGCTTGTCTGGAGTAACAGAAAACAATGTTGTGCTTGTCTGGAGTAACAGAAAACAGTGTTGCGCCTGTCTGGAGTAACAGAAAACAGGGTCATGCGTGTCTGGAGTAACAGAAAACAGTGTCGTGCTTGTCTGGAGTAACAGAAAACAGTGTTGAGCATGACCCTAATGGCAGAAAACAGTGTCATGCTTGTCTGGAGTAACAGAAAACAGTGTCGTGCTTGTCTGGAGTAACAGAAAACAGTGTCGTGCTTGTCTGGAGTAACAGAAACCAGAGTCATGCTTGTCTGGAGTAACAGAAACCAGAGTCATGCTTGTCTGGAGTAACAGAAAACAGTGTTGTGCTTGTCTGAAGTATCAGAAAACCGTGTCATGCTTGTCTGGAGTAACAGAAAACTGTATCATGCTTGTCTGGAGTAACAGAAAACAGTGTCATGCTTGTCTGGAGTAACAGAAAACAGTGTCGTGCTTGTCTGGAGTAACAGAAAACAGTGTCATGCTTGTCTGGATTAACAGAAAACAGTGTTGAGCTTGACCCTAATGGCAGAAAACAGTGTCATGCTTGTCTGGAGTAACAGAAAACAGTGTCATGCTTGTCTGGAGTAACAGACAACAGTGTTGTCCTTGTCCGGAGTAACAGAAAACAGTGTTGTGCTTGTCTGGAGTAACAGAAATCAGTGTCATGATTGTCTGGAGTAACAGAAAACAGATTCATGCTCGTCTGGAGTAACGGAAAAGAGTGTTGAGCTTGCTCCAAATGGCAGAAAATAGTGTCATGCTTGTCTGGACTAACAGAAAACAGTGTCATCCTTGTCTGGAGTTACAGAAAACAGTGTAGTGCTTGGCTGGTGTAACAGACAACAGTGTTGTGCTTGTCCGGAGTAACAGAAAACAGTGTTGTGCTTGTCTGGAGTAACAGAAAACAGTGTCATGCTTGTCTGGAGTAACAGAAAACAGAGTTGTGCTTGTCTGGAGTAACAGAAAACACAGTTGTGCTTGTCTGGAGTAACAGAAAACACAGTTGTGCTTGTCTGGAGTAACAGAAAACAGTGTTGTGCTTGTCTGGAGTAACAGAAAACAGTGTTGCGCCTGTCTGGAGTAACAGAAAAAAGGGTCATGCATGTCTGGAGTAACAGAAAACAGTGTTGAGCTTGTCTGGAGTAACAGAAAACAGAGTTGGGCTTGTCTGGAGTAACAGAAAACAATGTTGTGCTTGTCTGGAGTAACAGAAAACAATGTGGTACTTGTATGGAGTAACAGAAAACAGTGTTGTGCTTGCCTGGAGTAACAGAAAACAGAGTTGTGCTTGTCTGGAGTAACAGAAAACAATGTTGTGCTTGTCTGGAGTAACAGAAAACAGTGTCGTGCTTGTCTGGAGTAACAGAAAACAGTGTCGTCCTTGTCTGGAGTAACAGAAAACAGTGTTGTGCTTGTCTGGAGTAACAGAAAACAGAGTTGGGCTTGTCTGGAGTAACAGAAAACAATGTTGTGCTTGTCTGGAGTAACAGAAAACAATGTGGTACTTGTATGGAGTAACAGAAAACAGTGTTGTGCTTGCCTGGAGTAACAGAAAACAGAGTTGTGCTTGTCTGGAGTAACAGAAAACAATGTTGTGCTTGTCTGGAGTAACAGAAAACAGTGTTGCGCCTGTCTGGAGTAACAGAAAACAGGGTCATGCGTGTCTGGAGTAAAAGAAAACAGTGTCGTGCTTGTCTGGAGTAACAGAAAACAGTGTTGAGCATGACCCTAATGGCAGAAAACAGTGTCATGCTTGTCTGGAGTAACAGAAAACAGTGTCGTGCTTCTCCGAAGTAACAGAAAACAGTGTCATGCTTCTCTGGAGTGACATAAAACAGTGTTGTGCTTGTCCCTAATGGCAGAAAACAGTGTCATGATTGTCTGGAGTAACAGAAAACAGTGTTGTGCTTGTCCCTAATGACAGAAAACAGTTGTTGTGCTTGTCTGGAGTAACAGAAAACAGTGTAGTGCTTGTCTGGAGTAACAGAAAACAGTGTAGTGCTTGTCTGGAGTAACAGACAACAGTGTTGTGCTTGTCCCTAATGGCAGAAAACAGTGTCGTGCTTGTCTGGAGTGACAGAAAACAGTGTTGTGCTTGTCCCTAATGGCAGAAAACAGTGTCGTGCTTGTCTGGAGTGACAGAAAACAGTGTCGTGCTTAGCTGGAGTAAAAGAAAACAGTGTCGTGCTTGTCTGGAGTAACAAAAAACAGTGTCGTGCTTCTCCGAAGTAACAGAAAACAGTGTCATGCTTCTCTGGAGTGACATAAAACAGTGTTGTGCTTGTCCCTAATGGCAGAAAACAGTGTCATGATTGTCTGGAGTAACAGAAAACAGTGTTGTTCTTGTCCCTAATGACAGAAAACAGTTGTTGTGCTTGTCTGGAGTAACAGAAAACAGTGTAGTGCTTGTCTGGAGTAACAGAAAACAGTGTAGTGCTTGTCTGGAGTAACAGACAACAGTGTTGTGCTTGTCCGGAGTAACAGAAAACAGTGTTGTGCTTGTCTGGAGTAACAGAAAACAGTGTCATGCTTGTCTGGAGTAACAGAAAACAGAGTTGTGCTTGTCTGGAGTAACAGAAAACACAGTTGTGCTTGTCTGGAGTAACAGAAAACAGTGTTGTGCTTGTCTGGAGTTACAGAAAACAGTGTTGCGCCTGTCTGGAGTAACAGAAAACAGGGTCATGCATGTCTGGAGTAACAGAAAACAGTGTCGTGCTTGTCTGGAGTAACAGAAAACAGTGTTGAGCTTGTCTGGAGTAACAGAAAACAGTGTCGTGCTTGTCTGGAGTAACAGAAAACAGTGTCGTCCTTGTCTGGAGTAACAGAAAACAGTGTTGTGCTTGTCTGGAGTAACAGAAAACAGAGTTGTGCTTGTCTGGAGTAACAGAAAACAATGTGGGCTTGTCTGGAGCAACAGAAAACAATGTGGTACTTGTATGGAGTAACAGAAAACAGTGTTGTGCTTGTCTGGAGTAACAGAAAACAGAGTTGTGCTTGTCTGGAGTAACAGAAAACAATGTTGTGCTTGTCTGGAGTAACAGAAAACAGTGTTGCGCCTGTCTGGAGTAACAGAAAACAGGGTCATGCGTGTCTGGAGTAACAGAAAACAGTGTCGTGCTTGTCTGGAGTAACAGAAAACAGTGTTGAGCATGACCCCAATGGCAGAAAACAGTGTCATGCTTGTCCGAAGTAACAGAAAACAGTGTCGTGCTTGTCTGGAGTAACAGAAAACAGTGTCGTGCTTGTCTGGAGTAACAGAAACCAGAGTCATGCTTGTCTGGAGTAACAGAAACCAGAGTCATGCTTGTCTGGAGTAACAGAAAACAGTTTTGTGCTTGTCTGAAGTATCAGAAAACAGTGTCATGCTTGTCTGGAGTAACAGAAAACAGTATCATGCCTGTCTGGAGTAACAGAAAACAGTGTCATGCTTGTCTGGAGTAACAGAAAACAGTGTTGAGCTTGACCCTAATGGCAGAAAACAGTGTCATGCTTGTCTGGAGTAACAGAAAACAGTGTCGTGCTTGTCTGGAGTAACAGACAACAGTATAGTGCTTGTCTGGAGTAACAGAAAACAGTGTAGTGCTTGTCTGGAGTAACAGAAAACAGTGTTGTGCTTGTCCCAAATGGCAGAAAACAGTGTCATGCTTGTCTAGAGTAACAGAAAACAGTGTTGTGCTTGTCCCTAATGGCAGAAAACAGTGTCGTGCTTGTCTGGAGTGACAGAAAACAGTGTCGTGCTTGTCCCTAATGGCAGAAAACAGTGTCATGATTGTCTGGAGTAACAGAAAACGGTGTTGTGCTTGTCCCTAATGACAGAAAACAGTTGTTGTGCTTGTCTGGAGTAACAGAAAACAGTGTAGTGCTTGTCTGGAGTAACAGAAAACAGTGTAGTGCTTGTCTGGAGTAACAGACAACAGTGTTGTGCTTGTCCCTAATGGCAGAAAACAGTGTCGTGCTTGTCTGGAGTGACAGAAAACAGTGTCGTGCTTAGCTGGAGTAAAAGAAAACAGTGTCGTGCTTGTCTGGAGTAACAGAATACAGTGTCGTGCTTCTCCGAAGTAACAGAAAACAGTGTCATGCTTCTCTGGAGTGACATAAAACAGTGTTGTGCTTGTCCCTAATGGCAGAAAACAGTGTCATGATTGTCTGGAGTAACAGAAAACAGTGTTGTGCTTGTCCCTAATGACAGAAAACAGTTGTTGTGCTTGTCTGGAGTAACAGAAAACAGTGTAGTGCTTGTCTGGAGTAACAGAAAACAGTGTAGTGCTTGTCTGGAGTAACAGACAACAGTGTTGTGCTTGTCCGGAGTAACAGAAAACAGTGTTGTGCTTGTCTGGAGTAACAGAAAACAGTGTCATGCTTGTCTGGAGTAACAGAAAACAGAGTTGTGCTTGTCTGGAGTAACAGAAAACACAGTTGTGCTTGTCTGGAGTAACAGAAAACAGTGTTGTGCTTGTCTGGAGTAACAGAAAACAGTGTTGCGCCTGTCTGGAGTAACAGAAAACAGGGTCATGCATGTCTGGAGTAACAGAAAACAGTGTCGTGCTTGTCTGGAGTAACAGAAAACAGTGTTGAGCTTCTCTGGAGTAACAGAAAACAGTGTCGTGCTTGTCTGGAGTAAAAGAAAACAGTGTTGAGCTTGACCCTAATGGCAGAAAACAGTGTCATGCTTGTCTGGAGTAACAGAAATCAGTGTCGTGCTTGTCTGGAGTAACAGACAACAGTATAGTGCTTGTCTGGAGTAACAGAAAACAGTGTAGTGCTTGTCTGGAGTAACAGAAAACAGTGTTGTGCTTGTCCCTAATGGCAGAAAACAGTGTCATGCTTGTCTAGAGTAACAGAAAACAGTGTTGTGCTTGTCCCTAATGGCAGAAAACAGTGTCGTGCTTGTCTGGAGTGACAGAAAACAGTGTCGTGCTTAGCTGGAGTAAAAGAAAACAGTGTCGTGCTTGTCTGGAGTAACAGAAAACAGTGTCGTGCTTCTCCGAAGTAACAGAAAACAGTGTCATGCTTCTCTGGAGTGACATAAAACAGTGTTGTGCTTGTCCCTAATGGCAGAAAACAGTGTCATGATTGTCTGGAGTAACAGAAAACAGTGTTGTGCTTGTCCCTAATGACAGAAAACAGTTGTTGTGCTTGTCTGGAGTAACAGAAAACAGTGTAGTGCTTGTCTGGAGTAACAGAAAACAGTGTAGTGCTTGTCTGGAGTAACAGACAACAGTGTTGTGCTTGTCCCTAATGGCAGAAAACAGTGTCGTGCTTGTCTGGAGTGACAGAAAACAGTGTCGTGCTTAGCTGGAGTAAAAGAAAACAGTGTCGTGCTTGTCTGGAGTAACAGAATACAGTGTCGTGCTTCTCCGAAGTAACAGAAAACAGTGTCATGCTTCTCTGGAGTGACATAAAACAGTGTTGTGCTTGTCCCTAATGGCAGAAAACAGTGTCATGATTGTCTGGAGTTACAGAAAACAGTGTTGTGCTTGTCCCTAATGACAGAAAACAGTTGTTGTGCTTGTCTGGAGTAACAGAAAACAGTGTAGTGCTTGTCTGGAGTAACAGAAAACAGTGTAGTGCTTGTCTGGAGTAACAGACAACAGTGTTGTGCTTGTCCGGAGTAACAGAAAACAGTGTTGTGCTTGTCTGGAGTAACAGAAAACAGTGTCATGCTTGTCTGGAGTAACAGAAAACAGAGTTGTGCTTGTCTGGAGTAACAGAAAACACAGTTGTGCTTGTCTGGAGTAACAGAAAACAGTGTTGTGCTTGTCTGGAGTAACAGAAAACAGTGTTGCGCCTGTCTGGAGTAACAGAAAACAGGGTCATGCATGTCTGGAGTAACAGAAAACAGTGTCGTGCTTGTCTGGAGTAACAGAAAACAGTGTTGAGCTTGTCTGGAGTAACAGAAAACAGTGTCGTGCTTGTCTGGAGTAACAGAAAACAGTGTCGTCCTTGTCTGGAGTAACAGAAAACAGTGTTGTGCTTGTCTGGAGTAACAGAAAACAGAGTTGTGCTTGTCTGAAGTAACAGAAAACAATGTTGTGCTTGTCTGGAGTAACAGAAAACAATGTGGTACTTGTATGGAGTAACAGAAAACAGTGTTGTGCTTGTCTGGAGTAACAGAAAACAGAGTTCTGCTTGTCTGGAGTAACAGAAAACAATGTTGTGCTTGTCTGGAGTAACAGAAAACAGTGTTGCGCCTGTCTGGAGTAACAGAAAACAGGGTCATGCGTGTCTGGAGTAACAGAAAACAGTGTCGTGCTTGTCTGGAGTAACAGAAAACAGTGTTGAACATGACCCTAATGGCAGAAAACAGTGTCATGCTTGTCTGAAGTAACAGAAAACAGTGTCGTGCTTGTCTGGAGTAACAGAAAACAGTGTCGTGCTTGTCTGGAGTAACAGAAACCAGAGTCATGCTTGTCTGGAGTAACAGAAACCAGAGTCATGCTTGTCTGGAGTAACAGAAAACAGTGTTGTGCTTGTCTGAAGTATCAGAAAACAGTGTCATGCTTGTCTGGAGTAACAGAAAACAGTATCATGCCTGTCTGGAGTAACAGAAAACAGTGTCATGCTTGTCTGGAGTAACAGAAAACAGTGTCGTGCTTCGCTGGAGTAACAGAAAACAGTGTCATGCTTGTCTGGAGTAAAAGAAAACAGTGTTGAGCTTGACCCTAATGGCAGAAAACAGTGTCATGCTTGTCTGGAGTAACAGAAATCAGTGTCGTGCTTGTCTGGAGTAACAGACAACAGTATAGTGCTTGTCTGGAGTAACAGAAAACAGTGTAGTGCTTGTCTGGAGTAACAGAAAACAGTGTTGTGCTTGTCCCTAATGGCAGAAAACAGTGTCATGCTTGTCTAGAGTAACAGACAACAGTGTTGTGCTTGTCCGGAGTAACAGAAAACAGTGTTGTGCTTGTCTGGAGTAACAGAAAACAGTGTCATGCTTGTCTGGAGTAACAGAAAACAGAGTTGTGCTTGTCTGGAGTAACAGAAAACAATGTTGTGCTTGTCTGGAGTAACAGAAAACAGTGTTGCGCCTGTCTGGAGTAACAGAAAACAGGGTCATGCGTGTCTGGAGTAACAGAAAACAGTGTCGTGCATGTCTGGAGTAACAGAAAACAGTGTTGAGCATGACCCTAATGGCAGAAAACAGGGTCATGCTTGTCTGGAGTATCAGAAAACAGTGTCGTGCTTGTCTGGAGTAACAGAAAACAGTGTCGTGCTTGTCTGGAGTAACAGAAACCAGAGTCATGCTTGTCTGGAGTAACAGAAAACAGTGTCGTCCTTGTCTGGAGTAACAGAAAACAGTGTTGTGCTTGTCTGGAGTAACAGAAAACAGAGTTGTGCTTGTCTGAAGTAACAGAAAACAATGTTGTGCTTGTCTGGAGTAACAGAAAACAATGTGGTACTTGTATGGAGTAACAGAAAACAGTGTTGTGCTTGTCTGGAGTAACAGAAAACAGAGTTCTGCTTGTCTGGAGTAACAGAAAACAATGTTGTGCTTGTCTGGAGTAACAGAAAACAGTGTTGCGCCTGTCTGGAGTAACAGAAAACAGGGTCATGCGTGTCTGGAGTAACAGAAAACAGTGTCATGCTTGTCTGGAGTAACAGAAAACAGTGTTGAACATGACCCTAATGGCAGAAAACAGTGTCATGCTTGTCTGAAGTAACAGAAAACAGTGTCGTGCTTGTCTGGAGTAACAGAAACCAGAGTCATGCTTGTCTGGAGTAACAGAAACCAGAGTCATGCTTGTCTGGAGTAACAGAAAACAGTGTTGTGCTTGTCTGAAGTATCAGAAAACAGTGTCATGCTTGTCTGGAGTAACAGAAAACAGTATCATGCCTGTCTGGAGTAACAGAAAACAGTGTCATGCTTGTCTGGAGTAACAGAAAACAGTGTCGTGCTTCGCTGGAGTAACAGAAAACAGTGTCATGCTTGTCTGGAGTAAAAGAAAACAGTGTTGAGCTTGACCCTAATGGCAGAAAACAGTGTCATGCTTGTCTGGAGTAACAGACAACAGTATAGTGCTTGTCTGGAGTAACAGAAAACAGTGTAGTGCTTGTCTGGAGTAACAGAAAACAGTGTTGTGCTTGTCCCTAATGGCAGAAAACAGTGTCATGCTTGTCTAGAGTAACAGAAAACAGTGTTGTGCTTGTCCCTAATGGCAGAAAACAGTGTCGTGCTTGTCTGGAGTGACAGAAAACTGTGTCGTGCTTAGCTGGAGTAAAAGAAAACAGTGTCGTGCTTGTCTGGAGTAACAGAAAACAGTGTCGTGCTTCTCCGAAGTAACAGAAAACAGTGTCATGCTTCTCTGGAGTGACATAAAACAGTGTTGTGCTTGTCCCTAATGGCAGAAAACAGTGTCATGATTGTCTGGAGTAACAGAAAACAGTGTTGTGCTTGTCTGGAGTAACAGAAAACAGTGTAGTGCTTGTCTGGAGTAACAGAAAACAGTGTAGTGCTTGTCTGGAGTAACAGAAAACAGTGTCGTGCTTCTCCGAAGTAACAGAAAACAGTGTCATGCTTCTCTGCAGTGACATAAAACAGTGTTGTGCTTGTCCCTAATGGCAGAAAACAGTGTCATGATTATCTGGAGTAACAGAAAACAGTGTTGTGCTTGTCCCTAATGACAGAAAACAGTTGTTGTGCTTGTCTGGAGTAACAGAAAACAGTGTAGTGCTTGTCTGGAGTAACAGAAAACAGTGTAGTGCTTGTCTGGAGTAACAGACAACAGTGTTGTGCTTGTCCGGAGTAACAGAAAACAGTGTTGTGCTTGTCTGGAGTAACAGAAAACACAGTTGTGCTTGTCTGGAGTAACATAAAACAGTGTTGTGCTTGTCTGGAGTAACAGAAAACAGTGTTGCGCCTGTCTGGAGTAACAGAAAACAGGGTCATGCGTGTCTGGAGTAACAGAAAACAGTGTCGTGCTTGTCTGGAGTAACAGAAAACAGTGTCGTGCTTGTCTGGAGTAACAGAAAACAGTGTTGAGCTTGTCTGAAGTAACAGAAAACAGTGTCGTGCTTGTCTGGAGTAACAGAAAACAGTGTTGAGCTTGTCTGGAGTAACAGAAAACAGTGTCGTGCTTGTCTGGAGTAAAAGAAAACAGTGTTGAGCTTGACCCTAATGGCACAAAACAGTGTCATTCTTGTCTGGAGTAACAGAAAACATGCTTGTCTGGAGTAACAGACAACAGTATAGTGCTTGTCTGGAGTAACAGAAAACAGTGTAGTGCTTGTCTGGAGTAACAGAAAACAGTGTTGTGCTTGTCCCTAATGGCAGAAAACAGTGTCATGCTTGTCTAGAGTAACAGAAAACAGTGTTGTGCTTGTCCCTAATGGCAGAAAACAGTGTCGTGCTTGTCTGGAGTGACAGAAAACAGTGTCGTGCTTAGCTGGAGTAAAAGAAAACAGTGTCGTGCTTGTCTGGAGTAACAGAAAACAGTGTCGTGCTTCTCCGAAGTAACAGAAAACAGTGTCATGCTTCTCTGGAGTGACATAAAACAGTGTTGTGCTTGTCCCTAATGGCAGAAAACAGTGTCATGATTGTCTGGAGTAACAGAAAACAGTGTTGTGCTTGTCCCTAATGACAGAAAACAGTTGTTGTGCTTGTCTGGAGTAACAGAAAACAGTGTAGTGCTTGTCTGGAGTAACAGAAAACAGTGTAGTGCTTGTCTGGAGTAACAGACAACAGTGTTGTGCTTGTCCCTAATGGCAGAAAACAGTGTCGTGCTTGTCTGGAGTGACAGAAAACTGTGTCGTGCTTAGCTGGAGTAAAAGAAAACAGTGTCGTGCTTGTCTGGAGTAACAGAATACAGTGTCGTGCTTCTCCGAAGTAACAGAAAACAGTGTCATGCTTCTCTGGAGTGACATAAAACAGTGTTGTGCTTGTCCCTAATGGCAGAAAACAGTGTCATGATTGTCTGGAGTTACAGAAAACAGTGTTGTGCTTGTCCCTAATGACAGAAAACAGTTGTTGTGCTTGTCTGGAGTAACAGAAAACAGTGTAGTGCTTGTCTGGAGTAACAGAAAACAGTGTAGTGCTTGTCTGGAGTAACAGACAACAGTGTTGTGCTTGTCCGGAGTAACAGAAAACAGTGTTGTGCTTGTCTGGAGTAACAGAAAACAGTGTCATGCTTGTCTGGAGTAACAGAAAACAGAGTTGTGCTTGTCTGGAGTAACAGAAAACACAGTTGTGCTTGTCTGGAGTAACAGAAAACAGTGTTGTGCTTGTCTGGAGTAACAGAAAACAGTGTTGCGCCTGTCTGGAGTAACAGATAACAGGGTCATGCATGTCTGGAGTAACAGAAAACAGTGTCGTGCTTGTCTGGAGTAACAGAAAACAGTGTTGAGCTTGTCTGGAGTAACAGAAAACAGTGTCGTGCTTGTCTGGAGTAACAGAAAACAGTGTCGTCCTTGTCTGGAGTAACAGAAAACAGTGTTGTGCTTGTCTGGAGTAACAGAAAACAGAGTTGTGCTTGTCTGAAGTAACAGAAAACAATGTTGTGCTTGTCTGGAGTAACAGAAAACAATGTGGTACTTGTATGGAGTAACAGAAAACAGTGTTGTGCTTGTCTGGAGTAACAGAAAACAGAGTTCTGCTTGTCTGGAGTAACAGAAAACAATGTTGTGCTTGTCTGGAGTAACAGAAAACAGTGTTGCGCCTGTCTGGAGTAACAGAAAACAGGGTCATGCGTGTCTGGAGTAACAGAAAACAGTGTCGTGCTTGTCTGGAGTAACAGAAAACAGTGTTGAACATGACCCTAATGGCAGAAAACAGTGTCATGCTTGTCTGAAGTAACAGAAAACAGTGTCGTGCTTGTCTGGAGTAACAGAAAACAGTGTCGTGCTTGTCTGGAGTAACAGAAACCAGAGTCATGCTTGTCTGGAGTAACAGAAACCAGAGTCATGCTTGTCTGGTGTAACAGAAAACAGTGTTGTGCTTGTCTGAAGTATCAGAAAACAGTGTCATGCTTGTCTGGAGTAACAGAAAACAGTATCATGCCTGTCTGGAGTAACAGAAAACAGTGTCATGCTTGTCTGGAGTAACAGAAAACAGTGTCGTGCTTCGCTGGAGTAACAGAAAACAGTGTCATGCTTGTCTGGAGTAAAAGAAAACAGTGTTGAGCTTGACCCTAATGGCAGAAAACAGTGTCATGCTTGTCTGGAGTAACAGAAAACAGTGTCGTGCTTGTCTGGAGTAACAGACAACAGTATAGTGCTTGTCTGGAGTAACAGAAAACAGTGTAGTGCTTGTCTGGAGTAACAGAAAACAGTGTTGTGCTTGTCCCTAATGGCAGAAAACAGTGTCATGCTTGTCTAGAGTAACAGAAAACAGTGTTGTGCTTGTCCCTAATGGCAGAAAACAGTGTCGTGCTTGTCTGGAGTGACAGAAAACAGTGTCGTGCTTAGCTGGAGTAAAAGAAAACAGTGTCATGCTTGTCTGGAGTAACAGAAAACAGTGTCGTGCTTCTCCGAAGTAACAGAAAACAGTGTCATGCTTCTCTGGAGTGACATAAAACAGTGTTGTGCTTGTCCCTAATGGCAGAAAACAGTGTCATGATTGTCTGGAGTAACAGAAAACAGTGTTGTGCTTGTCTGGAGTAACAGAAAACAGTGTAGTGCTTGTCTGGAGTAACAGAAAACAGTGTAGTGCTTGTCTGGAGTAACAGAAAACAGTGTAGTGCTTGTCTGGAGTAACAGAAAACAGTGTAGTGCTTGTCTGGAGTAACAGACAACAGTGTTGTGCTTGACCCTAATGGCTGAAAACAGTGTCATGCTTGTCTGGAGTAACAGAAAACAGTGTTGTGCTTGTCCCTAATGGCAGAAAACACTGTCGTGCTTGTCTGGAGTGACAGAAAACAGTGTAGTGCTTGTCTGGAGTAACAGAAAACAGTGTCGTGCTTCTCCGAAGTAACAGAAAACAGTGTCATGCTTCTCTGCAGTGACATAAAACAGTGTTGTGCTTGTCCCTAATGGCAGAAAACAGTGTCATGATTGTCTGGAGTAACAGAAAACAGTGTTGTGCTTGTCCCTAATGACAGAAAACAGTTGTTGTGCTTGTCTGGAGTAACAGAAAACAGTGTAGTGCTTGTCTGGAGTAACAGAAAACAGTGTAGTGCTTGTCTGGAGTAACAGACAACAGTGTTGTGCTTGTCCGGAGTAACAGAAAACAGTGTTGTGCTTGTCTGGAGTAACAGAAAACACAGTTGTGCTTGTCTGGAGTAACAGAAAACAGTGTTGTGCTTGTCTGGAGTAACAGAAAACAGTGTTGCGCCTGTCTGGAGTAACAGAAAACAGGGTCATGCATGTCTGGAGTAACAGAAAACAGTGCCATACTGTTCTGGAGTAACAGAAAACAGTGTCGTGCTTGTCTGGAGTAACAGAAAACAGTGTTGAGCTTGACCCTAATGGTAGAAAACAGTGTCATGCTTGTCTGGAGTAACAGAAAACAGTGTTGCTCCTGTCTGGAGTAACAGAAAACAGGGTCATGCGTGTCTGGAGTAACAGAAAACAGTGTCATGCTTGTCTGGAGTAACAGAAAACAGTGTCGTGCTTCTCTGGAGTAACAGAAAACAATGTTGAGCTTGTCTGGAGTAACAGAAAACAGTGTCGTGCTTGTCCCTAATGACAGAAAACAGTTGTTGTGCTTGTCTGGAGTAACAGAAAACAGTGTAGTGCTTGTCTGGAATAACAGAAAACTGTGTAGTGCTTGTCTGGAATAACAGAAAACAGTGTAGTGCTTGTCTGAAATAACAGAAAACAGTGTAGTGCTTGTCTGGAGTAACAGACAACAGTGTTGTGCTTGTCCGGAGTAACAGAAAACAGTGTTGTGCTTGTCTGGAGTAACAGAAAACAGTGTCATGCTTGTCTGGAGTAACAGAAAACAGAGTTGTGCTTGTCTGGAGTAACAGAAAACAATGTTGTGCTTGTCTGGAGTAACAGAAAACAGTGTTGCGCCTGTCTGGAGTAACAGAAAACAGGGTCATGCGTGTCTGGAGTAACAGAAAACAGTGTCGTGCATGTCTGGAGTAACAGAAAACAGTGTTGAGCATGACCCTAATGGCAGAAAACAGTGTCATGCTTGTCTGGAGTAACAGAAAACAGTGTCGTGCTTGTCTGGAGTAACAGAAAACAGTGTCGTGCTTGTCTGGAGTAACAGAAACCAGAGTCATGCTTGTCTGGAGTAACAGAAAACAGTGTTGTGCTTGTCTGGAGTAACAGAAAACAGTGTCATGCTTGTCTGGAGTAACAGAAAACAGAGTTGTGCTTGTCTGGAGTAACAGAAAACACAGTTGTGCTTGTCTGGAGTAACAGAAAACAGTGTTGTGCTTGTCTGGAGTAACAGAAAACAGTGTTGCGCCTGTCTGGAGTAACAGAAAACAGGGTCATGCATGTCTGGAGTAACAGAAAACAGTGTCATGCTGGTCTGGAGTAACAGAAAACAGTGTCGTGCTTGTCTGGAGTAACAGAAAACAGTGTTGAGCTTGACCCGAATGGCAGAAAACAGTGTCATGCTTGTCTGGAGTAACCGAAAACAGTGTTGCTCCTGTCTGGAGTAACAGAAAACAGGGTCATGCGTGTCTGGAGTAACAGAAAACAGTGTCATGCTTGTCTGGAGTAACAGAAAACAGTGTCGTGCTTGTCTGGAGTAACACAAAACAATGTTGAGCCTGTCTGGAGTAACAGAAAACAGTGTCGTGCTTGTCCCTAATGACAGAAAACAGTTGTTGTGCTTGTCTGGAGTAACAGAAAACAGTGTAGTGCTTGTCTGGAGTAACAGAAAACAGTGTAGTGCTTGTCTGGAGTAACAGACAACAGTGTTGTGCTTGTCCGGAGTAACAGAAAACAGTGTTGTGCTTGTCTGGAGTAACAGAAAACACAGTTGTGCTTGTCTGGAGTAACAGAAAACAGTGTTGTGCTTGTCTGGAGTAACAGAAAACAATGTTGTGCTTGTCTGGAGTAACAGAAAACAGTGTTGCGCCTGTCTGGAGTAACAGAAAACAGGGTCATGCGTGTCTGGAGTAACAGAAAACAGTGTCGTGCTTGTCTGGAGTAACAGAAAACAGTGTTGAGCATGACCCTAATGGCAGAAAACAGTGTCATGCTTGTCTGGAGTAACAGAAAACAGTGTCGTGCCTATCTGGAGTAACAGAAAACAGTGTCGTGCTTGTCTGGAGTAACAGAAACCAGAGTCATGCTTCTCTGGAGTAACAGAAAACAGTGTTGTGCTTGTCTGGAGTAACAGAAAACAGTGTCATGCTTGTCTGGAGCAACAGAAAACAGAGTTGTGCTTGTCTGGTGTAACAGAAAACACAGTTGTGCTTGTCTGGAGTAACAGAAAACAGTGTAGTGCTTGTCTGGAGTAACAGAAAACAGTGTAGTGCTTGTCTGGAGTAACAGACAACAGTGTTGTGCTTGTCCCTAATGGCAGAAAACAGTGTCGTGCTTGTCTGGAGTGACAGAAAACAGTGTCGTGCTTAGCTGGAGTAAAAGAAAACAGTGTCGTGCTTGTCTGGAGTAACAGAATACAGTGTCGTGCTTCTCCGAAGTAACAGAAAACAGTGTCATGCTTCTCTGGAGTGACATAAAACAGTGTTGTGCTTGTCCCTAATGGCAGAAAACAGTGTCATGATTGTCTGGAGTTACAGAAAACAGTGTTGTGCTTGTCCCTAATGACAGAAAACAGTTGTTGTGCTTGTCTGGAGTAACAGAAAACAGTGTAGTGCTTGTCTGGAGTAACAGAAAACAGTGTAGTGCTTGTCTGGAGTAACAGACAACAGTGTTGTGCTTGTCCGGAGTAACAGAAAACAGTGTTGTGCTTGTCTGGAGTAACAGAAAACAGTGTCATGCTTGTCTGGAGTAACAGAAAACAGAGTTGTGCTTGTCTGGAGTAACAGAAAACACAGTTGTGCTTGTCTGGAGTAACAGAAAACAGTGTTGTGCTTGTCTGGAGTAACAGAAAACAGTGTTGCGCCTGTCTGGAGTAACAGATAACAGGGTCATGCATGTCTGGAGTAACAGAAAACAGTGTCGTGCTTGTCTGGAGTAACAGAAAACAGTGTTGAGCTTGTCTGGAGTAACAGAAAACAGTGTCGTGCTTGTCTGGAGTAACAGAAAACAGTGTCGTCCTTGTCTGGAGTAACAGAAAACAGTGTTGTGCTTGTCTGGAGTAACAGAAAACAGAGTTGTGCTTGTCTGAAGTTACAGAAAACAATGTTGTGCTTGTCTGGAGTAACAGAAAACAATGTGGTACTTGTATGGAGTAACAGAAAACAGTGTTGTGCTTGTCTGGAGTAACAGAAAACAGAGTTCTGCTTGTCTGGAGTAACAGAAAACAATGTTGTGCTTGTCTGGAGTAACAGAAAACAGTGTTGCGCCTGTCTGGAGTAACAGAAAACAGGGTCATGCGTGTCTGGAGTAACAGAAAACAGTGTCGTGCTTGTCTGGAGTAACAGAAAACAGTGTTGAACATGACCCTAATGGCAGAAAACAGTGTCATGCTTGTCTGAAGTAACAGAAAACAGTGTCGTGCTTGTCTGGAGTAACAGAAAACAGTGTCGTGCTTGTCTGGAGTAACAGAAACCAGAGTCATGCTTGTCTGGAGTAACAGAAACCAGAGTCATGCTTGTCTGGAGTAACAGAAAACAGTGTTGTGCTTGTCTGAAGTATCAGAAAACAGTGTCATGCTTGTCTGGAGTAACAGAAAACAGTATCATGCCTGTCTGGAGTAACAGAAAACAGTGTCATGCTTGTCTGGAGTAACAGAAAACAGTGTCGTGCTTCGCTGGAGTAACAGAAAACAGTGTCATGCTTGTCTGGAGTAAAAGAAAACAGTGTTGAGCTTGACCCTAATGGCAGAAAACAGTGTCATGCTTGTCTGGAGTAACAGAAAACAGTGTCGTGCTTGTCTGGAGTAACAGACAACAGTATAGTGCTTGTCTGGAGTAACAGAAAACAGTGTAGTGCTTGTCTGGAGTAACAGAAAACAGTGTTGTGCTTGTCCCTAATGGCAGAAAACAGTGTCATGCTTGTCTAGAGTAACAGAAAACAGTGTTGTGCTTGTCCCTGATGGCAGAAAACAGTGTCGTGCTTGTCTGGAGTGACAGAAAACAGTGTCGTGCTTAGCTGGAGTAAAAGAAAACAGTGTCATGCTTGTCTGGAGTAACAGAAAACAGTGTCGTGCTTCTCCGAAGTAACAGAAAACAGTGTCATGCTTCTCTGGAGTGACATAAAACAGTGTTGTGCTTGTCCCTAATGGCAGAAAACAGTGTCATGATTGTCTGGAGTAACAGAAAACAGTGTTGTGCTTGTCTGGAGTAACAGAAAACAGTGTAGTGCTTGTCTGGAGTAACAGAAAACAGTGTAGTGCTTGTCTGGAGTAACAGAAAACAGTGTAGTGCTTGTCTGGAGTAACAGAAAACAGTGTAGTGCTTGTCTGGAGTAACAGACAACAGTGTTGTGCTTGACCCTAATGGCTGAAAACAGTGTCATGCTTGTCTGGAGTAACAGAAAACAGTGTTGTGCTTGTCCCTAATGGCAGAAAACACTGTCGTGCTTGTCTGGAGTGACAGAAAACAGTGTAGTGCTTGTCTGGAGTAACAGAAAACAGTGTCGTGCTTCTCCGAAGTAACAGAAAACAGTGTCATGCTTCTCTGCAGTGACATAAAACAGTGTTGTGCTTGTCCCTAATGGCAGAAAACAGTGTCATGATTGTCTGGAGTAACAGAAAACAGTGTTGTGCTTGTCCCTAATGACAGAAAACAGTTGTTGTGCTTGTCTGGAGTAACAGAAAACAGTGTAGTGCTTGTCTGGAGTAACAGAAAACAGTGTAGTGCTTGTCTGGAGTAACAGACAACAGTGTTGTGCTTGTCCGGAGTAACAGAAAACAGTGTTGTGCTTGTCTGGAGTAACAGAAAACACAGTTGTGCTTGTCTGGAGTAACAGAAAACAGTGTTGTGCTTGTCTGGAGTAACAGAAAACAGTGTTGCGCCTGTCTGGAGTAACAGAAAACAGGGTCATGCATGTCTGGAGTAACAGAAAACAGTGCCATACTGTTCTGGAGTAACAGAAAACAGTGTCGTGCTTGTCTGGAGTAACAGAAAACAGTGTTGAGCTTGACCCTAATGGTAGAAAACAGTGTCATGCTTGTCTGGAGTAACAGAAAACAGTGTTGCTCCTGTCTGGAGTAACAGAAAACAGGGTCATGCGTGTCTGGAGTAACAGAAAACAGTGTCATGCTTGTCTGGAGTAACAGAAAACAGTGTCGTGCTTCTCTGGAGTAACAGAAAACAATGTTGAGCTTGTCTGGAGTAACAGAAAACAGTGTCGTGCTTGTCCCTAATGACAGAAAACAGTTGTTGTGCTTGTCTGGAGTAACAGAAAACAGTGTAGTGCTTGTCTGGAATAACAGAAAACTGTGTAGTGCTTGTATGGAATAACAGAAAACAGTGTAGTGCTTGTCTGAAATAACAGAAAACAGTGTAGTGCTTGTCTGGAGTAACAGACAACAGTGTTGTGCTTGTCCGGAGTAACAGAAAACAGTGTTGTGCTTGTCTGGAGTAACAGAAAACAGTGTCATGCTTGTCTGGAGTAACAGAAAACAGAGTTGTGCTTGTCTGGAGTAACAGAAAACAATGTTGTGCTTGTCTGGAGTAACAGAAAACAGTGTTGCGCCTGTCTGGAGTAACAGAAAACAGGGTCATGCGTGTCTGGAGTAACAGAAAACAGTGTCGTGCATGTCTGGAGTAACAGAAAACAGTGTTGAGCATGACCCTAATGGCAGAAAACAGTGTCATGCTTGTCTGGAGTAACAGAAAACAGTGTCGTGCTTGTCTGGAGTAACAGAAAACAGTGTCGTGCTTGTCTGGAGTAACAGAAACCAGAGTCATGCTTGTCTGGAGTAACAGAAAACAGTGTTGTGCTTGTCGGGAGTAACAGAAAACAGTGTCATGCTTGTCTGGAGTAACAGAAAACAGAGTTGTGCTTGTCTGGAGTAACAGAAAACACAGTTGTGCTTGTCTGGAGTAACAGAAAACAGTGTTGTGCTTGTCTGGAGTAACAGAAAACAGTGTTGCGCCTGTCTGGAGTAACAGAAAACAGGGTCATGCATGTCTGGAGTAACAGAAAACAGTGTCATGCTGGTCTGGAGTAACAGAAAACAGTGTCGTGCTTGTCTGGAGTAACAGAAAACAGTGTTGAGCTTGACCCGAATGGCAGAAAACAGTGTCATGCTTGTCTGGAGTAACCGAAAACAGTGTTGCTCCTGTCTGGAGTAACAGAAAACAGGGTCATGCGTGTCTGGAGTAACAGAAAACAGTGTCATGCTTGTCTGGAGTAACAGAAAACAGTGTCGTGCTTGTCTGGAGTAACACAAAACAATGTTGAGCCTGTCTGGAGTAACAGAAAACAGTGTCGTGCTTGTCCCTAATGACAGAAAACAGTTGTTGTGCTTGTCTGGAGTAACAGAAAACAGTGTAGTGCTTGTCTGGAGTAACAGAAAACAGTGTAGTGCTTGTCTGGAGTAACAGACAACAGTGTTGTGCTTGTCCGGAGTAACAGAAAACAGTGTTGTGCTTGTCTGGAGTAACAGAAAACACAGTTGTGCTTGTCTGGAGTAACAGAAAACAGTGTTGTGCTTGTCTGGAGTAACAGAAAACAATGTTGTGCTTGTCTGGAGTAACAGAAAACAGTGTTGCGCCTGTCTGGAGTAACAGAAAACAGGGTCATGCGTGTCTGGAGTAACAGAAAACAGTGTCGTGCTTGTCTGGAGTAACAGAAAACAGTGTTGAGCATGACCCTAATGGCAGAAAACAGTGTCATGCTTGTCTGGAGTAACAGAAAACAGTGTCGTGCCTATCTGGAGTAACAGAAAACAGTGTCGTGCTTGTCTGGAGTAACAGAAACCAGAGTCATGCTTCTCTGGAGTAACAGAAAACAGTGTTGTGCTTGTCTGGAGTAACAGAAAACAGTGTCATGCTTGTCTGGAGCAACAGAAAACAGAGTTGTGCTTGTCTGGTGTAACAGAAAACACAGTTGTGCTTGTCTGGAGTAACAGAAAACAGTGTTGTGCTTGTCTGGAGTAACAGAAAACAGTGTTGCGCCTGTCTGGAGTAACAGAAAACAGGGTCATGCATGTCTGGAGTAACAGAAAACAGTGTCATGCTGGTCTGGAGTAACAGGAAACAGTGTTGCTCCTGTCTGGAGTAACAGAAAACAGGGTCAAGCGTGTCTGGAGTAACAGAAAACAGTGTCATGCTTGTCTGGAGTAGCAGAAAACAGTGTCGTGCTTGTCTGGAGTAACAGAAAACAGTGTTGAGCTTGTCTGGAGTAACAGAAAACAGTGTCGTGCTTGTCTGGAGTAACAGAAAACAGTGTCGTCCTTGTCTGGAGTAACAGAAAACAGTGTTGAGCTTGTCTGGAGTAACAGAAAACAGAGTTGTGCTTGTCTGGAGTAACAGAAAACAATGTTGTGCTTGTCTGGAGTAACAGAAAACAATGTGGTACTTGTATGGAGTAACAGAAAACAGTGTTGTGCTTGTCTGGAGTAACAGAAAACAGAGTTGTGCTTGTCTGGAGTAACAGAAACCAGAGTCATGCTTGTCTGGAGTAACAGAAAACAGTGTTGTGCTTGTCTGGAGTAACAGAAAACAGTGTCATGCTTGTCTGGAGTAACAGAAAACAGAGTTGTGCTTGTCTGGAGTAACAGAAAACAGTGTTGTGCTTGTCTGGAGTAACAGAAAACAGTGTCATGCTTGTCTGGCGTAACAGAAAACAGTGTCGTGCTTGTCTGGAGTAACAGAAAACAGTGTTGAGCTTGTCTGGAGTAACAGAAAACAGTGTCGTGCTTGTCTGGAGTAACAGAAAGTGTCGTGCTTGTCTGGAGTAACAGAAAACAGTGTTGTGCTTGTCTGGAGTAACAGAAAACAGTGTAGTGCTTGTCTGGAGTAACAGAAAACAGTGTAGTGCTTGTCTGGAGTAACAGACAACAGTGTTGTGCTTGTCCGGAGTAACAGAAAACAGTGTAGTGCTTGTCTGGAGTAACAGACAACAGTGTTGTGCTTGTCCGGAGTAACAGAAAACAGTGTTGTGCTTGTCTGGAGTAACAGAAAACAGTGTCAAGCTTGTCTGGAGTAACAGAAAACAGAGTTGTGCTTGTCTGGAGTAACAGAAAACACAGTTGTGCTTGTCTGGAGTAACAGAAAACAGTGTTGTGCTTGTCTGGAGTAACAGAAAACAGTGTTGCGCCTGTCTGGAGTAACAGAAAACAGGGTCATGCATGTCTGGAGTAACAGAAAACAGTGTTGTGCTTGTCTGGAGTAACAGAAAACAGTGTTGAGCTTGTCTGGAGTAACAGAAAACAGTGTCGTGCTTGTCTGGAGTAACAGAAAACAGTGTCGTCCTTGTCTGGAGTAACAGAAAACAGTGTTGTGCTTGTCTGGAGTAACAGAAAACAGAGTTGTGCTTGTCTGGAGTAACAGAAAACAATGTTGTGCTTGTCTGGAGTAACGGAAAACAGTGTCGTGCTTCTCCGAAGTAACAGAAAACAGTGTCATGCTTCTCTGGAGTGACATAAAACAGTGTTGTGCTTGTCCCTAATGGCAGAAAACAGTGTCATGATTGCCTGGAGTAACAGAAAACAGTGTTGTGCTTGTCTGGAGTAACAGAAAACAGTGTAGTGCTTGTCTGGAGAAACAGAAAACAGTGTAGTGCTTGTCTGGAGTAACAGAAAACAGTGTAGTGCTTGTCTGGAGTAACAGAAAACAGTGTAGTGCTTGTCTGGAGTAACAGACAACAGTGTTGTGCTTGTCCCTAATGGCAGAAAACAGTGTCATGCTTGTCTGGAGTAACAGAAAACAGTGTTGTGCTTGTCCCTAATGGCAGAAAACACTGTCGTGCTTGTCTGGAGTGACAGAAAACAGTGTCGTGCTTGTCTGGAGTAACAGAAAACAGTGTAGTGCTTGTCTGGAGAAACAGACAACAGTGTTGTGCTTCTCCGGAGTAACAGAAAACAGTGTTGTGCTTGTCTGGAGTAACAGAAAACAGTGTCATGCTTGTCTGGAGTAACAGAAAACAGAGTTGTGCTTGTCTGGAGTAACAGAAAACACAGTTGTGCTTGTCTGGAGTAACAGAAAACAGTGTTCTGCTTGTCTGGAGTAACAGAAAACAGTGTTGCGCCTGTCTGGAGTAACAGAAAACAGGGTCATGCATGTCTGGAGTAACAGAAAACAGTGCCATGCTGGTCTGGAGTAACAGAAAACAGTGTCGTGCTTGTCTGGAGTAACAGAAAACAGTGTTGAGCTTGACCCTAATGGCAGAAAACAGTGTCATGCTTGTCTGGAGTAACAGAAAACAGTGTTGCTCCTGTCTGGAGTAACAGAAAACAGGGTCATGCGTGTCTGGAGTAACAGAAAACAGTGTCATGCTTGTCTGGAGTAACAGAAAACAGTGTCGTGCTTCTCTGGAGTAACAGAAAACAGTGTTGAGCTTGTCTGGAGTAACAGAAAACAGTGTCGTGCTTGTCCCTAATGACAGAAAACAGTTGTTGTGCTTGTCTGGAGTAACAGAAAACAGTGTAGTGCTTGTCTGGAGTAACAGACAACAGTGTTGTGCTTGTCCGGAGTAACAGAAAACAGTGTTGTGCTTGTCTGGAGTAACAGAAAACAGTGTCATGCTTGTCTGGAGTAACAGAAAACAGAGTTGTGCTTGTCTGGAGTAACAGAAAACAATGTCATGCTTGTCTGGAGTAACAGAAAACAGTGTTGTGCTTGTCCCTAATGGCAGAAAACACTGTCGTGCTTGTCTGGAGTGACAGAAAACAGTGTCGTGCTTAGCTGGAGTAAAAGAAAACAGTGTCGTGCTTGTCTGGAGTAACAGAAAACAGTGTCGTGCTTCTCCGAAGTAACAGAAAACAGTGTCATGCTTCTCTGGAGTGACATAAAACAGTGTTGTGCTTGTCCCTAATGGCAGAAAACAGTGTCATGATTGTCTGGAGTAACAGAAAACTGTGTTGTTCTTGTCCCTAATGACAGAAAACAGTTGTTGTGCTTGTCTGGAGTAACAGAAAACAGTGTAGTGCTTGTCTGGAGTAACAGAAAACAGTGTAGTGCTTGTCTGGAGTAACAGACAACAGTGTTGTGCTTGTCCGGAGTAACAGAAAACAGTGTTGTGCTTGTCTGGAGTAACAGAAAACAGTGTCATGCTTGTCTGGAGTAACAGAAAACAGAGTTGTGCTTGTCTGGAGTAACAGAAAACACAGTTGTGCTTGTCTGGAGTAACAGAAAACAGTGTTGTGCTTGTCTGGAGTAACAGAAAACAGTGTTGCGCCTGTCTGGAGTAACAGAAAACAGGGTCATGCATGTCTGGAGTAACAGAAAACAGTGTCGTGCTTGTCTGGAGTAACAGAAAACAGTGTTGAGCTTGTCTGGAGTAACAGAAAACAGTGTCGTGCTTGTCTGGAGTAACAGAAAACAGTGTCGTCCTTCTCTGGAGTAACAGAAAACAGTGTTGTGCTTGTCTGGAGTAACAGAAAACAGAGTTGTGCTTGTCTGGAGTACCAGAAAACAATGTTGTGCTTGTCTGGAGCAACAGAAAACAATGTGGTACTTGTATGGAGTAACAGAAAACAGTGTTGTGCTTGTCTGGAGTAACAGAAAACAGAGTTGTGCTTGTCTGGAGTAACAGAAAACAATGTTGTGCTTGTCTGGAGTAACAGAAAACAGTGTTGCGCCTGTCTGGAGTAACAGAAAACAGGGTCATGCGTGTCTGGAGTAACCGAAAACAGTGTCGTGCTTGTCTGGAGTAACAGAAAACAGTGTTGAGCATGACCCCAATGGCAGAAAACAGTGTCATGCTTGTCCGAAGTAACAGAAAACAGTGTCGTGCTTGTCTGGAGTAACAGAAAACAGTGTCGTGCTTGTCTGGAGTAACAGAAACCAGAGTCATGCTTGTCTGGAGTAACAGAAAACAGTGTTGTGCTTGTCTGAAGTATCAGAAAACAGTGTCATGCTTGTCTGGAGTAACAGAAAACAGTATCATGCCTGTCTGGAGTAACAGAAAACAGTGTCATGCTTGTCTGGAGTAACAGAAAACAGTGTTGAGCTTGTCCCTAATGGCAGAAAACAGTGTCATGCTTGTCTGGAGTAACAGAAAACAGTGTCGTGCTTGTCTGGAGTAACAGACAACAGTATAGTGCTTGTCTGGAGTAACAGAAAACAGTGTAGTGCTTGTCTGGAGTAACAGAAAACAGTGTTGTGCTTGTCCCAAATGGCAGAAAACAGTGTCATGCTTGTCTAGAGTAACAGAAAACAGTGTTGTGCTTGTCCCTAATGGCAGAAAACAGTGTCGTGCTTGTCTGGAGTGACAGAAAACAGTGTCGTGCTTAGCTGGATTAAAAGAAAACAGTGTCGTGCTTGTCTGGAGTAACAGAAAACAGTGTCGTGCTTCTCCGAAGTAACAGAAAACAGTGTCATGCTTCTCTGGAGTGACATAAAACAGTGTTGTGCTTGTCCCTAATGGCAGAAAACAGTGTCATGATTGTCTGGAGTAACAGAAAACGGTGTTGTGCTTGTCCCTAATGACAGAAAACAGTTGTTGTGCTTGTCTGGAGTAACAGAAAACAGTGTAGTGCTTGTCTGGAGTAACAGAAAACAGTGTAGTGCTTGTCTGGAGTAACAGACAACAGTGTTGTGCTTGTCCCTAATGGCAGAAAACAGTGTCGTGCTTGTCTGGAGTGACAGAAAACAGTGTCGTGCTTAGCTGGAGTAAAAGAAAACAGTGTCGTGCTTGTCTGGAGTAACAGAATACAGTGTCGTGCTTCTCCGAAGTAACAGAAAACAGTGTCATGCTTCTCTGGAGTGACATAAAACAGTGTTGTGCTTGTCCCTAATGGCAGAAAACAGTGTCATGATTGTCTGGAGTAACAGAAAACAGTGTTGTGCTTGTCCCTAATGACAGAAAACAGTTGTTGTGCTTGTCTGGAGTAACAGAAAACAGTGTAGTGCTTGTCTGGAGTAACAGAAAACAGTGTAGTGCTTGTCTGGAGTAACAGACAACAGTGTTGTGCTTGTCCGGAGTAACAGAAAACAGTGTTGTGCTTGTCTGGAGTAACAGAAAACAGTGTCATGCTTGTCTGGAGTAACAGAAAACAGAGTTGTGCTTGTCTGGAGTAACAGAAAACACAGTTGTGCTTGTCTGGAGTAACAGAAAACAGTGTTGTGCTTGTCTGGAGTAACAGAAAACAGTGTTGCGCCTGTCTGGAGTAACAGAAAACAGGGTCATGCATGTCTGGAGTAACAGAAAACAGTGTCGTGCTTGTCTGGAGTAAAAGAAAACAGTGCTGAGCTTGACCCTAATGGCAGAAAACAGTGTCATGCTTGTCTGGAGTAACAGAAAACAGTGTCGTGCTTGTCTGGAGTAACAGACAACAGTGTTGTGCTTGTCTGAAGTATCAGAAAACAGTGTCATGCTTGTCTGGAGTAACAGAAAACAGTATCATGCCTGTCTGGAGTAACAGAAAACAGTGTCATGCTTGTCTGGAGTAACAGAAAACAGTGTTGAGCTTGTCCCTAATGGCAGAAAACAGTGTCATGCTTGTCTGGAGTAACAGAAAACAGTGTCGTGCTTGTCTGGAGTAACAGACAACAGTATAGTGCTTGTCTGGAGTAACAGAAAACAGTGTAGTGCTTGTCTGGAGTAACAGAAAACAGTGTTGTGCTTGTCCCAAATGGCAGAAAACAGTGTCATGCTTGTCTAGAGTAACAGAAAACAGTGTTGTGCTTGTCCCTAATGGCAGAAAACAGTGTCGTGCTTGTCTGGAGTGACAGAAAACAGTGTCGTGCTTAGCTGGATTAAAAGAAAACAGTGTCGTGCTTGTCTGGAGTAACAGAAAACAGTGTCGTGCTTCTCCGAAGTAACAGAAAACAGTGTCATGCTTCTCTGGAGTGACATAAAACAGTGTTGTGCTTGTCCCTAATGGCAGAAAACAGTGTCATGATTGTCTGGAGTAACAGAAAACGGTGTTGTGCTTGTCCCTAATGACAGAAAACAGTTGTTGTGCTTGTCTGGAGTAACAGAAAACAGTGTAGTGCTTGTCTGGAGTAACAGAAAACAGTGTAGTGCTTGTCTGGAGTAACAGACAACAGTGTTGTGCTTGTCCCTAATGGCAGAAAACAGTGTCGTGCTTGTCTGGAGTGACAGAAAACAGTGTCGTGCTTAGCTGGAGTAAAAGAAAACAGTGTCGTGCTTGTCTGGAGTAACAGAATACAGTGTCGTGCTTCTCCGAAGTAACAGAAAACAGTGTCATGCTTCTCTGGAGTGACATAAAACAGTGTTGTGCTTGTCCCTAATGGCAGAAAACAGTGTCATGATTGTCTGGAGTAACAGAAAACAGTGTTGTGCTTGTCCCTAATGACAGAAAACAGTTGTTGTGCTTGTCTGGAGTAACAGAAAACAGTGTAGTGCTTGTCTGGAGTAACAGAAAACAGTGTAGTGCTTGTCTGGAGTAACAGACAACAGTGTTGTGCTTGTCCGGAGTAACAGAAAACAGTGTTGTGCTTGTCTGGAGTAACAGAAAACAGTGTCATGCTTGTCTGGAGTAACAGAAAACAGAGTTGTGCTTGTCTGGAGTAACAGAAAACACAGTTGTGCTTGTCTGGAGTAACAGAAAACAGTGTTGTGCTTGTCTGGAGTAACAGAAAACAGTGTTGCGCCTGTCTGGAGTAACAGAAAACAGGGTCATGCATGTCTGGAGTAACAGAAAACAGTGTCGTGCTTGTCTGGAGTAACAGAAAACAGTGTTGAGCTTGTCTGGAGTAACAGAAAACAGTGTCGTGCTTGTCTGGAGTAAAAGAAAACAGTGCTGAGCTTGACCCTAATGGCAGAAAACAGTGTCATGCTTGTCTGGAGTAACAGAAAACAGTGTCGTGCTTGTCTGGAGTAACAGACAACAGTATAGTGCTTGTCTGGAGTAACAGAAAACAGTGTAGTGCCTGTCTGGAGTAACAGAAAACAGTGTTGTGCTTGTCCCTAATGGCAGAAAACAGTGTCATGCTTGTCTAGAGTAACAGAAAACAGTGTTGTGCTTGTCCCTAATGGCAGAAAACAGTGTCGTGCTTGTCTGGAGTGACAGAAAACAGTGTCGTGCTTCTCCGAAGTAACAGAAAACAGTGTCATGCTTCTCTGGAGTGACATAAAACAGTGTTGTGCTTGTCCCTAATGGCAGAAAACAGTGTCATGATTGTCTGGAGTAACAGAAAACAGTGTTGTGCTTGTCCCTAATGACAGAAAACAGTTGTTGTGCTTGTCTGGAGTAACAGAAAACAGTGTAGTGCTTGTCTGGAGTAACAGAAAACAGTGTAGTGCTTGTCTGGAGTAACAGACAACAGTGTTGTGCTTGTCTGGAGTGACAGAAAACAGTGTCGTGCTTAGCTGGAGTAAAAGAAAACAGTGTCGTGCTTGTCTGGAGTAACAGAATACAGTGTCGTGCTTCTCCGAAGTAACAGAAAACAGTGTCATGCTTCTCTGGAGTGACATAAAACAGTGTTGTGCTTGTCCCTAATGGCAGAAAACAGTGTCATGATTGTCTGGAGTTACAGAAAACAGTGTTGTGCTTGTCCCTAATGACAGAAAACAGTTGTTGTGCTTGTCTGGAGTAACAGAAAACAGTGTAGTGCTTGTCTGGAGTAACAGAAAACAGTGTAGTGCTTGTCTGGAGTAACAGACAACAGTGTTGTGCTTGTCCGGAGTAACAGAAAACAGTGTTGTGCTTGTCTGGAGTAACAGAAAACAGTGTCATGCTTGTCTGGAGTAACAGAAAACAGAGTTGTGCTTGTCTGGAGTAACAGAAAACACAGTTGTGCTTGTCTGGAGTAACAGAAAACAGTGTTGTGCTTGTCTGGAGTAACAGAAAACAGTGTTGCGCCTGTCTGGAGTAACAGAAAACAGGGTCATGCATGTCTGGAGTAACAGAAAACAGTGTCGTGCTTGTCTGGAGTAACAGAAAACAGTGTTGAGCTTGTCTGGAGTAACAGAAAACAGTGTCGTGCTTGTCTGGAGTAACAGAAAACAGTGTCGTCCTTGTCTGGAGTAACAGAAAACAGTGTTGTGCTTGTCTGGAGTAACAGAAAACAGAGTTGTGCTTGTCTGAAGTAACAGAAAACAATGTTGTGCTTGTCTGGAGTAACAGAAAACAATGTGGTACTTGTATGGAGTAACAGAAAACAGTGTTGTGCTTGTCTGGAGTAACAGAAAACAATGTTGTGCTTGTCTGGAGTAACAGAAAACAGTGTTGCGCCTGTCTGGAGTAACAGAAAACAGGGTCATGCGTGTCTGGAGTAACAGAAAACAGTGTCGTGCTTGTCTGGAGTAACAGAAAACAGTGTTGAGCATGACCCTAATGGCAGAAAACAGTGTCATGCTTGTCTGAAGTAACAGAAAACAGTGTCGTGCTTGTCTGGAGTAACAGAAAACAGTGTCGTGCTTGTCTGGAGTAACAGAAACCAGAGTCATGCTTGTCTGGAGTAACAGAAACCAGAGTCATGCTTGTCTGGAGTAACAGAAAACAGTGTTGTGCTTGTCTGAAGTATCAGAAAACAGTGTCATGCTTGTCTGGAGTAACAGAAAACAGTATCATGCCTGTCTGGAGTAACAGAAAACAGTGTCATGCTTGTCTGGAGTAACAGAAAACAGTGTCGTGCTTCGCTGGAGTAACAGAAAACAGTGTCATGCTTGTCTGGAGTAAAAGAAAACAGTGTTGAGCTTGAATCTAATGGCAGAAAACAGTGTCATGCTTGTCTGGAGTAACAGAAAACAGTGTCGTGCTTGTCTGGAGTAACAGACAACAGTATAGTGCTTGTCTGGAGTAACAGAAAACAGTGTAGTGCTTGTCTGGAGTAACAGAAAACAGTGTTGTGCTTGTCCCTAATGGCAGAAAACAGTGTCATGCTTGTCTAGAGTAACAGAAAACAGTGTTGTGCTTGTCCCTAATGGCAGAAAACAGTGTCGTGCTTGTCTGGAGTGACAGAAAACAGTGTCGTGCTTAGCTGGAGTAAAAGAAAACAGTGTCGTGCTTGTCTGGAGTAACAGAAAACAGTGTCGTGCTTCTCCGAAGTAACAGAAAACAGTGTCATGCTTCTCTGGAGTGACATAAAACAGTGTTGTGCTTGTCCCTAATGGCAGAAAACAGTGTCATGATTGTCTGGAGTAACAGAAAACAGTGTTGTGCTTGTCTGGAGTAACAGAAAACAGTGTAGTGCTTGTCTGGAGTAACAGAAAACAGTGTAGTGCTTGTCTGGAGTAACAGAAAACAGTGTAGTGCTTGTCTGGAGTAACAGAACACAGTGTAGTGCTTGTCTGGAGTAACAGACAACAGTGTTGTGCTTGTCCCTAATGGCAGAAAACAGTGTCATGCTTGTCTGGAGTAACAGAAAACAGTGTTGTGCTTGTCCCTAATGGCAGAAAACACTGTCGTGCTTGTCTGGAGTGACAGAAAACAGTGTCGTGCTTAGCTGGAGTAAAAGAAAACAGTGTCGTGCTTGTCTGGAGTAACAGAAAACAGTGTCGTGCTTCTCCGAAGTAACAGAAAACAGTGTCATGCTTCTCTGCAGTGACATAAAACAGTGTTGTGCTTGTCCCTAATGGCAGAAAACAGTGTCATGATTGTCTGGAGTAACAGAAAACAGTGTTGTGCTTGTCCCTAATGACAGAAAACAGTTGTTGTGCTTGTCTGGAGTAACAGAAAACAGTGTAGTGCCTGTCTGGAGTAACAGAAAACAGTGTAGTTCTTGTCTGGAGTAACAGACAACAGTGTTGTGCTTGTCCGGAGTAACAGAAAACAGTGTTGTGCTTGTCTGGAGTAACAGAAAACACAGTTGTGCTTGTCTGGAGTAACAGAAAACAGTGTTGTGCTTGTCTGGAGTAACAGAAAACAGTGTTGCGCCTGTCTGGAGTAACAGAAAACAGGGTCATGCATGTCTGGAGTAACAGAAAACAGTGCCATGCTGTTCTGGAGTAACAGAAAACAGTGTCGTGCTTGTCTGGAGTAACAGAAAACAGTGTTGAGCTTGACCCTAATGGCAGAAAACAGTGTCATGCTTGTCTGGAGTAACAGAAAACAGTGTTGCTCCTGTCTGGAGTAACAGAAAACAGGGTCATGCGTGTCTGGAGTAACAGAAAACAGTGTCATGCTTGTCTGGAGTAACAGAAAACAGTGTCGTGCTTCTCTGGAGTAACAGAAAACAATGTTGAGCTTGTCTGGAGTAACAGAAAACAGTGTCGTGCTTGTCCCTAATGACAGAAAACAGTTGTTCTGCTTGTCTGGAGTAACAGAAAACAGTGTAGTGCTTGTCTGGAATAACAGAAAACAGTGTAGTGCTTGTCTGGAGTAACAGACAACAGTGTTGTGCTTGTCCCTAATGGCAGAAAACAGTGTCATGATTGTCTGGAGTTACAGAAAACAGTGTTGTGCTTGTCCCTAATGACAGAAAACAGTTGTTGTGCTTGTCTGGAGTAACAGAAAACAGTGTAGTGCTTGTCTGGAGTAACAGAAAACAGTGTAGTGCTTGTCTGGAGTAACAGACAACAGTGTTGTGCTTGTCCGGAGTAACAGAAAGCAGTGTTGTGCTTGTCTGGAGTAACAGAAAACAGTGTCATGCTTGTCTGGAGTAACAGAAAACAATGTTGTGCTTGTCAGGAGTAACAGAAAACAGTGTTGCGCCTGTCTGGAGTAACAGACAACAGGGTCATGCGTGTCTGGAGTAACAGAAAACAGTGTCGTGCATGTCTGGAGTAACAGAAAACAGTGTTGAGCATGACCCTAATGGCAGAAAACAGTGTCATGCTTGTCTGGAGTAACAGAAAACAGTGTCGTGCTTGTCTGGAGTAACAGAAAACAGTGTCGTGCTTGTCTGGAGTAACAGAAACCAGAGTCATGCTTGTCTGGAGTAACAGAAAACAGTGTTGTGCTTGTCTGGAGTAACAGAAAACAGTGTTGCGCCTGTCTGGAGTAACAGACAACAGGGTCATGCGTGTCTGGAGTAACAGAAAACAGTGTCGTGCATGTCTGGAGTAACAGAAAACAGTGTTGAGCATGACCCTAATGGCAGAAAACAGTGTCATGCTTGTCTGGAGTAACAGAAAACAGTGTCGTGCTTGTCTGGAGTAACAGAAAAAAGTGTCGTGCTTGTCTGGAGTAACAGAAACCAGAGTCATGCTTGTCTGGAGTAACAGAAAACAGTGTCATGCTGGTCTGGAGTAACAGAAAACAGTGTCGTGCTTGTCTGGAGTAACAGAAAACAGTGTTGTGCTTGTCTGGAGTAACAGAAAACAGTGTTGCGCCTGTCTGGAGTAACAGAAAACAGGGTCATGCATGTCTGGAGTAACAGAAAACAGTGTCATGCTGGTCTGGAGTAACAGAAAACAGTGTCGTGCTTGTCTGGAGTAACAGAAAACAGTGTTGAGCTTGACCCGAATGGCAGAAAACAGTGTCATGCTTGTCTGGAGTAACCGAAAACAGTGTTGCTCCTGTCTGGAGTAACAGAAAACAGGGTCATGCGTGTCTGGAGTAACAGAAAACAGTGTCATGCTTGTCTGGAGTAACAGAAAACAGTGTCGTGCTTGTCTGGAGTAACAGAAAACAATGTTGAGCCTGTCTGGAGTAACAGAAAACAGTGTCGTGCTTGTCCCTAATGACAGAAAACAGTTGTTGTGCTTGTCTGGAGTAACAGAAAACAGTGTAGTGCTTGTCTGGAGTAACAGAAAACAGTGTAGTGCTTGTCTGGAGTAACAGACAACAGTGTTGTGCTTGCCCGGAGTAACAGAAAACAGTGTTGTGCTTGTCTGGAGTAACAGAAAACACAGTTGTGCTTGTCTGGAGTAACAGAAAACAGTGTTGTGCTTGTCTGGAGTAACAGAAAACAATGTTGTGCTTGTCTGGAGTAACAGAAAACAGTGTTGCGCCTGTCTGGAGTAACAGAAAACAGTGTTGAGCTTGACCCTAATGGCAGAAAACAGTGTCATGCTTGTCTGGAGTAACAGAAAACAGTGTTGCTCCTGTCTGGAGTAACAGAAAACAGGGTCATGCGTGTCTGGAGTAACAGAAAACAGTGTCATGCTTGTCTGGAGTAACAGAAAACAGTGTCGTGCTTCTCTGGAGTAACAGAAAACAATGTTGAGCTTGTCTGGAGTAACAGAAAACAGTGTCGTGCTTGTCCCTAATGACAGAAAACAGTTGTTGTGCTTGTCTGGAGTAACAGAAAACAGTGTAGTGCTTGTCTGGAATAACAGAAAACAGTGTAGTGCTTGTCCCTAATGACAGAAAACAGTTGTTGTGCTTGTCTGGAGTAACAGAAAACAGTGTAGTGCTTGTCTGGAGTAACAGAAAACAGTGTAGTGCTTGTCTGGAGTAACAGACAACAGTGTTGTGCTTGTCCGGAGTAACAGAAAGCAGTGTTGTGCTTGTCTGGAGTAACAGAAAACAGTGTCATGCTTGTCTGGAGTAACAGAAAACAATGTTGTGCTTGTCTGGAGTAACAGAAAACAGTGTTGCGCCTGTCTGGAGTAACAGACAACAGGGTCATGCGTGTCTGGAGTAACAGAAAACAGTGTCGTGCATGTCTGGAGTAACAGAAAACAGTGTTGAGCATGACCCTAATGGCAGAAAACAGTGTCATGCTTGTCTGGAGTAACAGAAAACAGTGTCGTGCTTGTCTGGAGTAACAGAAAACAGTGTCGTGCTTGTCTGGAGTAACAGAAACCAGAGTCATGCTTGTCTGGAGTAACAGAAAACAGTGTTGTGCTTGTCTGGAGTAACAGAAAACAGTGTTGCGCCTGTCTGGAGTAACAGACAACAGGGTCATGCGTGTCTGGAGTAACAGAAAACAGTGTCGTGCATGTCTGGAGTAACAGAAAACAGTGTTGAGCATGACCCTAATGGCAGAAAACAGTGTCATGCTTGTCTGGAGTAACAGAAAACAGTGTCGTGCTTGTCTGGAGTAACAGAAAACAGTGTCGTGCTTGTCTGGAGTAACAGAAACCAGAGTCATGCTTGTCTGGAGTAACAGAAAACAGTGTCATGCTGGTCTGGAGTAACAGAAAACAGTGTCGTGCTTGTCTGGAGTAACAGAAAACAGTGTTGTGCTTGTCTGGAGTAACAGAAAACAGTGTTGCGCCTGTCTGGAGTAACAGAAAACAGGGTCATGCATGTCTGGAGTAACAGAAAACAGTGTCATGCTGGTCTGGAGTAACAGAAAACAGTGTCGTGCTTGTCTGGAGTAACAGAAAACAGTGTTGAGCTTGACCCGAATGGCAGGAAACAGTGTCATGCTTGTCTGGAGTAACCGAAAACAGTGTTGCTCCTGTCTGGAGTAACAGAAAACAGGGTCATGCGTGTCTGGAGTTACAGAAAACAGTGTCATGCTTGTCTGGAGTAACAGAAAACAGTGTCGTGCTTGTCTGGAGTAACAGAAAACAATGTTGAGCCTGTCTGGAGTAACAGAAAACAGTGTCGTGCTTGTCCCTAATGACAGAAAACAGTTGTTGTGCTTGTCTGGAGTAACAGAAAACAGTGTAGTGCTTGTCTGGAGTAACAGAAAACAGTGTAGTGCTTGTCTGGAGTAACAGACAACAGTGTTGTGCTTGTCCGGAGTAACAGAAAACAGTGTTGTGCTTGTCTGGAGTAACAGAAAACACAGTTGTGCTTGTCTGGAGTAACAGAAAACAGTGTTGTGCTTGTCTGGAGTAACAGAAAACAATGTTGTGCTTGTCTGGAGTAACAGAAAACAGTGTTGCGCCTGTCTGGAGTAACAGAAAACAGTGTTGAGCTTGACCCTAATGGCAGAAAACAGTGTCATGCTTGTCTGGAGTAACAGAAAACAGTGTTGCTCCTGTCTGGAGTAACAGAAAACAGGGTCATGCGTGTCTGGAGTAACAGAAAACAGTGTCATGCTTGTCTGGAGTAACAGAAAACAGTGTCGTGCTTCTCTGGAGTAACAGAAAACAATGTTGAGCTTGTCTGGAGTAACAGAAAACAGTGTCGTGCTTGTCCCTAATGACAGAAAACAGTTGTTGTGCTTGTCTGGAGTAACAGAAAACAGTGTAGTGCTTGTCTGGAATAACAGAAAACAGTGTAGTGCTTGTCTGGAGTAACAGACAACAGTGTTGTGCTTGTCCGGAGTAACAGAAAGCAGTGTTGTGCTTGTCTGGAGTAACAGAAAACAGTGTCATGCTTGTCTGGAGTAACAGAAAACAGAGTTGTGCTTGTCTGGAGTAACAGAAAACAATGTTGTGCTTGTCTGGAGTAACAGAAAACAGTGTTGCGCCTGTCTGGAGTAACAGACAACAGGGTCATGCTTGTCTGGAGTAACAGAAACCAGAGTCATGCTTGTCTGGAGTAACAGAAAACAGTGTCATGCTGGTCTGGAGTAACAGAAAACAGTGTCGTGCTTGTCTGGAGTAACAGAAAACAGTGTTGTGCTTGTCTGGAGTAACAGAAAACAGTGTTGCGCCTGTCTGGAGTAACAGAAAACAGGGTCATGCATGTCTGGAGTAACAGAAAACAGTGTCATGCTGGTCTGGAGTAACAGAAAACAGTGTCGTGCTTGTCTGGAGTAACAGAAAACAGTGTTGAGCTTGACCCGAATGGCAGAAAACAGTGTCATGCTTGTCTGGAGTAACCGAAAACAGTGTTGCTCCTGTCTGGAGTAACAGAAAACAGTGTTGTGCTTGTCTGGAGTAACAGAAAACACAGTTGTGCTTGTCTGGAGTAACAGAAAACAGTGTTGTGCTTGTCTGGAGTAACAGAAAACAATGTTGTGCTTGTCTGGAGTAACAGAAAACAGTGTTGCGCCTGTCTGGAGTAACAGAAAACAGGGTCATGCGTGTCTGGAGTAACAGAAAACAGTGTCGTGCTTGTCGGGAGTAACAGAAAACAGTGTTGAGCATGACCCTAATGGCAGAAAACAGTGTCATGCTTGTCTGGAGTAACAGAAACCAGAGTCATGCTTCTCTGGAGTAACAGAAAACAGTGTTGTGCTTGTCTGGAGTAACAGAAAACAGTGTCATGCTTGTCTGGAGCAACAGAAAACAGAGTTGTGCTTGTCTGGTGTAACAGAAAACACAGTTGTGCTTGTCTGGAGTAACAGAAAACAGTGTTGTGCTTGTCTGGAGTAACAGAAAACAGTGTTGCGCCTGTCTGGAGTAACAGAAAACAGGGTCATGCATGTCTGGAGTAACAGAAAACAGTGTCATGCTGGTCTGGAGTAACAGAAAACAGTGTCGTGCTTGTCTGGAGTAGCAGAAAACAGTGTTGAGCTTGACCCTAATGGCAGAAAACAGTGTCATGCTTGTCTGGAGTAACAGAAAACAGTGTTGCTCCTGTCTGGAGTAACAGAAAACAGGGTCATGCGTGTCTGGAGTAACAGAAAACAGTGTCATGCTTGTCTGGAGTAGCAGAAAACAGTGTCGTGCTTGTCTGGAGTAACAGAAAACAATGTGGTACTTGTATGGAGTAACAGAAAACAGTGTTGTGCTTGTCTGGAGTAACAGAAAACAGAGTTGTGCTTGTCTGGAGTAACAGAAACCAGAGTCATGCTTGTCTGGAGTAACAGAAAACAGTGTTGTGCTTGTCTGGAGTAACAGACAACAGTGTTGTGCTTGTCTGGAGTAACAGAAAACAGAGTTGTGCTTGTCTGGAGTAACAGAAAACAGTGTTGTGCCTGTCTGGAGTAACAGAAAACAGGGTCATGCATGTCTGGAGTAACAGAAAACAGTGTCATACTTGTCTGGAGTAACAGAAAACAGTGTTGCTCCTGTCTGGAGTAACAGAAAACAGGGTCATGCGTGTCTGGAGTAACAGAAAACAGTGTCATGCTTGTCTGGAGTAACAGAAAACAGTGTCGTGCTTGTCTGGAGTAACAGAAAGTGTCGTGCTTGTCTGGAGTAACAGAAAACAGTGTTGTGCTTGTCTGGAGTAACAGAAAACAGTGTAGTGCTTGTCTGGAGTAACAGAAAACAGTGTAGTGCTTGTCTGGAGTAACAGACAACAGTGTTGTGCTTGTCCGGAGTAACAGAAAACAGTGTTGTGCTTGTCTGGAGTAACAGAAAACAGTGTCAAGCTTGTCTGGAGTAACAGAAAACAGAGTTGTGCTTGTCTGGAGTAACAGAAAACACAGTTGTGCTTGTCTGGAGTAACAGAAAACAGTGTTGTGCTTGTCTGGAGTAACAGAAAACAGTGTTGCGCCTGTCTGGAGTAACAGAAAACAGGGTCATGCATGTCTGGAGTAACAGAAAACAGTGTCGTGCTTGTCTGGAGTAACAGAAAACAGTGTTGAGCTTGTCTGGAGTAACAGAAAACAGTGTCGTGCTTGTCTGGAGTAACAGAAAACAGTGTCGTCCTTGTCTGGAGTAACAGAAAACAGTGTTGTGCTTGTCTGGAGTAACAGAAAACAGAGTTGTGCTTGTCTGGAGTAACAGAAAACAATGTTGTGCTTGTCTGGAGTAACAGAAAACAATGTGATACTTGTATGGAGTAACAGAAAACAGTGTTGTGCTTGTCTGGAGTAACAGAAAACAGAGTTGTGCTTGTCTGGAGTAACAGAAAACAATGTTGTGCTTGTCTGGGGTAACAGAAAACAGTGTTGCGCCTGTCTGGAGTAACAGAAAACAGGGTCATGCGTGTCTGGAGTAACAGAAAACAGTGTCGTGCTTGTCTGGAGTAACAGAAAACAGTGTTGAGCATGACCCTAATGGCAGAAAACAGTGTCATGCTTGTCTGAAGTAACAGAAAACAGTGTCGTGCTTGTCTGGAGTAACAGAAAACAGTGTCGTGCTTGTCTGGAGTAACAGAAACCAGAGTCATGCTTGTCTGGAGTAACAGAAACCAGAGTCATGCTTGTCTGGAGTAACAGAAAACAGTGTTCTGCTTGTCTGAAGTATCAGAAAACAGTGTCATGCTTGTCTGGAGTAACAGAAAACAGTATCATGCCTGTCTGGAGTAACAGAAAACAGTGTCATGCTTGTCTGGAGTAACAGAAAACAGTGTCGTGCTTCTCTGGAGTAACAGAAAACAGGGTCATGCGTGTCTGGAGTAACAGAAAACAGTGTCGTGCTTGTCTGGAGTAACAGAAAACAGTGTTGAGCATGACCCTAATGGCAGAAAACAGTGTCATGCTTGTCTGAAGTAACAGAAAACAGTGTCGTGCTTGTCTGGAGTAACAGAAAACAGTGTCGTGCTTGTCTGGAGTAACAGAAACCAGAGTCATGCTTGTCTGGAGTAACAGAAACCAGAGTCATGCTTGTCTGGAGTAACAGAAAACAGTGTTCTGCTTGTCTGAAGTATCAGAAAACAGTGTCATGCTTGTCTGGAGTAACAGAAAACAGTATCATGCCTGTCTGGAGTAACAGAAAACAGTGTCATGCTTGTCTGGAGTAACAGAAAACAGTGTCGTGCTTCTCTGGAGTAACAGAAAACAGTGTCATGCTTGTCTGGAGTAAAAGAAAACAGTGTTGAGCTTGACCCTAATGGCAGAAAACAGTGTCATGCTTGTCTGGAGTAACAGAAAACAGTGTCGTGCTTGTCTGGAGTAACAGACAACAGTATAGTGCTTGTCTGGAGTAACAGAGAACAGTGTAGTGCTTGTCTGGAGTAACAGAAAACAGTGTTGTGCTTGTCCCTAATGGCTGAAAACAGTGTCATGCTTGTCTAGAGTAACAGAAAACAGTGTTGTGCTTGTCCCTAATGGCAGAAAACAGTGTCGTGCTTGTCTGGAGTGACAGAAAACAGTGTCTTGCTTAGCTGGAGTAACAGAAAACAGTGTCGTGCTTGTCCCTAATGACAGAAAACAGTTGTTGTGCTTGTCTGGAGTAACAGAAAACAGTGTAGTGCTTGTCTGGAGTAACAGAAAACAGTGTAGTGCTTGTCTGGAGTAACAGACAACAGTGTTGTGCTTGTCCGGAGTAACAGAAAACAGTGTTGTGCTTGTCTGGAGTAACAGAAAACAGTGTCATGCTTGTCTGGAGTATCAGAAAACAGAGTTGTGCTTGTCTGGAGTAACAGAAAACACAGTTGTGCTTGTCTGGAGTGACAGAAAACAGTGTCGTGCTTAGCTGGAGTAAAAGAAAACAGTGTCGTGCTTGTCTGGAGTAACAGAAAACAGTGTCGTGCTTCTCCGAAGTAACAGAAAACAGTGTCATGCTTCTCTGGAGTGACATAAAACAGTGTTGTGCTTGTCCCTAATGGCAGAAAACAGTGTCATGATTGTCTGGAGTAACAGAAAACAGTGTTGTGCTTGTCCCTAATGACAGAAAACAGTTGTTGTGCTTGTCTGGAGTAACAGAAAACAGTGTAGTGCTTGTCTGGAGTAACAGAAAACAGTGTAGTGCTTGTCTGGAGTAACAGACAACAGTGTTGTGCTTGTCCGGAGTAACAGAAAACAGTGTTGTGCTTGTCTGGAGTAACAGAAAACAGTGTCATGCTTGTCTGGAGTAACAGAAAACAGAGTTGTGCTTGTCTGGAGTAACAGAAAACACAGTTGTGCTTGTCTGGAGTAACAGAAAACAGTGTTGTGCTTGTCTGGAGTAACAGAAAACAGTGTTGCGCCTGTCTGGAGTAACAGAAAACAGGGTCATGCATGTCTGGAGTAACAGAAAACAGTGTCGTGCTTGTCTGGAGTAACAGAAAACAGTGTTGAGCTTGTCTGGAGTAACAGAAAACAGTGTCGTGCTTGTCTGGAGTAACAGAAAACAGTGTCGTCCTTGTCTGGAGTAACAGAAAACAGTGTTGTGCTTGTCTGGAGTAACAGAAAACAGAGTTGTGCTTGTCTGAAGTAACAGAAAACAATGTTGTGCTTGTCTGGAGTAACAGAAAACAATGTGGTACTTGTATGGAGTAACAGAAAACAGTGTTGTGCTTGTCTGGAGTAACAGAAAACAAAGTTGTGCTTGTCTGGAGTAACAGAAAACAATGTTGTGCTTGTCTGGAGTAACAGAAAACAGTGTTGCGCCTGTCTGGAGTAACAGAAAACAGGGTCATGCGTGTCTGGAGTAACAGAAAACAGTGTCGTGCTTGTCTGGAGTAACAGAAAACAGTGTTGAGCATGACCCTAATGGCAGAAAACAGTGTCATGCTTGTCTGAAGTAACAGAAAACAGTGTCGTGCTTGTCTGGAGTAACAGAAAACAGTGTCGTGCTTGTCTGGAGTAACAGAAACCAGAGTCATGCTTGTCTGGAGTAACAGAAACCAGAGTCATGCTTGTCTGGAGTAACAGAAAACAGTGTTGTGCTTGTCTGAAGTATCAGAAAACAGTGTCATGCTTGTCTGGAGTAACAGAAAACAGTATCATGCCTGTCTGGAGTAACAGAAAACAGTGTCATGCTTGTCTGGAGTAGCAGAAAACAGTGTCGTGCTTCGCTGGAGTAACAGAAAACAGTGTCATGCTTGTCTGGAGTAAAAGAAAACAGTGTTGAGCTTGACCCTAATGGCAGAAAACAGTGTCATGCTTGTCTGGAGTAACAGAAAACAGTGTCGTGCTTGTCTGGAGTAACAGACAACAGTATAGTGCTTGTCTGGAGTAACAGAAAACAGTGTAGTGCTTGTCTGGAGTAACAGAAAACAATGTTGTGCTTGTCTGGGGTAACAGAAAACAGTGTTGCGCCTGTCTGGAGTAACAGAAAACAGGGTCATGCGTGTCTGGAGTAACAGAAAACAGTGTCGTGCTTGTCTGGAGTAACAGAAAACAGTGTTGAGCATGACCCTAATGGCAGAAAACAGTGTCATGCTTGTCTGAAGTAACAGAAAACAGTGTCGTGCTTGTCTGGAGTAACAGAAAACAGTGTCGTGCTTGTCTGGAGTAACAGAAACCAGAGTCATGCTTGTCTGGAGTAACAGAAACCAGAGTCATGCTTGTCTGGAGTAACAGAAAACAGTGTTCTGCTTGTCTGAAGTATCAGAAAACAGTGTCATGCTTGTCTGGAGTAACAGAAAACAGTATCATGCCTGTCTGGAGTAACAGAAAACAGTGTCATGCTTGTCTGGAGTAACAGAAAACAGTGTCGTGCTTCTCTGGAGTAACAGAAAACAGGGTCATGCGTGTCTGGAGTAACAGAAAACAGTGTCGTGCTTGTCTGGAGTAACAGAAAACAGTGTTGAGCATGACCCTAATGGCAGAAAACAGTGTCATGCTTGTCTGAAGTAACAGAAAACAGTGTCGTGCTTGTCAGGAGTAACAGAAAACAGTGTCGTGCTTGTCTGGAGTAACAGAAACCAGAGTCATGCTTGTCTGGAGTAACAGAAACCAGAGTCATGCTTGTCTGGAGTAACAGAAAACAGTGTTCTGCTTGTCTGAAGTATCAGAAAACAGTGTCATGCTTGTCTGGAGTAACAGAAAACAGTATCATGCCTGTCTGGAGTAACAGAAAACAGTGTCATGCTTGTCTGGAGTAACAGAAAACAGTGTCGTGCTTCTCTGGAGTAACAGAAAACAGTGTCATGCTTGTCTGGAGTAAAAGAAAACAGTGTTGAGCTTGACCCTAATGGCAGAAAACAGTGTCATGCTTGTCTGGAGTAACAGAAAACAGTGTCGTGCTTGTCTGGAGTAACAGACAACAGTATAGTGCTTGTCTGGAGTAACAGAGAACAGTGTAGTGCTTGTCTGGAGTAACAGAAAACAGTGTTGTGCTTGTCCCTAATGGCTGAAAACAGTGTCATGCTTGTCTAGAGTAACAGAAAACAGTGTTGTGCTTGTCCCTAATGGCAGAAAACAGTGTCGTGCTTGTCTGGAGTGACAGAAAACAGTGTCGTGCTTAGCTGGAGTAACAGAAAACAGTGTCGTGCTTGTCCCTAATGACAGAAAACAGTTGTTGTGCTTGTCTGGAGTAACAGAAAACAGTGTAGTGCTTGTCTGGAGTAACAGAAAACAGTGTAGTGCTTGTCTGGAGTAACAGACAACAGTGTTGTGCTTGTCCGGAGTAACAGAAAACAGTGTTGTGCTTGTCTGGAGTAACAGAAAACAGTGTCATGCTTGTCTGGAGTATCAGAAAACAGAGTTGTGCTTGTCTGGAGTAACAGAAAACACAGTTGTGCTTGTCTGGAGTGACAGAAAACAGTGTCGTGCTTAGCTGGAGTAAAAGAAAACAGTGTCGTGCTTGTCTGGAGTAACAGAAAACAGTGTCGTGCTTCTCCGAAGTAACAGAAAACAGTGTCATGCTTCTCTGGAGTGACATAAAACAGTGTTGTGCTTGTCCCTAATGGCAGAAAACAGTGTCATGATTGTCTGGAGTAACAGAAAACAGTGTTGTGCTTGTCCCTAATGACAGAAAACAGTTGTTGTGCTTGTCTGGAGTAACAGAAAACAGTGTAGTGCTTGTCTGGAGTAACAGAAAACAGTGTAGTGCTTGTCTGGAGTAACAGACAACAGTGTTGTGCTTGTCCGGAGTAACAGAAAACAGTGTTGTGCTTGTCTGGAGTAACAGAAAACAGTGTCATGCTTGTCTGGAGTAACAGAAAACAGAGTTGTGCTTGTCTGGAGTAACAGAAAACAGTGTCGTGCTTGTCTGGAGTAACAGAAACCAGAGTCATGCTTGTCTGGAGTAACAGAAACCAGAGTCATGCTTGTCTGGAGTAACAGAAAACAGTGTTCTGCTTGTCTGAAGTATCAGAAAACAGTGTCATGCTTGTCTGGAGTAACAGAAAACAGTATCATGCCTGTCTGGAGTAACAGAAAACAGTGTCATGCTTGTCTGGAGTAACAGAAAACAGTGTCGTGCTTCTCTGGAGTAACAGAAAACAGGGTCATGCGTGTCTGGAGTAACAGAAAACAGTGTCGTGCTTGTCTGGAGTAACAGAAAACAGTGTTGAGCATGACCCTAATGGCAGAAAACAGTGTCATGCTTGTCTGAAGTAACAGAAAACAGTGTCGTGCTTGTCAGGAGTAACAGAAAACAGTGTCGTGCTTGTCTGGAGTAACAGAAACCAGAGTCATGCTTGTCTGGAGTAACAGAAACCAGAGTCATGCTTGTCTGGAGTAACAGAAAACAGTGTTCTGCTTGTCTGAAGTATCAGAAAACAGTGTCATGCTTGTCTGGAGTAACAGAAAACAGTATCATGCCTGTCTGGAGTAACAGAAAACAGTGTCATGCTTGTCTGGAGTAACAGAAAACAGTGTCGTGCTTCTCTGGAGTAACAGAAAACAGTGTCATGCTTGTCTGGAGTAAAAGAAAACAGTGTTGAGCTTGACCCTAATGGCAGAAAACAGTGTCATGCTTGTCTGGAGTAACAGAAAACAGTGTCGTGCTTGTCTGGAGTAACAGACAACAGTATAGTGCTTGTCTGGAGTAACAGAGAACAGTGTAGTGCTTGTCTGGAGTAACAGAAAACAGTGTTGTGCTTGTCCCTAATGGCTGAAAACAGTGTCATGCTTGTCTAGAGTAACAGAAAACAGTGTTGTGCTTGTCCCTAATGGCAGAAAACAGTGTCGTGCTTGTCTGGAGTGACAGAAAACAGTGTCGTGCTTAGCTGGAGTAACAGAAAACAGTGTCGTGCTTGTCCCTAATGACAGAAAACAGTTGTTGTGCTTGTCTGGAGTAACAGAAAACAGTGTAGTGCTTGTCTGGAGTAACAGAAAACAGTGTAGTGCTTGTCTGGAGTAACAGACAACAGTGTTGTGCTTGTCCGGAGTAACAGAAAACAGTGTTGTGCTTGTCTGGAGTAACAGAAAACAGTGTCATGCTTGTCTGGAGTATCAGAAAACAGAGTTGTGCTTGTCTGGAGTAACAGAAAACACAGTTGTGCTTGTCTGGAGTGACAGAAAACAGTGTCGTGCTTAGCTGGAGTAAAAGAAAACAGTGTCGTGCTTGTCTGGAGTAACAGAAAACAGTGTCGTGCTTCTCCGAAGTAACAGAAAACAGTGTCATGCTTCTCTGGAGTGACATAAAACAGTGTTGTGCTTGTCCCTAATGGCAGAAAACAGTGTCATGATTGTCTGGAGTAACAGAAAACAGTGTTGTGCTTGTCCCTAATGACAGAAAACAGTTGTTGTGCTTGTCTGGAGTAACAGAAAACAGTGTAGTGCTTGTCTGGAGTAACAGAAAACAGTGTAGTGCTTGTCTGGAGTAACAGACAACAGTGTTGTGCTTGTCCGGAGTAACAGAAAACAGTGTTGTGCTTGTCTGGAGTAACAGAAAACAGTGTCATGCTTGTCTGGAGTAACAGAAAACAGAGTTGTGCTTGTCTGGAGTAACAGAAAACACAGTTGTGCTTGTCTGGAGTAACAGAAAACAGTGTTGTGCTTGTCTGGAGTAACAGAAAACAGTGTTGCGGCTGTCTGGAGTAACAGAAAACAGGGTCATGCATGTCTGGAGTAACAGAAAACAGTGTCGTGCTTGTCTGGAGTAACAGAAAACAGTGTTGAGCTTGTCTGGAGTAACAGAAAACAGTGTCGTGCTTGTCTGGAGTAACAGAAAACAGTGTCGTCCTTGTCTGGAGTAACAGAAAACAGTGTTGTGCTTGTCTGGAGTAACAGAAAACAGAGTTGTGCTTGTCTGAAGTAACAGAAAACAATGTTGTGCTTGTCTGGAGTAACAGAAAACAATGTGGTACTTGTATGGAGTAACAGAAAACAGTGTTGTGCTTGTCTGGAGTAACAGAAAACAAAGTTGTGCTTGTCTGGAGTAACAGAAAACAATGTTGTGCTTGTCTGGAGTAACAGAAAACAGTGTTGCGCCTGTCTGGAGTAACAGAAAACAGGGTCATGCGTGTCTGGAGTAACAGAAAACAGTGTCGTGCTTGTCTGGAGTAACAGAAAACAGTGTTGAGCATGACCCTAATGGCAGAAAACAGTGTCATGCTTGTCTGAAGTAACAGAAAACAGTGTCGTGCTTGTCTGGAGTAACAGAAAACAGTGTCGTGCTTGTCTGGAGTAACAGAAACCAGAGTCATGCTTGTCTGGAGTAACAGAAACCAGAGTCATGCTTGTCTGGAGTAACAGAAAACAGTGTTGTGCTTGTCTGAAGTATCAGAAAACAGTGTCATGCTTGTCTGGAGTAACAGAAAACAGTATCATGCCTGTCTGGAGTAACAGAAAACAGTGTCATGCTTGTCTGGAGTAGCAGAAAACAGTGTCGTGCTTCGCTGGAGTAACAGAAAACAGTGTCATGCTTGTCTGGAGTAAAAGAAAACAGTGTTGAGCTTGACCCTAATGGCAGAAAACAGTGTCATGCTTGTCTGGAGTAACAGAAAACAGTGTCGTGCTTGTCTGGAGTAACAGACAACAGTATAGTGCTTGTCTGGAGTAACAGAAAACAGTGTAGTGCTTGTCTGGAGTAACAGAAAACAGTGTTGTGCTTGTCCCTAATGGCAGAAAACAGTGTCATGCTTGTCTAGAGTAACAGAAAACAGTGTTGTGCTTGTCCCTAATGGCAGAAAACAGTGTCGTGCTTGTCTGGAGTGACAGAAAACAGTGTCGTGCTTAGCTGGAGTAAAAGAAAACAGTGTCGTGCTTGTCTGGAGTAACAGAAAACAGTGTCGTGCTTCTCCAAAGTAACAGAAAACAGTGTCATACTTCTCTGGAGTGACATAAAACAGTGTTGTGCTTGTCCCTAATGGCAGAAAACAGTGTCATGATTGTCTGGAGTAACAGAAAACAGTGTTGTGCTTGTCTGGAGTAACAGAAAACAGTGTAGTGCTTGTCTGGAGTAACAGAAAACAGTGTAGTGCTTGTCTGGAGTAACAGAAAACAGTGTAGTGCTTGTCTGGAGTAACAGAACACAGTGTAGTGCTTGTCTGGAGTAACAGACAACAGTGTTGTGCTTGTCCCTAATGGCAGAAAACAGTGTCATGCTTGTCTGGAGTAACAGAAAACAGTGTTGTGCTTGTCCCTAATGGCAGAAAACACTGTCGTGCTTGTCTGGAGTGACAGAAAACAGTGTCGTGCTTAGCTGGAGTAAAAGAAAACAGTGTCGTGCTTGTCTGGAGTAACAGAAAACAGTGTCGTGCTTCTCCGAAGTAACAGAAAACAGTGTCATGCTTCTCTGCAGTGACATAAAACAGTGTTGTGCTTGTCCCTAATGGCAGAAAACAGTGTCATGATTGTCTGGAGTAACAGAAAACAGTGTTGTGCTTGTCCCTAATGACAGAAAACAGTTGTTGTGCTTGTCTGGAGTAACAGAAAACAGTGTAGTGCTTGTCTGGAGTAACAGAAAACAGTGTAGTGCTTGTCTGGAGTAACAGACAACAGTGTTGTGCTTGTCCGGAGTAACAGAAAACAGTGTTGTGCTTGTCTGGAGTAACAGAAAACACAGTTGTGCTTGTCTGGAGTAACAGAAAACAGTGTTGTGCTTGTCTGAAGTATCAGAAAACAGTGTCATGCTTGTCTGGAGTAACAGAAAACAGTATCATGCCTGTCTGGAGTAACAGAAAACAGTGTTGAGCATGACCCTAATGGCAGAAAACAGTGTCATGCTTGTCTGAAGTAACAGAAAACAGTGTCGTGCTTGTCTGGAGTAACAGAAAACAGTGTCGTGCTTGTCTGGAGTAACAGAAACCAGAGTCATGCTTGTCTGGAGTAACAGAAACCAGAGTCATGCTTGTCTGGAGTAACAGAAAACAGTGTTGTGCTTGTCTGAAGTATCAGAAAACAGTGTCATGCTTGTCTGGAGTAACAGAAAACAGTATCATGCCTGTCTGGAGTAACAGAAAACAGTGTCATGCTTGTCTGGAGTAGCAGAAAACAGTGTCGTGCTTCGCTGGAGTAACAGAAAACAGTGTCATGCTTGTCTGGAGTAAAAGAAAACAGTGTTGAGCTTGACCCTAATGGCAGAAAACAGTGTCATGCTTGTCTGGAGTAACAGAAAACAGTGTCGTGCTTGTCTGGAGTAACAGACAACAGTATAGTGCTTGTCTGGAGTAACAGAAAACAGTGTAGTGCTTGTCTGGAGTAACAGAAAACAGTGTTGTGCTTGTCCCTAATGGCAGAAAACAGTGTCATGCTTGTCTAGAGTAACAGAAAACAGTGTTGTGCTTGTCCCTAATGGCAGAAAACAGTGTCGTGCTTGTCTGGAGTGACAGAAAACAGTGTCGTGCTTAGCTGGAGTAAAAGAAAACAGTGTCGTGCTTGTCTGGAGTAACAGAAAACAGTGTCGTGCTTCTCCAAAGTAACAGAAAACAGTGTCATACTTCTCTGGAGTGACATAAAACAGTGTTGTGCTTGTCCCTAATGGCAGAAAACAGTGTCATGATTGTCTGGAGTAACAGAAAACAGTGTTGTGCTTGTCTGGAGTAACAGAAAACAGTGTAGTGCTTGTCTGGAGTAACAGAAAACAGTGTAGTGCTTGTCTGGAGTAACAGAAAACAGTGTAGTGCTTGTCTGGAGTAACAGAACACAGTGTAGTGCTTGTCTGGAGTAACAGACAACAGTGTTGTGCTTGTCCCTAATGGCAGAAAACAGTGTCATGCTTGTCTGGAGTAACAGAAAACAGTGTTGTGCTTGTCCCTAATGGCAGAAAACACTGTCGTGCTTGTCTGGAGTGACAGAAAACAGTGTCGTGCTTAGCTGGAGTAAAAGAAAACAGTGTCGTGCTTGTCTGGAGTAACAGAAAACAGTGTCGTGCTTCTCCGAAGTAACAGAAAACAGTGTCATGCTTCTCTGCAGTGACATAAAACAGTGTCATGCATGTCTGGAGTAACAGAAAACAGTATCATGCCTGTCTGGAGTAACAGAAAACAGTGTCATGCTTGTCTGGAGTAACAGAAAACAGTGTCGTGCTTCTCTGGAGTAACAGAAAACAGTGTCATGCTTGTCTGGAGTAAAAGAAAACAGTGTTGAGCTTGACCCTAATGGCAGAAAACAGTGTCATGCTTGTCTGGAGTAACAGAAAACAGTGTCGTGCTTGTCTGGAGTAACAGACAACAGTATAGTGCTTGTCTGGAGTAACAGAGAACAGTGTAGTGCTTGTCTGGAGTAACAGAAAACAGTGTTGTGCTTGTCCCTAATGGCTGAAAACAGTGTCATGCTTGTCTAGAGTAACAGAAAACAGTGTTGTGCTTGTCCCTAATGGCAGAAAACAGTGTCGTGCTTGTCTGGAGTGACAGAAAACTGTGTCGTGCTTAGCTGGAGTAACAGAAAACAGTGTCGTGCTTGTCCCTAATGACAGAAAACAGTTGTTGTGCTTGTCTGGAGTAACAGAAAACAGTGTAGTGCTTGTCTGGAGTAACAGAAAACAGTGTAGTGCTTGTCTGGAGTAACAGACAACAGTGTTGTGCTTGTCCGGAGTAACAGAAAACAGTGTTGTGCTTGTCTGGAGTAACAGAAAACAGTGTCATGCTTGTCTGGAGTATCAGAAAACAGAGTTGTGCTTGTCTGGAGTAACAGAAAACACAGTTGTGCTTGTCTGGAGTGACAGAAAACAGTGTCGTGCTTAGCTGGAGTAAAAGAAAACAGTGTCGTGCTTGTCTGGAGTAACAGAAAACAGTGTCGTGCTTCTCCGAAGTAACAGAAAACAGTGTCATGCTTCTCTGGAGTGACATAAAACAGTGTTGTGCTTGTCCCTAATGGCAGAAAACAGTGTCATGATTGTCTGGAGTAACAGAAAACAGTGTTGTGCTTGTCCCTAATGACAGAAAACAGTTGTTGTGCTTGTCTGGAGTAACAGAAAACAGTGTAGTGCTTGTCTGGAGTAACAGAAAACAGTGTAGTGCTTGTCTGGAGTAACAGACAACAGTGTTGTGCTTGTCCGGAGTAACAGAAAACAGTGTTGTGCTTGTCTGGAGTAACAGAAAACAGTGTCATGCTTGTCTGGAGTAACAGAAAACAGAGTTGTGCTTGTCTGGAGTAACAGAAAACACAGTTGTGCTTGTCTGGAGTAACAGAAAACAGTGTTGTGCTTGTCTGGAGTAACAGAAAACAGTGTTGCGGCTGTCTGGAGTAACAGAAAACAGGGTCATGCATGTCTGGAGTAACAGAAAACAGTGTCGTGCTTGTCTGGAGTAACAGAAAACAGTGTTGAGCTTGTCTGGAGTAACAGAAAACAGTGTCGTGCTTGTCTGGAGTAACAGAAAACAGTGTCGTCCTTGTCTGGAGTAACAGAAAACAGTGTTGTGCTTGTCTGGAGTAACAGAAAACAGAGTTGTGCTTGTCTGAAGTAACAGAAAACAATGTTGTGCTTGTCTGGAGTAACAGAAAACAATGTGGTACTTGTATGGAGTAACAGAAAACAGTGTTGTGCTTGTCTGGAGTAACAGAAAACAAAGTTGTGCTTGTCTGGAGTAACAGAAAACAATGTTGTGCTTGTCTGGAGTAACAGAAAACAGTGTTGCGCCTGTCTGGAGTAACAGAAAACAGGGTCATGCGTGTCTGGAGTAACAGAAAACAGTGTCGTGCTTGTCTGGAGTAACAGAAAACAGTGTTGAGCATGACCCTAATGGCAGAAAACAGTGTCATGCTTGTCTGAAGTAACAGAAAACAGTGTCGTGCTTGTCTGGAGTAACAGAAAACAGTGTCGTGCTTGTCTGGAGTAACAGAAACCAGAGTCATGCTTGTCTGGAGTAACAGAAACCAGAGTCATGCTTGTCTGGAGTAACAGAAAACAGTGTTGTGCTTGTCTGAAGTATCAGAAAACAGTGTCATGCTTGTCTGGAGTAACAGAAAACAGTATCATGCCTGTCTGGAGTAACAGAAAACAGTGTCATGCTTGTCTGGAGTAGCAGAAAACAGTGTCGTGCTTCGCTGGAGTAACAGAAAACAGTGTCATGCTTGTCTGGAGTAAAAGAAAACAGTGTTGAGCTTGACCCTAATGGCAGAAAACAGTGTCATGCTTGTCTGGAGTAACAGAAAACAGTGTCGTGCTTGTCTGGAGTAACAGACAACAGTATAGTGCTTGTCTGGAGTAACAGAAAACAGTGTAGTGCTTGTCTGGAGTAACAGAAAACAGTGTTGTGCTTGTCCCTAATGGCAGAAAACAGTGTCATGCTTGTCTAGAGTAACAGAAAACAGTGTTGTGCTTGTCCCTAATGGCAGAAAACAGTGTCGTGCTTGTCTGGAGTGACAGAAAACAGTGTCGTGCTTAGCTGGAGTAAAAGAAAACAGTGTCGTGCTTGTCTGGAGTAACAGAAAACAGTGTCGTGCTTCTCCAAAGTAACAGAAAACAGTGTCATACTTCTCTGGAGTGACATAAAACAGTGTTGTGCTTGTCCCTAATGGCAGAAAACAGTGTCATGATTGTCTGGAGTAACAGAAAACAGTGTTGTGCTTGTCTGGAGTAACAGAAAACAGTGTAGTGCTTGTCTGGAGTAACAGAAAACAGTGTAGTGCTTGTCTGGAGTAACAGAAAACAGTGTAGTGCTTGTCTGGAGTAACAGAACACAGTGTAGTGCTTGTCTGGAGTAACAGACAACAGTGTTGTGCTTGTCCCTAATGGCAGAAAACAGTGTCATGCTTGTCTGGAGTAACAGAAAACAGTGTTGTGCTTGTCCCTAATGGCAGAAAACACTGTCGTGCTTGTCTGGAGTGACAGAAAACAGTGTCGTGCTTAGCTGGAGTAAAAGAAAACAGTGTCGTGCTTGTCTGGAGTAACAGAAAACAGTGTCGTGCTTCTCCGAAGTAACAGAAAACAGTGTCATGCTTCTCTGCAGTGACATAAAACAGTGTTGTGCTTGTCCCTAATGGCAGAAAACAGTGTCATGATTGTCTGGAGTAACAGAAAACAGTGTTGTGCTTGTCCCTAATGACAGAAAACAGTTGTTGTGCTTGTCTGGAGTAACAGAAAACAGTGTAGTGCTTGTCTGGAGTAACAGAAAACAGTGTAGTGCTTGTCTGGAGTAACAGACAACAGTGTTGTGCTTGTCCGGAGTAACAGAAAACAGTGTTGTGCTTGTCTGGAGTAACAGAAAACACAGTTGTGCTTGTCTGGAGTAACAGAAAACAGTGTTGTGCTTGTCTGGAGTAACAGAAAACAGTGTTGCGCCTGTCTGGAGTAACAGAAAACAGGGTCATGCATGTCTGGAGTAACAGAAAACAGTGCCATGCTGTTCTGGAGTAACAGAAAACAGTGTCGTGCTTGTCTGGAGTAACAGAAAACAGTGTTGAGCTTGACCCTAATGGCAGAAAACAGTGTCATGCTTGTCTGGAGTAACAGAAAACAGTGTTGCTCCTGTCTGGAGTAACAGAAAACAGGGTCATGCGTGTCTGGAGTAACAGAAAACAGTGTCATGCTTGTCTGGAGTAACAGAAAACAGTGTCGTGCTTCTCTGGAGTAACAGAAAACAATGTTGAGCTTGTCTGGAGTAACAGAAAACAGTGTCGTGCTTGTCCCTAATGACAGAAAACAGTTGTTGTGCTTGTCTGGAGTAACAGAAAACAGTGTAGTGCTTGTCTGGAATAACAGAAAACAGTGTAGTGCTTGTCTGGAGTAACAGACAACAGTGTTGTGCTTGTCCGGAGTAACAGAAAGCAGTGTTGTGCTTGTCTGGAGTAACAGAAAACAGTGTCATGCTTGTCTGGAGTAACAGAAAACAGAGTTGTGCTTGTCTGGAGTAACAGAAAACAATGTTGTGCTTGTCTGGAGTAACAGAAAACAGTGTTGCGCCTGTCTGGAGTAACAGACAACAGGGTCATGCGTGTCTGGAGTAACAGAAAACAGTGTCGTGCATGTCTGGAGTAACAGAAAACAGTGTTGAGCATGACCCTAATGGCAGAAAACAGTGTCATGCTTGTCTGGAGTAACAGAAAACAGTGTCGTGCTTGTCTGGAGTAACAGAAAACAGTGTCGTGCTTGTCTGGAGTAACAGAAACCAGAGTCATGCTTGTCTGGAGTAACAGAAAACAGTGTTGTGCTTGTCTGGAGTAACAGAAAACAGTGTTGCGCCTGTCTGGAGTAACAGACAACAGGGTCATGCTTGTCTGGAGTAACAGAAAACAGTGTCGTGCATGTCTGGAGTAACAGAAAACAGTGTTGAGCATGACCCTAATGGCAGAAAACAGTGTCATGCTTGTCTGGAGTAACAGAAAACAGTGTCGTGCTTGTCTGGAGTAACAGAAAACAGTGTCGTGCTTGTCTGGAGTAACAGAAACCAGAGTCATGCTTGTCTGGAGTAACAGAAAACAGTGTCATGCTGGTCTGGAGTAACAGAAAACAGTGTCGTGCTTGTCTGGAGTAACAGAAAACAGTGTTGTGCTTGTCTGGAGTAACAGAAAACAGTGTTGCGCCTGTCTGGAGTAACAGAAAACAGGGTCATGCATGTCTGGAGTAACAGAAAACAGTGTCATGCTGGTCTGGAGTAACAGAAAACAGTGTCGTGCTTGTCTGGAGTAACAGAAAACAGTGTTGAGCTTGACCCGAATGGCAGAAAACAGTGTCATGCTTGTCTGGAGTAACCGAAAACAGTGTTGCTCCTGTCTGGAGTAACAGAAAACAGGGTCATGCGTGTCTGGAGTAACAGAAAACAGTGTCATGCTTGTCTGGAGTAACAGAAAACAGTGTCGTGCTTGTCTGGAGTAACAGAAAACAATGTTGAGCCTGTCTGGAGTAACAGAAAACAGTGTCGTGCTTGTCCCTAATGACAGAAAACAGTTGTTGTGCTTGTCTGGAGTAACAGAAAACAGTGTAGTGCTTGTCTGGAGTAACAGAAAACAGTGTAGTGCTTGTCTGGAGTAACAGACAACAGTGTTGTGCTTGTCCGGAGTAACAGAAAACAGTGTTGTGCTTGTCTGGAGTAACAGAAAACACAGTTGTGCTTGTCTGGAGTAACAGAAAACAGTGTTGTGCTTGTCTGGAGTAACAGAAAACAATGTTGTGCTTGTCTGGAGTAACAGAAAACAGTGTTGCGCCTGTCTGGAGTAACAGAAAACAGGGTCATGCGTGTCTGGAGTAACAGAAAACAGTGTCGTGCTTGTCTGGAGTAACAGAAAACAGTGTTGAGCATGACCCTAATGGCAGAAAACAGTGTCATGCTTGTCTGGAGTAACAGAAAACAGTGTCGTGCCTGTCTGGAGTAACAGAAAACAGTGTCGTGCTTGTCTGGAGTAACAGAAACCAGAGTCCTGCTTCTCTGGAGTAACAGAAAACAGTGTTGTGCTTGTCTGGAGTAACAGAAAACAGTGTCATGCTTGTCTGGAGCAACAGAAAACAGAGTTGTGCTTGTCTGGTGTAACAGAAAACACAGTTGTGTTTGTCTGGAGTAACAGAAAACAGTGTTGTGCTTGTCTGGAGTAACAGAAAACAGTGTTGCGCCTGTCTGGAGTAACAGAAAACAGGGTCATGCATGTCTGGAGTAACAGAAAACAGTGTCATGCTGGTCTGGAGTAACAGAAAACAGTGTCGTGCTTGTCTGGAGTAACAGAAAACAGTGTTGAGCTTGACCCTAATGGCAGAAAACAGTGTCATGCTTGTCTGGAGTAACAGAAAACAGTGTTGCTCCTGTCTGGAGTAACAGAAAACAGGGTCATGCGTGTCTGGAGTAACAGAAAACAGTGTCATGCTTGTCTGGAGTAGCAGAAAACAGTGTCGTGCTTGTCTGGAGTAACAGAAAACAATGTGGTACTTGTATGGAGTAACAGAAAACAGTGTTGTGCTTGTCTGGAGTAACAGAAAACAGAGTTGTGCTTGTCTGGAGTAACAGAAACCAGAGTCATGCTTGTCTGGAGTAACAGAAAACAGTGTTGTGCTTGTCTGGAGTAACAGAAAACAGTGTCATGCTTGTCTGGAGTAACAGAAAACAGAGTTGTGCTTGTCTGGAGTAACAGAAAACAGTGTTGTGCCTGTCTGGAGTAACAGAAAACAGGGTCATGCATGTCTGGAGTAACAGAAAACAGTGTCATACTTGTCTGGAGTAACAGAAAACAGTGTTGCTCCTGTCTGGAGTAACAGAAAACAGGGTCATGCGTGTCTGGAGTAACAGAAAACAGTGTCATGCTTGTCTGGAGTAACAGAAAACAGTGTCGTGCTTGTCTGGAGTAACAGAAAACAGTGTTGAGCTTGTCTGGAGTAACAGAAAACAGTGTCGTGCTTGTCTGGAGTAACAGAAAGTGTCGTGCTTGTCTGGAGTAACAGAAAACAGTGTTGTGCTTGTCTGGAGTAACAGAAAACAGTGTAGTGCTTGTCTGGAGTAACAGAAAACAGTGTAGTGCTTGTCTGGAGTAACAGACAACAGTGTTGTGCTTGTCCGGAGTAACAGAAAACAGTGTTGTGCTTGTCTGGAGTAACAGAAAACAGTGTCAAGCTTGTCTGGAGTAAAAGAAAACAGAGTTGTGCTTGTCTGGAGTAACAGAAAACACAGTTGTGCTTGTCTGGAGTAACAGAAAACAGTGTTGTGCTTGTCTGGAGTAACAGAAAACAGTGTTGCGCCTGTCTGGAGTAACAGAAAACAGGGTCATGCATGTCTGGAGTAACAGAAAACAGTGTCGTGCTTGTCTGGAGTAACAGAAAACAGTGTTGAGCTTGTCTGGAGTAACAGAAAACAGTGTCGTGCTTGTCTGGAGTAACAGGAAACAGTGTCGTCCTTGTCTGGAGTAACAGAAAACAGTGTTGTGCTTGTCTGGAGTAACAGAAAACAGAGTTGTGCTTGTCTGGAGTAACAGAAAACAATGTTGTGCTTGTCTGGAGTAACAGAAAACAATGTGGTACTTGTATGGAGTAACAGAAAACAGTGTTGTGCTTGTCTGGAGTAACAGAAAACAGAGTTGTGCTTGTCTGGAGTAACAGAAAACAATGTTGTGCTTGTCTGGGGTAACAGAAAACAGTGTTGCGCCTGTCTGGAGTAACAGAAAACAGGGTCATGCGTTTCTGGAGTAACAGAAAACAGTGTCGTGCTTGTCTGGAGTAACAGAAAACAGTGTTGAGCATGACCCTAATGGCAGAAAACAGTGTCATGCTTGTCTGAAGTAACAGAAAACAGTGTCGTGCTTGTCTGGAGTAACAGAAAACAGTGTCGTGCTTGTCTGGAGTAACAGAAACCAGAGTCATGCTTGTCTGGAGTAACAGAAACCAGAGTCATGCTTGTCTGGAGTAACAGAAAACAGTGTTCTGCTTGTCTGAAGTATCAGAAAACAGTGTCATGCTTGTCTGGAGTAACAGAAAACAGTATCATGCCTGTCTGGAGTAACAGAAAACAGTGTCATGCTTGTCTGGAGTAACAGAAAACAGTGTCGTGCTTCTCTGGAGTAACAGAAAACAGGGTCATGCGTGTCTGGAGTAACAGAAAACAGTGTCGTGCTTGTCTGGAGTAACAGAAAACAGTGTTGAGCATGACCCTAATGGCAGAAAACAGTGTCATGCTTGTCTGAAGTAACAGAAAACAGTGTCGTGCTTGTCTGGAGTAACAGAAAACAGTGTCGTGCTTGTCTGGAGTAACAGCAACCAGAGTCATGCTTGTCTGGAGTAACAGAAACCAGAGTCATGCTTGTCTGGAGTAACAGAAAACAGTGTTCTGCTTGTCTGAAGTATCAGAAAACAGTGTCATGCTTGTCTGGAGTAACAGAAAACAGTATCATGCCTGTCTGGAGTAACAGAAAACAGTGTCATGCTTGTCTGGAGTAACAGAAAACAGTGTCGTGCTTCTCTGGAGTAACAGAAAACAGTGTCATGCTTGTCTGGAGTAAAAGAAAACAGTGTTGAGCTTGACCCTAATGGCAGAAAACAGTGTCATGCTTGTCTGGAGTAACAGAAAACAGTGTCGTGCTTGTCTGGAGTAACAGACAACAGTATAGTGCTTGTCTGGAGTAACAGAGAACAGTGTAGTGCTTGTCTGGAGTAACAGAAAACAGTGTTGTGCTTGTCCCTAATGGCTGAAAACAGTGTCATGCTTGTCTAGAGTAACAGAAAACAGTGTTGTGCTTGTCCCTAATGGCAGAAAACAGTGTCGTGCTTGTCTGGAGTGACAGAAAACAGTGTCGTGCTTAGCTGGAGTAAAAGAAAACAGTGTCGTGCTTGTCTGGAGTAACAGAAAGCAGTGTCGTGCTTCTCCGAAGTAACAGAAAACAGTGTCATGCTTCTCTGGAGTGACATAAAACAGTGTTGTGCTTGTCCCTAATGGCAGAAAACAGTGTCATGATTGTCTGGAGTAACAGAAAACAGTGTTGTGCTTGTCTGGAGTAACAGAAAACAGTGTCGTGCTTCTCCGAAGTAACAGAAAACAGTGTCCTGCTTCTCTGGAGTGACATAAAACAGTGTTGTGCTTGTCCCTAATGGCAGAAAACAGTGTCATGATTGTCTGGAGTAACAGAAAACAGTGTAGTGCTTGTCTGGAGTAACAGAAAACAGTGTAGTGCTTGTCTGGAGTAACAGACAACAGTGTTGTGCTTGTCCCTAATGGCAGAAAACAGTGTCATGCTTGTCTGGAGTAACAGAAAACAGTGTCGTGCTTGTCTGGAGTAACAGAAAACAGTGTCGTCCTTGTCTGGAGTAACAGAAAACAGTGTTGTGCTTGTCTGGAGTAACAGAAAACAGAGTTGTGCTTGTCTGGAGTAACAGAAAACAATGTTGTGCTTGTCTGGAGTAACAGAAAACAATGTGGTACTTGTATGGAGTAACAGAAAACAGTGTTGTGCTTGTCTGGAGTAACAGAAAACAGAGTTGTGCTTGTCTGGAGTAACAGAAAACAATGTTGTGCTTGTCTGGGGTAACAGAAAACAGTGTTGCGCCTGTCTGGAGTAACAGAAAACAGGGTCATGCGTGTCTGGAGTAACAGAAAACAGTGTCGTGCTTGTCTGGAGTAACAGAAAACAGTGTTGAGCATGACCCTAATGGCAGAAAACAGTGTCATGCTTGTCTGAAGTAACAGAAAACAGTGTCGTGCTTGTCTGGAGTAACAGAAAACAGTGTCGTGCTTGTCTGGAGTAACAGAAACCAGAGTCATGCTTGTCTGGAGTAACAGAAACCAGAGTCATGCTTGTCTGGAGTAACAGAAAACAGTGTTCTGCTTGTCTGAAGTATCAGAAAACAGTGTCATGCTTGTCTGGAGTAACAGAAAACAGTATCATGCCTGTCTGGAGTAACAGAAAACAGTGTCATGCTTGTCTGGAGTAACAGAAAACAGTGTCGTGCTTCTCTGGAGTAACAGAAAACAGGGTCATGCGTGTCTGGAGTAACAGAAAACAGTGTCGTGCTTGTCTGGAGTAACAGAAAACAGTGTTGAGCATGACCCTAATGGCAGAAAACAGTGTCATGCTTGTCTGAAGTAACAGAAAACAGTGTCGTGCTTGTCTGGAGTAACAGAAAACAGTGTCGTGCTTGTCTGGAGTAACAGAAACCAGAGTCATGCTTGTCTGGAGTAACAGAAACCAGAGTCATGCTTGTCTGGAGTAACAGAAAACAGTGTTCTGCTTGTCTGAAGTATCAGAAAACAGTGTCATGCTTGTCTGGAGTAACAGAAAACAGTATCATGCCTGTCTGGAGTAACAGAAAACAGTGTCATGCTTGTCTGGAGTAACAGAAAACAGTGTCGTGCTTCTCTGGAGTAACAGAAAACAGTGTCATGCTTGTCTGGAGTAAAAGAAAACAGTGTTGAGCTTGACCCTAATGGCAGAAAACAGTGTCATGCTTGTCTGGAGTAACAGAAAACAGTGTCGTGCTTGTCTGGAGTAACAGACAACAGTATAGTGCTTGTCTGGAGTAACAGAGAACAGTGTAGTGCTTGTCTGGAGTAATAGAAAACAGTGTTGTGCTTGTCCCTAATGGCTGAAAACAGTGTCATGCTTGTCTAGAGTAACAGAAAACAGTGTTGTGCTTGTCCCTAATGGCAGAAAACAGTGTCGTGCTTGTCTGGAGTGGCAGAAAACAGTGTCGTGCTTAGCTGGAGTAAAAGAAAACAGTGTCGTGCTTGTCTGGAGTAACAGAAAGCAGTGTCGTGCTTCTCCGAAGTAACAGAAAACAGTGTCATGCTTCTCTGGAGTGACATAAAACAGTGTTGTGCTTGTCCCTAATGGCAGAAAACAGTGTCATGATTGTCTGGAGTAACAGAAAACAGTGTTCTGCTTGTCTGGAGTAACAGAAAACAGTGTCGTGCTTCTCCGAAGTAACAGAAAACAGTGTCCTGCTTCTCTGGAGTGACATAAAACAGTGTTGTGCTTGTCCCTAATGGCAGAAAACAGTGTCATGATTGTCTGGAGTAACAGAAAACAGTGTAGTGCTTGTCTGGAGTAACAGAAAACAGTGTAGTGCTTGTCTGGAGTAACAGACAACAGTGTTGTGCTTGTCCCTAATGGCAGAAAACAGTGTCATGCTTGTCTGGAGTAACAGAAAACAGTGTCGTTCATGTCTGGAGTAACAGAAAACAGTGTTGAGCATGACCCTAATGGCAGAAAACAGTGTCATGCCTGTCTGGAGTAACAGAAAACAGTGTTGTGCTTGTCTGGGGTAACAGAAAACAGTGTAGTGCTTGTCTGGAGTAACAGAAAACAGTGTAGTGCTTGTCTGGAGTAACAGAAAACAGTGTAGTGCTTGTCTATAGTAACAGAAAACAGTGTAGTGCTTGTCTGGAGTAACAGACAACAGTGTTGTGCTTGTCCCTAATGGCAGAAAACAGTGTCATGCTTGTCTGGAGTAACAGAAAACAGTGTCGTGCATGTCTGGAGTAACAGAAAACAGTGTTGAGCATGACCCTAATGGCAGAAAACAGTGTCATGCTTGTCTGGAGTAACAGAAAACAGTGTCGTGCTTGTCTGGAGTAACAGAAACCAGAGTCATGCTTGTCTGGAGTAACAGAAAACAGTGTTGCGGTTGTCTGGAGTAACAGAAAACAGGGTCATGCGTGTCTGGAGTAACAGAAAACAGTGTCGTGCATGTCTGGAGTAACAGAAAACAGTGTTGAGCATGACCCTAATGGCAGAAAACAGTGTCATGCTTGTCTGGAGTAACAGAAAACAGTGTCGTGCTTGTCTGGAGTAACAGAAAACAGTGTCGTGCTTGTCTGGAGTAACAGAAACCAGAGTCATGCTTGTCTGGAGTAACAGAAAACAGTGTTGTGCTTGTCGGGAGTAACAGAAAACAGTGTCATGCTTGTCTGGAGTAACAGAAAACAGAGTTGTGCTTGTCTGGAGTAACAGAAAACACAGTTGTGCTTGTCTGGAGTAACAGAAAACAGTGTTGTGCTTGTCTGGAGTAACAGAAAACAGTGTTGCGCCTGTCTGGAGTAACAGAAAACAGGGTCATGCATGTCTGGAGTAACAGAAAACAGTGTCATGCTGGTCTGGAGTAACAGAAAACAGTGTCGTGCTTGTCTGGAGTAACAGAAAACAGTGTTGAGCTTGACCCGAATGGCAGAAAACAGTGTCATGCTTGTCTGGAGTAACCGAAAACAGTGTTGCTCCTGTCTGGAGTAACAGAAAACAGGGTTATGCGTGTCTGGAGTAACAGAAAACAGTGCCATGCTTGTCTGGAGTAACAGAAAACAGTGTCGTGCTTGTCTGGAGTAACAGAAAACAATGTTGAGCCTGTCTGGAGTAACAGAAAACAGTGTCGTGCTTGTCCCTAATGACAGAAAACAGTTGTTGTGCTTGTCTGGAGTAACAGAAAACAGTGTAGTGCTTGTCTGGAGTAACAGAAAACAGTGTAGTGCTTGTCTGGAGTAACAGACAACAGTGTTGTGCTTGTCCGGAGTAACAGAAAACAGTGTTGTGCTTGTCTGGAGTAACAGAAAACACAGTTGTGCTTGTCTGGAGTAACAGAAAACAGTGTTGTGCTTGTCTGGAGTAACAGAAAACAATGTTGTGCTTGTCTGGAGTAACAGAAAACAGTGTTGTGCTTGTCTGGAGTAACAGAAAACAGTGTTGCGCCTGTCTGGAGTAACAGAAAACAGGGTCATGCATGTCTGGAGTAACAGAAAACAGTGCCATGCTGGTCTGGAGTAACAGAAAACAGTGTCGTGCTTGTCTGGAGTAACAGAAAACAGTGTTGAGCTTGACCCGAATGGCAGAAAACAGTGTCATGCTTGTCTGGAGTAACCGAAAACAGTGTTGCTCCTGTCTGGAGTAACAGAAAACAGGGTCATGCGTGTCTGGAGTAACAGAAAACAGTGTCATGCTTGTCTGGAGTAACAGAAAACAGTGTCGTGCTTGTCTGGAGTAACAGAAAACAATGTTGAGCCTGTCTGGAGTAACAGAAAACAGTGTCGTGCTTGTCCCTAATGACAGAAAACAGTTGTTGTGCTTGTCTGGAGTAACAGAAAACAGTGTAGTGCTTGTCTGGAGTAACAGAAAACAGTGTAGTGCTTGTCTGGAGTAACAGACAACAGTGTTGTGCTTGTCCGGAGTAACAGAAAACAGTGTTGTGCTTGTCTGGAGTAACAGAAAACACAGTTGTGCTTGTCTGGAGTAACAGAAAACAGTGTTGTGCTTGTCTGGAGTAACAGAAAACACAGTTGTGCTTGTCTGGAGTAACAGAAAACAGTGTTGTGCTTGTCTGGAGTAACAGAAAACAATGTTGTGCTTGTCTGGAGTAACAGAAAACAGTGTTGCGCCTGTCTGGAGTAACAGAAAACAGGGTCATGCGTGTCTGGAGTAACAGAAAACAGTGTCGTGCTTGTCTGGAGAAACAGAAAACAGTGTTGAGCATGACCCAAATGGCAGAAAACAGTGTCATGCTTGTCTGGAGTAACCGAAAACAGTGTTGCTCCTGTCTGGAGTAACAGAAAACAGGGTCATGCGTGTCTGGAGTAACAGAAAACAGTGTCATGCTTGTCTGGAGTAACAGAAAACAGTGTCGTGCTTGTCTGGAGTAACAGAAAACAATGTTGAGCCTGTCTGGAGTAACAGAAAACAGTGTCATGCTTGTCTGGAGTAACCGAAAACAGTGTTGCTCCTGTCTGGAGTAACAGAAAACAGGGTCATGCGTGTCTGGAGTAACAGAAAACAGTGTCATGCTTGTCTGGAGTAACAGAAAACAGTGTCGTGCTTGTCTGGAGTAACAGAAAACAATGTTGAGCCTGTCTGGAGTAACAGAAAACAGTGTCGTGCTTGTCCCTAATGACAGAAAACAGTTGTTGTGCTTGTCTGGAGTAACAGAAAACAGTGTTGCGCCTGTCTGGAGTAACAGAAAACAGGGTCATGCGTGTCTGGAGTAACAGAAAACAGTGTCGTGCTTGTCTGGAGAAACAGAAAACAGTGTTGAGCATGACCCAAATGGCAGAAAACAGTGTCATGCTTGTCTGGAGTAACAGAAAACAGTGTCGTGCCTGTCTGGAGTAACAGAAAACAGTGTCGTGCTTGTCTGGAGTAACAGAAACCAGAGTCATGCTTCTCTGGAGTAACAGAAAACAGTGTTGTGCTTGTCTGGAGTAACAGAAAACAGTGTCATGCTTGTCTGGAGCAACAGAAAACAGAGTTGTGCTTGTCTGGTGTAACAGAAAACACAGTTGTGCTTGTCTGGAGTAACAGAAAACAGTGTTGTGCTTGTCTGGAGTAACAGAAAACAGTGTTGCGCCTGTCTGGAGTAACAGAAAACAGGGTCATGCATGTCTGGAGTAACAGAAAACAGTGTCATGCTGGTCTGGAGTAACAGAAAACAGTGTCGTGCTTGTCTGGAGTAACAGAAAACAGTGTTGAGCTTGACCCTAATGGCAGAAAACAGTGTCATGCTTGTCTGGAGTAACAGAAAACAGTGTTGCTCCTGTCTGGAGTAACAGAAAACAGGGTCATGCGTGTCTGGAGTAACAGAAAACAGTGTCATGCTTGTCTGGAGTAGCAGAAAACAGTGTCGTGCTTGTCTGGAGTAACAGAAAACAATGTGGTACTTGTATGGAGTAACAGAAAACAGTGTTGTGCTTGTCTGGAGTAACAGAAAACAGAGTTGTGCTTGTCTGGAGTAACAGAAACCAGAGTCATGCTTGTCTGGAGTAACAGAAAACAGTGTTGTGCTTGTCTGGAGTAACAGAAAACAGTGTCATGCTTGTCTGGAGTAACAGAAAACAGAGTTGTGCTTGTCTGGAGTAACAGAAAACAGTGTTGCGCCTGTCTGGAGTAACAGAAAACAGGGTCATGCATGTCTGGAGTAACAGAAAACAGTGCCATGCTGGTCTGGAGTAACAGAAAACAGTGTCGTGCTTGTCTGGAGTAACAGAAAACAGTGTTGAGCTTGTCTGGAGTAACAGAAAACAGTGTCGTGCTTGTCTGGAGTAACAGAAAACCGTGTCGTCCTTGTCTGGAGTAACAGAAAACAGTGTTGTGCTTGTCTGGAGTAACAGAAAACAGAGTTGTGCTTGTCTGGAGTAACAGAAAACAATGTTGTGCTTGTCTGGAGTAACAGAAAACAATGTGGTACTTGTATGGAGTAACAGAAAACAGTGTTGTGCTTGTCTGGAGTAACAGAAAACAGAGTTGTGCTTGTCTGGAGTAACAGAAAACAATGTTGTGCTTGTCTGGGGTAACAGAAAACAGTGTTGCGCCTGTCTGGAGTAACAGAAAACAGGGTCATGCGTGTCTGGAGTAACAGAAAACAGTGTCGTGCTTGTCTGGAGTAACAGAAAACAGAGTTGTGCTTGTCTGGAGTAACAGAAACCAGAGTCATGCTTGTGTGGAGTAACAGAAAACAGTGTTGTGCTTGTCTGGAGTAACAGAAAACAGTGTCATGCTTGTCTGGAGTAACAGAAAACAGAGTTGTGCTTGTCTGGAGTAACAGAGAACAGTGTTGTGCCTGTCTGGAGTAACAGAAAACAGGGTCATGCATGTCTGGAGTAACAGAAAACAGTGTCATGCTGGTCTGGAGTAACAGAAAACAGTGTCGTGCTTGTCTGGAGTAACAGAAAACAGTGTTGAGCTTGACCCTAATGGCAGAAAACAGTGTCATACTTGTCTGGAGTAACAGAAAACAGTGTTGCTCCTGTCTGGAGTAACAGAAAACAGGGTCATGCGTGTCTGGAGTAACAGAAAACAGTGTCATGCTTGTCTGGAGTAACAGAAAACAGTGTCGTGCTTGTCTGGAGTAACAGAAAACAGTGTTGAGCTTGTCTGGAGTAACAGAAAACAGTGTCGTGCTTGTCTGGAGTAACAGAAAGTGTCGTGCTTGTCTGGAGTAACAGAAAACAGTGTTGTGCTTGTCTGGAGTAACAGAAAACAGTGTAGTGCTTGTCTGGAGTAACAGAAAACAGTGTAGTGCTTGTCTGGAGTAACAGACAACAGTGTTGTGCTTGTCCGGAGTAACAGAAAACAGTGTTGTGCTTGTCTGGAGTAACAGAAAACAGTGTCAAGCTTGTCTGGAGTAACAGAAAACAGAGTTGTGCTTGTCTGGAGTAACAGAAAACACAGTTGTGCTTGTCTGGAGTAACAGAAAACAGTGTTGTGCTTGTCTGGAGTAACAGAAAACAGTGTTGCGCCTGTCTGGAGTAACAGAAATCAGGGTCATGCATGTCTGGAGTAACAGAAAACAGTGTCGTGCTTGTCTGGAGTAACAGAAAACAGTGTTGAGCTTGTCTGGAGTAACAGAAAACAGTGTCGTGCTTGTCTGGAGTAACAGAAAACAGTGTCGTCCTTGTCTGGAGTAACAGAAAACAGTGTTGTGCTTGTCTGGAGTAACAGAAAACAGAGTTGTGCTTGTCTGGAGTAACAGAAAACAATGTTGTGCTTGTCTGGAGTAACAGAAAACAATGTGGTACTTGTATGGAGTAACAGAAAACAGTGTTGTGCTTGTCTGGAGTAACAGAAAACAGAGTTGTGCTTGTCTGGCGTAACAGAAAACAATGTTGTGCTTGTCTGGGGTAACAGAAAACAGTGTTGCGCCTGTCTGGAGTAACAGAAAACAGGGTCATGCGTGTCTGGAGTAACAGAAAACAGTGTCGTGCTTGTCTGGAGTAACAGAAAACAGTGTTGAGCATGACCCTAATGGCAGAAAACAGTGTCATGCTTGTCTGAAGTAACAGAAAACAGTATCATGCCTGTCTGGAGTAACAGAAAACAGTGTCATGCTTGTCTGGAGTAACAGAAAACAGTGTCGTGCTTCTCTGGAGTAACAGAAAACAGTGTCATGCTTGTCTGGAGTAAAAGAAAACAGTGTTGAGCTTGACCCTAATGGCAGAAAACAGTGTCATGCTTGTCTGGAGTAACAGAAAACAGTGTCGTGCTTGTCTGGAGTAACAGACAACAGTATAGTGCTTGTCTGGAGTAACAGAAAACAGTGTAGTGCTTGTCTGGAGTAACAGAAAACAGTGTTGTGCTTGTCCCTAATGGCTGAAAACAGTGTCATGCTTGTCTAGAGTAACAGAAAACAGTGTTGTGCTTGTCCCTAATGGCAGAAAACAGTGTCGTGCTTGTCTGGAGTGACAGAAAACAGTGTCGTGCTTAGCTGGAGTAAAAGAAAACAGTGTCGTGCTTGTCTGGAGTAACAGAAAGCAGTGTCGTGCTTCTCCGAAGTAACAGAAAACAGTGTCATGCTTCTCTGGAGTGACATAAAACAGTGTTGTGCTTGTCCCTAATGGCAGAAAACAGTGTCATGATTGTCTGGAGTAACAGAAAACAGTGTTGTGCTTGTCTGGAGTAACAGAAAACAGTGTAGTGCTTGTCTGGAGTAACAGAAAACAGTGTAGTGCTTGTCTGGAGTAACAGAAAACAGTGTAGTGCTTGTCTGGAGTAACAGAAAACAGTGTAGTGCTTGTCTGGAGTAACAGACAACAGTGTTGTGCTTGTCCCTAATGGCAGAAAACAGTGTCATGCTTGTCTGGAGTAACAGAAAACAGTGTTGTGCTTGTCCCAAAAGGCAGAAAACACTGTCGTGCTTGTCTGTAGTAACAGAAAACAGTGTCGTCCTTGTCCGGAGTAACAGAAAACAGTGTTGTGCTTGTCTGGAGTAACAGAAAACAGAGTTGTGCTTGTCTGGAGTAACAGAAAACAATGTTGTGCTTGTCTGGAGTAACAGAAAACAATGTGGTACTTGTATGGAGTAACAGAAAACAGTGTTGTGCTTGTCTGGAGTAACAGAAAACAGAGTTGTGCTTGTCTGGAGTAACAGAAAACAATGTTGTGCTTGTCTGGGGTAACAGAAAACAGTGTTGCGCCTGTCTGGAGTAACAGAAAACAGGGTCATGCGTGTCTGGAGTAACAGAAAACAGTGTCGTGCTTGTCTGGAGTAACAGAAAACAGTGTTGAGCATGACCCTAATGGCAGAAAACAGTGTCATGCTTGTCTGAAGTAACAGAAAACAGTGTCGTGCTTGTCTGGAGTAACAGAAAACAGTGTCGTGCTTGTCTGGAGTAACAGAAACCAGAGTCATGCTTGTCTGGAGTAACAGAAACCGGAGTCATGCTTGTCTGGAGTAACAGAAAACAGTGTTCTGCTTGTCTGAAGTATCAGAAAACAGTGTCATGCTTGTCTGAAGTAACAGAAAACAGTATCATGCCTGTCTGGAGTAACAGAAAACAGTGTCATGCTTGTCTGGAGTAACAGAAAACAGTGTCGTGCTTCTCTGGAGTAACAGAAAACAGTGTCATGCTTGTCTGGAGTAAAAGAAAACAGTGTTGAGCTTGACCCTAATGGCAGAAAACAGTGTCATGCTTGTCTGGAGTAACAGAAAACAGTGTCGTGCTTGTCTGGAGTAACAGACAACAGTATAGTGCTTGTCTGGAGTAACAGAAAACAGTGTAGTGCTTGTCTGGAGTAACAGAAAACAGTGTTGTGCTTGTCCCTAATGGCTGAAAACAGTGTCATGCTTGTCTAGAGTAACAGAAAACAGTGTTGTGCTTGTCCCTAATGGCAGAAAACAGTGTCGTGCTTGTCTGGAGTGACAGAAAACAGTGTCGTGCTTAGCTGGAGTAAAAGAAAACAGTGTCGTGCTTGTCTGGAGTAACAGAAAGCAGTGTCGTGCTTCTCCGAAGTAACAGAAAACAGTGTCATGCTTCTCTGGAGTGACATAAAACAGTGTTGTGCTTGTCCCTAATGGCAGAAAACAGTGTCATGATTGTCTGGAGTAACAGAAAACAGTGTTGTGCTTGTCTGGAGTAACAGAAAACAGTGTAGTGCTTGTCTGGAGTAACAGAAAACAGTGTAGTGCTTGTCTGGAGTAACAGAAAACAGTGTAGTGCTTGTCTGGAGTAACAGAAAACAGTGTAGTGCTTGTCTGGAGTAACAGACAACAGTGTTGTGCTTGTCCCTAATGGCAGAAAACAGTGTCATGCTTGTCTGGAGTAACAGAAAACAGTGTTGTGCTTGTCCCAAATGGCAGAAAACACTGTCGTGCTTGTCTGTAGTAACAGAAAACAGTGTCGTCCTTGTCTGGAGTAACAGAAAACAGTGTTGTGCTTGTCTGGAGTAACAGAAAACAGAGTTGTGCTTGTCTGGAGTAACAGAAAACAATGTTGTGCTTGTCTGGAGTAACAGAAAACAATGTGGTACTTGTATGGAGTAACAGAAAACAGTGTTGTGCTTGTCTGGAGTAACAGAAAACAGAGTTGTGCTTGTCTGGAGTAACAGAAAACAATGTTGTGCTTGTCTGGGGTAACAGAAAACAGTGTTGCGCCTGTCTGGAGTAACAGAAAACAGGGTCATGCGTGTCTGGAGTAACAGAAAACAGTGTCGTGCTTGTCTGGAGTAACAGAAAACAGTGTTGAGCATGACCCTAATGGCAGAAAACAGTGTCATGCTTGTCTGAAGTAACAGAAAACAGTGTCGTGCTTGTCTGGAGTAACAGAAAACAGTGTCGTGCTTGTCTGGAGTAACAGAAACCAGAGTCATGCTTGTCTGGAGTAACAGAAACCGGAGTCATGCTTGTCTGGAGTAACAGAAAACAGTGTTCTGCTTGTCTGAAGTATCAGAAAACAGTGTCATGCTTGTCTGGAGTAACAGAAAACAGTATCATGCCTGTCTGGAGTAACAGGAAACAGTGTCATGCTTGTCTGGAGTAACAGAAAACAGTGTCGTGCTTCTCTGGAGTAACAGAAAACAGTGTCATGCTTGTCTGGAGTAAAAGAAAACAGTGTTGAGCTTGACCCTAATGGCAGAAAAGAGTGTCATGCTTGTCTGGAGTAACAGAAAACAGTGTCGTGCTTGTCTGGAGTAACAGACAACAGTATAGTGCTTGTCTGGAGTAACAGAAAACAGTGTAGTGCTTGTCTGGAGTAACAGAAAACAGTGTTGTGCTTGTCCCTAATGGCTGAAAACAGTGTCATGCTTGTCTAGAGTAACAGAAAACAGTGTTGTGCTTGTCCCTAATGGCAGAAAACAGTGTCGTGCTTGTCTGGAGTGACAGAAAACAGTGTCGTGCTTAGCTGGAGTAAAAGAAAACAGTGTCGTGCTTGTCTGGAGTAACAGAAAGCAGTGTCGTGCTTCTCCGAAGTAACAGAAAACAGTGTCATGCTTCTCTGGAGTGACATAAAACAGTGTTGTGCTTGTCCCTAATGGCAGAAAACAGTGTCATGATTGTCTGGAGTAACAGAAAACAGTGTTGTGCTTGTCTGGAGTAACAGAAAACAGTGTAGTGCTTGTCTGGAGTAACAGAAAACAGTGTAGTGCTTGTCTGGAGTAACAGAAAACAGTGTAGTGCTTGTCTGGAGTAACAGACAACAGTGTTGTGCTTGTCCCTAATGGCAGAAAACAGTGTCATGCTTGTCTGGAGTAACAGAAAACAGTGTTGTGCTTGTCCCAAATGGCAGAAAACACTGTCGTGCTTGTCTGGAGTGACAGAAAACAGTGTCGTGCTTAGCTGGAGTAACAGAAAACAGTGTCATGCTTCTCTGGAGTGACATAAAACAGTGTTGTGCTTGTCCCTAATGGCAGAAAACAGTGTCATGATTGTCTGGAGTAACAGAAAACAGTGTTGTGCTTGTCTGGAGTAACAGAAAACAGTGTAGTGCTTGTCTGGAGTAACAGAAAACAGTGTAGTGCTTGTCTGGAGTAACAGAAAACAGTGTAGTGCTTGTCTGGAGTAACAGAAAACAGTGTAGTGCTTGTCTGGAGTAACAGACAACAGTGTTGTGCTTGTCCCTAATGGCAGAAAACAGTGTCATGCTTGTCTGGAGTAACAGAAAACAGTGTTGTGCTTGTCCCTAATGGCAGAAAGCACTGTCGTGCTTGTCTGGAGTGACAGAAAACAGTGTCGTGCTTAGCTGGAGTAAAAGAAAACAGTGTCGTGCTTGTCTGGAGTAACAGAAAACAGTGTCGTGCTTCTCCGAAGTAACAGAAAACAGTGTCATGCTTCTCTGGAGTGACATAAAACAGTGTTGTGCTTGTCCCTAATGGCAGAAAACAGTGTCATGATTGTCTGGAGTAACAGAAAACAGTGTTGTGCTTGTCTGGAGTAACAGAAAACAGTGTAGTGCTTGTCTGGAGTAACAGCAAACAGTGTAGTGCTTGTCTGGAGTAACAGAAAACAGTGTAGTGCTTGTCTGGAGTAACAGAAAACAGTGTAGTGCTTGTCTGGAGTAACAGACAACAGTGTTGTGCTTGTCCCTAATGGCAGAAAACAGTGTCATGCTTGTCTGGAGTAACAGAAAACAGTGTTGTGCTTGTCCCTAATGGCAGAAAACACTGTCGTGCTTGTCTGGAGTGACAGAAAACAGTGTCGTGCTTAGCTGGAGTAAAAGAAAACAGTGTCGTGCTTGTCTGGAGTAACAGAAAACAGTGTCGTGCTTCTCCGAAGTAACAGAAAACAGTGTCATGCTTCTCTGGAGTGACATAAAACAGTGTTGTGCTTGTCCCTAATGGCAGAAAACAGTGTCATGCTTGTCTGGAGTAACAGAAAAGAGTGTTGTGCTTGTCCCTAATGGCAGAAAACAGTGTCGTGCTTGTCTGGAGTGACAGAAAACAGTGTCGTGCTTAGCTGGAGTAAAAGAAAACAGTGTCGTGCTTGTCTGGAGTAACAGAAAACAGCGTCGTGCTTCTCCGAAGTAACAGAAAACAGTGTCATGCTTCTCTGGAGTGACATAAAACAGTGTTGTACTTGTCTGGAGTAACAGAAAACAGTGTTGAGCATGACCCTAATGGCAGAAAACAGTGTCATGCTTGTCTGAAGTAACAGAAAACAGTGTCGTGCTTGTCTGGAGTAACAGAAAACAGTGTCGTGCTTGTCTGGAGTAACAGAAACCAGAGTCATGCTTGTCTGGAGTAACAGAAACCGGAGTCATGCTTGTCTGGAGTAACAGAAAACAGTGTTCTGCTTGTCTGAAGTATCAGAAAACAGTGTCATGCTTGTCTGGAGTAACAGAAAACAGTATCATGCCTGTCTGGAGTAACAGAAAACAGTGTCATGCTTGTCTGGAGTAACAGAAAACAGTGTCGTGCTTCTCTGGAGTAACAGAAAACAGTGTCATGCTTGTCTGGAGTAAAAGAAAACAGTGTTGAGCTTGACCCTAATGGCAGAAAAGAGTGTCATGCTTGTCTGGAGTAACAGAAAACAGTGTCGTGCTTGTCTGGAGTAACAGACAACAGTATAGTGCTTGTCTGGAGTAACAGAAAACAGTGTAGTGCTTGTCTGGAGTAACAGAAAACAGTGTTGTGCTTGTCCCTAATGGCTGAAAACAGTGTCATGCTTGTCTAGAGTAACAGAAAACAGTGTTGTGCTTGTCCCTAATGGCAGAAAACAGTGTCGTGCTTGTCTGGAGTGACAGAAAACAGTGTCGTGCTTAGCTGGAGTAAAAGAAAACAGTGTCGTGCTTGTCTGGAGTAACAGAAAGCAGTGTCGTGCTTCTCCGAAGTAACAGAAAACAGTGTCATGCTTCTCTGGAGTGACATAAAACAGTGTTGTGCTTGTCCCTAATGGCAGAAAACAGTGTCATGATTGTCTGGAGTAACAGAAAACAGTGTTGTGCTTGTCTGGAGTAACAGAAAACAGTGTAGTGCTTGTCTGGAGTAACAGAAAACAGTGTAGTGCTTGTCTGGAGTAACAGAAAACAGTGTAGTGCTTGTCTGGAGTAACAGAAAACAGTGTAGTGCTTGTCTGGAGTAACAGACAACAGTGTTGTGCTTGTCCCTAATGGCAGAAAACAGTGTCATGCTTGTCTGGAGTAACAGAAAACAGTGTTGTGCTTGTCCCAAATGGCAGAAAACACTGTCGTGCTTGTCTGTAGTAACAGAAAACAGTGTCGTCCTTGTCTGGAGTAACAGAAAACAGTGTTGTGCTTGTCTGGAGTAACAGAAAACAGAGTTGTGCTTGTCTGGAGTAACAGAAAACAATGTTGTGCTTGTCTGGAGTAACAGAAAACAATGTGGTACTTGTATGGAGTAACAGAAAACAGTGTTGTGCTTGTCTGGAGTAACAGAAAACAGAGTTGTGCTTGTCTGGAGTAACAGAAAACAATGTTGTGCTTGTCTGGGGTAACAGAAAACAGTGTTGCGCCTGTCTGGAGTAACAGAAAACAGGGTCATGCGTGTCTGGAGTAACAGAAAACAGTGTCGTGCTTGTCTGGAGTAACAGAAAACAGTGTTGAGCATGACCCTAATGGCAGAAAACAGTGTCATGCTTGTCTGAAGTAACAGAAAACAGTGTCGTGCTTGTCTGGAGTAACAGAAAACAGTGTCGTGCTTGTCTGGAGTAACAGAAACCAGAGTCATGCTTGTCTGGAGTAACAGAAACCGGAGTCATGCTTGTCTGGAGTAACAGAAAACAGTGTTCTGCTTGTCTGAAGTATCAGAAAACAGTGTCATGCTTGTCTGGAGTAACAGAAAACAGTATCATGCCTGTCTGGAGTAACAGAAAACAGTGTCATGCTTGTCTGGAGTAACAGAAAACAGTGTCGTGCTTCTCTGGAGTAACAGAAAACAGTGTCATGCTTGTCTGGAGTAAAAGAAAACAGTGTTGAGCTTGACCCTAATGGCAGAAAAGAGTGTCATGCTTGTCTGGAGTAACAGAAAACAGTGTCGTGCTTGTCTGGAGTAACAGACAACAGTATAGTGCTTGTCTGGAGTAACAGAAAACAGTGTAGTGCTTGTCTGGAGTAACAGAAAACAGTGTTGTGCTTGTCCCTAATGGCTGAAAACAGTGTCATGCTTGTCTAGAGTAACAGAAAACAGTGTTGTGCTTGTCCCTAATGGCAGAAAACAGTGTCGTGCTTGTCTGGAGTGACAGAAAACAGTGTCGTGCTTAGCTGGAGTAAAAGAAAACAGTGTCGTGCTTGTCTGGAGTAACAGAAAGCAGTGTCGTGCTTCTCCGAAGTAACAGAAAACAGTGTCATGCTTCTCTGGAGTGACATAAAACAGTGTTGTGCTTGTCCCTAATGGCAGAAAACAGTGTCATGATTGTCTGGAGTAACAGAAAACAGTGTTGTGCTTGTCTGGAGTAACAGAAAACAGTGTAGTGCTTGTCTGGAGTAACAGAAAACAGTGTAGTGCTTGTCTGGAGTAACAGAAAACAGTGTAGTGCTTGTCTGGAGTAACAGACAACAGTGTTGTGCTTGTCCCTAATGGCAGAAAACAGTGTCATGCTTGTCTGGAGTAACAGAAAACAGTGTTGTGCTTGTCCCTAATGGCAGAAAACACTGTCGTGCTTGTCTGGAGTGACAGAAAACAGTGTCGTGCTTAGCTGGAGTAACAGAAAACAGTGTCATGCTTCTCTGGAGTGACATAAAACAGTGTTGTGCTTGTCCCTAATGGCAGAAAACAGTGTCATGATTGTCTGGAGTAACAGAAAACAGTGTTGTGCTTGTCTGGAGTAACAGAAAACAGTGTAGTGCTTGTCTGGAGTAACAGAAAACAGTGTAGTGCTTGTCTGGAGTAACAGAAAACAGTGTAGTGCTTGTCTGGAGTAACAGAAAACAGTGTAGTGCTTGTCTGGAGTAACAGACAACAGTGTTGTGCTTGTCCCTAATGGCAGAAAACAGTGTCATGCTTGTCTGGAGTAACAGAAAACAGTGTTGTGCTTGTCCCTAATGGCAGAAAGCACTGTCGTGCTTGTCTGGAGTGACAGAAAACAGTGTCGTGCTTAGCTGGAGTAAAAGAAAACAGTGTCGTGCTTGTCTGGAGTAACAGAAAACAGTGTCGTGCTTCTCCGAAGTAACAGAAAACAGTGTCATGCTTCTCTGGAGTGACATAAAACAGTGTTGTGCTTGTCCCTAATGGCAGAAAACAGTGTCATGATTGTCTGGAGTAACAGAAAACAGTGTTGTGCTTGTCTGGAGTAACAGAAAACAGTGTAGTGCTTGTCTGGAGTAACAGCAAACAGTGTAGTGCTTGTCTGGAGTAACAGAAAACAGTGTAGTGCTTGTCTGGAGTAACAGAAAACAGTGTAGTGCTTGTCTGGAGTAACAGACAACAGTGTTGTGCTTGTCCCTAATGGCAGAAAACAGTGTCATGCTTGTCTGGAGTAACAGAAAACAGTGTTGTGCTTGTCCCTAATGGCAGAAAACACTGTCGTGCTTGTCTGGAGTGACAGAAAACAGTGTCGTGCTTAGCTGGAGTAAAAGAAAACAGTGTCGTGCTTGTCTGGAGTAACAGAAAACAGTGTCGTGCTTCTCCGAAGTAACAGAAAACAGTGTCATGCTTCTCTGGAGTGACATAAAACAGTGTTGTGCTTGTCCCTAATGGCAGAAAACAGTGTCATGCTTGTCTGGAGTAACAGAAAAGAGTGTTGTGCTTGTCCCTAATGGCAGAAAACAGTGTCGTGCTTGTCTGGAGTGACAGAAAACAGTGTCGTGCTTAGCTGGAGTAAAAGAAAACAGTGTCGTGCTTGTCTGGAGTAACAGAAAACAGCGTCGTGCTTCTCCGAAGTAACAGAAAACAGTGTCATGCTTCTCTGGAGTGACATAAAACAGTGTTGTACTTGTCTGGAGTAACAGAAAACAGTGTTGAGCATGACCCTAATGGCAGAAAACAGTGTCATGCTTGTCTGAAGTAACAGAAAACAGTGTCGTGCTTGTCTGGAGTAACAGAAAACAGTGTCGTGCTTGTCTGGAGTAACAGAAAACAGTGTTGAGCATGACCCTAATGGCAGAAAACAGTGTCATGCTTGTCTGAAGTAACAGAAAACAGTGTCGTGCTTGTCTGGAGTAACAGAAAACAGTGTCGTGCTTGTCTGGAGTAACAGAAACCAGAGTTATGCTTGTCTGGAGTAACAGAAACCGGAGTCATGCTTGTCTGGAGTAACAGAAAACAGTGTTCTGCTTGTCTGAAGTATCAGAAAACAGTGTCATGCTTGTCTGGAGTAACAGAAAACAGTATCATGCCTGTCTGGAGTAACAGAAAACAGTGTCATGCTTGTCTGGAGTAACAGAAAACAGTGTCGTGCTTCTCTGGAGTAACAGAAAACAGTGTCATGCTTGTCTGGAGTAAAAGAAAACAGTGTTGAGCTTGACCCTAATGGCAGAAAAGAGTGTCATGCTTGTCTGGAGTAACAGAAAACAGTGTCGTGCTTGACTGGAGTAACAGACAACAGTATAGTGCTTGTCTGGAGTAACAGAAAACAGTGTAGTGCTTGTCTGGAGTAACAGAAAACAGTGTTGTGCTTGTCCCTAATGGCAGAAAACAGTGTCATGCTTGTCTAGAGTAACAGAAAACAGTGTTGTGCTTGTCCCTAATGGCAGAAAACAGTGTCGTGCTTGTCTGGAGTGACAGAAAACAGTGTCGTGCTTAGCTGGAGTAAAAGAAAACAGTGTCGTGCTTGTCTGGAGTAACAGAAAGCAGTGTCGTGCTTCTCCGAAGTAACAGAAAACAGTGTCATGCTTCTCTGGAGTGACATAAAACAGTGTTGTGCTTGTCCCTAATGGCAGAAAACAGTGTCATGATTGTCTGGAGTAACAGAAAACAGTGTTGTGCTTGTCTGGAGTAACAGAAAACAGTGTAGTGCTTGTCTGGAGTAACAGAAAACAGTGTAGTGCTTGTCTGGAGTAACAGAAAACAGTGTAGTGCTTGTCTGGAGTAACAGACAACAGTGTTGTGCTTGTCCCTAATGGCAGAAAACAGTGTCATGCTTGTCTGGAGTAACAGAAAACAGTGTTGTGCTTGTCCCTAATGGCAGAAAACACTGTCGTGCTTGTCTGGAGTGACAGAAAACAGTGTCGTGCTTAGCTGGAGTAACAGAAAACAGTGTCATGCTTCTCTGGAGTGACATAAAACAGTGTTGTGCTTGTCCCTAATGGCAGAAAACAGTGTCATGATTGTCTGGAGTAACAGAAAACAGTGTTGTGCTTGTCTGGAGTAACAGAAAACAGTGTAGTGCTTGTCTGGAGTAACAGAAAACAGTGTAGTGCTTGTCTGGAGTAACAGAAAACAGTGTAGTGCTTGTCTGGAGTAACAGAAAACAGTGTAGTGCTTGTCTGGAGTAACAGACAACAGTGTTGTGCTTGTCCCTAATGGCAGAAAACAGTGTCATGCTTGTCTGGAGTAACAGAAAACAGTGTTGTGCTTGTCCCTAATGGCAGAAAGCACTGTCGTGCTTGTCTGGAGTGACAGAAAACAGTGTCGTGCTTAGCTGGAGTAAAAGAAAACAGTGTCGTGCTTGTCTGGAGTAACAGAAAACAGTGTCGTGCATCTCCGAAGTAACAGAAAACAGTGTCATGCTTCTCTGGAGTGACATAAAACAGTGTTGTGCTTGTCCCTAATGGCAGAAAACAGTGTCATGATTGTCTGGAGTAACAGAAAACAGTGTTGTGCTTGTCTGGAGTAACAGAAAACAGTGTAGTGCTTGTCTGGAGTAACAGCAAACAGTGTAGTGCTTGTCTGGAGTAACAGAAAACAGTGTAGTGCTTGTCTGGAGTAACAGAAAACAGTGTAGTGCTTGTCTGGAGTAACAGACAACAGTGTTGTGCTTGTCCCTAATGGCCGAAAACAGTGTCATGCTTGTCTGGAGTAACAGAAAACAGTGTTGTGCTTGTCCCTAATGGCAGAAAACACTGTCGTGCTTGTCTGGAGTGACAGAAAACAGTGTCGTGCTTAGCTGGAGTAAAAGAAAACAGTGTCGTGCTTGTCTGGAGTAACAGAAAACAGTGTCGTGCTTCTCCGAAGTAACAGAAAACAGTGTCATGCTTCTCTGGAGTGACATAAAACAGTGTTGTGCTTGTCCCTAATGGCAGAAAACAGTGTCATGATTGTCTGGAGTAACAGAAAACAGTGTTGTGCTTGTCCCTAATGACAGAAAACAGTTGTTGTGCTTGTCTGGAGTAACAGAAAACAGTGTAGTGCTTGTCTGGAGTAACAGAAAACAGTGTAGTGCTTGTCTGGAGTAACAGACAACAGTGTTGTGCTTGTCCGGAGTAACAGAAAACAGTGTTGTGCTTGTCTGGAGTAACAGAAAACAGTGTCATGCTTGTCTGGAGTAACAGAAAACAGAGTTGTGCTTGTCTGGAGTAACAGAAAACACAGTTGTGCTTGTCTGGAGTAACAGAAAACAGTGTTGTGCTTGTCTGGAGTAACAGAAAACAGTGTTGCGCCTGTCTGGAGTAACAGAAAACAGGGTCATGCATGTCTGGAGTAACAGAAAACAGTGCCATGCTGGTCTGGAGTAACAGAGAACAGTGTCGTGCTTGTCTGGAGTAACAGAAAACAGTGTTGAGCTTGACCCTAATGGCAGAAAACAGTTTCATGCTTGTCTGGAGTAACAGAAAACAGTGTTGCTCCTGTCTGGAGTAACAGAAAACAGGGTCATGCGTGTCTGGAGTAACAGAAAACAGTGTCATGCTTGTCTGGAGTAACAGAAAACAGTGTCGTGCTTCTCTGGAGTAACAGAAAACAGTGTTGAGCTTGTCTGGAGTAACAGACAACAGTGTTGTGCTTGTCCGGAGTAACAGAAAACAGTGTTGTGCTTGTCTGGAGTAACAGAAAACAGTGTCATGCTTGTCTGGAGTAACAGAAAACAGTGTCGTGCTTCTCTGGAGTAACAGAAAACAGTGTTGAGCTTGTCTGGAGTAACAGAAAACAGTGTCGTGCTTGTCCCTAATGACAGAAAACAGTTGTTGTGCTTGTCTGGAGTAACAGAAAACAGTGTAGTGCTTGTCTGGAGTAACAGACAACAGTGTTGTGCTTGTCCGGAGTAACAGAAAACAGTGTTGTGCTTGTCTGGAGTAACAGAAAATAGTGTCATGCTTGTCTGGAGTAACAGAAAACAGAGTTGTGCTTGTCTGGAGTAACAGAAAACAATGTCATGCTTGTCTGGAGTAACAGAAAACAGTGTTGTGCTTGTCCCTAATGGCAGAAAACACTGTCGTGCTTGTCTGGAGTAACAGAAAACAGTGTTGTGCTTGTCCCTAATGACAGAAAACAGTTGTTGTGCTTGTCTGGAGTAACAGAAAACAGAGTAGTGCTTGTCTGGAGTAACAGAAAACAGTGTAGTGCTTGTCTGGAGTAACAGACAACAGTGTTGTGCTTGTCCGGAGTAACAGGAAACAGTGTTGTGCTTGTCTGGAGTAACAGAAAACAGTGTCATGCTTGTCTGGAGTAACAGAAAACAGAGTTGTGCTTGTCTGGAGTAACAGAAAACACAGTTGTGCTTGTCTGGAGTAACAGAAAACAGTGTTGTGCTTGTCTGGAGTAACAGAAAACAGTGTTGCGCCTGTCTGGAGTAACAGAAAACAGGGTCATGCATGTCTGGAGTAACAGAAAACAGTGCCATGCTGGTCTGGAGTAACAGAAAACAGTGTCGTGCTTGTCTGGAGTAACAGAAAACAGTGTTGAGCTTGACCCTAATGGCAGAAAACAGTGTCATGCTTGTCTGGAGTAACAGAAAACAGTGTTGCTCCTGTCTGGAGTAACAGAAAACAGGGTCATGCGTGTCTGGAGTAACAGAAAACAGTGTCATGCTTGTCTGGAGTAACAGAAAACAGTGTCGTGCTTCTCTGGAGTGACAGAAAACAGTGTCGTGCTTAGCTGGAGTAAAAGAAAACAGTGTCGTGCTTGTCTGGAGTAACAGAAAACAGTGTCGTGCTTCTCCGAAGTAACAGAAAACAGTGTCATGCTTCTCTGGAGTGACATAAAACAGTGTTGTGCTTGTCCCTAATGGCAGAAAACAGTGTCATGATTGTCTGGAGTAACAGAAAACAGTGTTGTGCTTGTCTGGAGTAACAGAAAACAGTGTAGTGCTTGTCTGGAGTAACAGCAAACAGTGTAGTGCTTGTCTGGAGTAACAGAAAACAGTGTAGTGCTTGTCTGGAGTAACAGAAAACAGTGTAGTGCTTGTCTGGAGTAACAGACAACAGTGTTGTGCTTGTCCCTAATGGCAGAAAACAGTGTCATGCTTGTCTGGAGTAACAGAAAACAGTGTTGTGCTTGTCCCTAATGGCAGAAAACACTGTCGTGCTTGTCTGGAGTGACAGAAAACAGTGTCGTGCTTAGCTGGAGTAACAGAAAACAGTGTCATGCTTCTCTGGAGTGACATAAAACAGTGTTGTGCTTGTCCCTAATGGCAGAAAACAGTGTCATGATTGTCTGGAGTAACAGAAAACAGTGTTGTGCTTGTCTGGAGTAACAGAAAACAGTGTAGTGCTTGTCTGGAGTAACAGAAAACAGTGTAGTGCTTGTCTGGAGTAACAGAAAACAGTGTAGTGCTTGTCTGGAGTAACAGAAAACAGTGTAGTGCTTGTCTGGAGTAACAGACAACAGTGTTGTGCTTGTCCCTAATGGCAGAAAACAGTGTCATGCTTGTCTGGAGTAACAGAAAACAGTGTTGTGCTTGTCCCTAATGGCAGAAAGCACTGTCGTGCTTGTCTGGAGTGACAGAAAACAGTGTCGTGCTTAGCTGGAGTAAAAGAAAACAGTGTCGTGCTTGTCTGGAGTAACAGAAAACAGTGTCGTGCTTCTCCGAAGTAACAGAAAACAGTGTCATGCTTCTCTGGAGTGACATAAAACAGTGTTGTGCTTGTCCCTAATGGCAGAAAACAGTGTCATGATTGTCTGGAGTAACAGAAAACAGTGTTGTGCTTGTCCCTAATGACAGAAAACAGTTGTGCTTGTCTGGAGTAACAGAAAACAGTGTAGTGCTTGTCTGGAGTAACAGAAAACAGTGTAGTGCTTGTCTGGAGTAACAGACAACAGTGTTGTGCTTGTCCGGAGTAACAGAAAACAGAGTTGTGCTTGTCTGGAGTAACAGAAAACACAGTTGTGCTTGTCTGGAGTAACAGAAAACAGTGTTGTGCTTGTCTGGAGTAACAGAAAACAGTGTTGCGCCTGTCTGGAGTAACAGAAAACAGGGTCATGCATGTCTGGAGTAACAGAAAACAGTGCCATGCTGGTCTGGAGTAACAGAAAACAGTGTCGTGCTTGTCTGGAGTAACAGAAAACAGTGTTGAGCTTGACCCTAATGGCAGAAAACAGTTTCATGCTTGTCTGGAGTAACAGAAAACAGTGTTGCTCCTGTCTGGAGTAACAGAAAACAGGGTCATGCGTGTCTGGAGTAACAGAAAACAGTGTCATGCTTGTCTGGAGTAACAGAAAACAGTGTCGTGCTTCTCTGGAGTAACAGAAAACAGTGTTGAGCTTGTCTGGAGTAACAGACAACAGTGTTGTGCTTGTCCGGAGTAACAGAAAACAGTGTTGTGCTTGTCTGGAGTAACAGAAAACAGTGTCATGCTTGTCTGGAGTAACAGAAAACAGTGTCGTGCTTCTCTGGAGTAACAGAAAACAGTGTTGAGCTTGTCTGGAGTAACAGAAAACAGTGTCGTGCTTGTCCCTAATGACAGAAAACAGTTGTTGTGCTTGTCTGGAGTAACAGAAAACAGTGTAGTGCTTGTCTGGAGTAACAGACAACAGTGTTGTGCTTGTCCGGAGTAACAGAAAACAGTGTTGTGCTTGTCTGGAGTAACAGAAAATAGTGTCATGCTTGTCTGGAGTAACAGAAAACAGAGTTGTGCTTGTCTGGAGTAACAGAAAACAATGTCATGCTTGTCTGGAGTAACAGAAAACAGTGTTGTGCTTGTCCCTAATGGCAGAAAACACTGTCGTGCTTGTCTGGAGTGACAGAAAACAGTGTCGTGCTTAGCTGGAGTAAAAGAAAACAGTGTCGTGCTTGTCTGGAGTAACAGAAAACAGTGTCGTGCTTCTCCGAAGTAACAGAAAACAGTGTCATGCTTCTCTGGAGTGACTTAAAACAGTGTTGTGCTTGTCCCTAATGGCAGAAAACAGTGTCATGATTGTCTGGAGTAACAGAAAACAGTGTTGTGCTTGTCCCTAATGACAGAAAACAGTTGTTGTGCTTGTCTGGAGTAACAGAAAACAGAGTAGTGCTTGTCTGGAGTAACAGAAAACAGTGTAGTGCTTGTCTGGAGTAACAGACAACAGTGTTGTGCTTGTCCGGAGTAACAGGAAACAGTGTTGTGCTTGTCTGGAGTAACAGAAAACAGTGTCATGCTTGTCTGGAGTAACAGAAAACAGAGTTGTGCTTGTCTGGAGTAACAGAAAACAGTGTTGTGCTTGTCTGGAGTAACAGAAAACAGTGTTGCGCCTGTCTGGAGTAACAGAAAACAGGGTCATGCATGTCTGGAGTAACAGAAAACAGTGCCATGCTGGTCTGGAGTAACAGAAAACAGTGTCGTGCTTGTCTGGAGTAACAGAAAACAGTGTTGAGCTTGACCCTAATGGCAGAAAACAGTGTCATGCTTGTCTGGAGTAACAGAAAACAGTGTTGCTCCTGTCTGGAGTAACAGAAAACAGGGTCATGCGTGTCTGGAGTAACAGAAAACAGTGTCATGCTTGTCTGGAGTAACAGAAAACAGTGTCGTGCTTCTCTGGAGTAACAGAAAACAGTGTTGAGCTTGTCTGGAGTAACAGAAAACAGTGTCGTGCTTGTCCCTAATGACAGAAAACAGTTGTTGTGCTTGTCTGGAGTAACAGAAAACAGTGTAGTGCTTGTCTGGAGTAACAGAAAACTGTGTAGTGCTTGTCTGGAGTAACAGACAACAGTGTTGTGCTTGTCCGGAGTAACAGAAAACAGTGTTGTGCTTGTCTGGAGTAACAGAAAACAGTGTCATGCTTGTCTGGAGTAACAGAAAACAGAGTTGTGCTTGTCTGGAGTAACAGAAAACACAGTTGTGCTTGTCTGGAGTGACAGAAAACAGTGTCGTGCTTAGCTGGAGTAAAAGAAAACAGTGTCGTGCTTGTCTGGAGTAACAGAAAACAGTGTCGTGCTTCTCCGAAGTAACAGAAAACAGTGTCATGCTTCTCTGGAGTGACATAAAACAGTGTTGTGCTTGTCCCTAATGGCAGAAAACACTGTCATGATTGTCTGGAGTAACAGAAAACAGTGTTGTGCTTGTCCCTAATGACAGAAAACAGTTGTTGTGCTTGTCTGGAGTAACAGAAAACAGTGTAGTGCTTGTCTGGAGTAACAGAAAACAGTGTAGTGCTTGTCTGGAGTAACAGACAACAGTGTTGTGCTTGTCCGGAGTAACAGAAAACAGTGTTGTGCTTGTCTGGAGTAACAGAAAACAGTGTCATGCTTGTCTGGAGTAACAGAAAACAGAGTTGTGCTTGTCTGGAGTAACAGAAAACACAGTTGTGCTTGTCTGGAGTAACAGAAAACAGTGTTGTGCTTGTCTGGAGTAACAGAAAACAGTGTTGCGCCTGTCTGGAGTAACAGAAAACAGGGTCATGCATGTCTGGAGTAACAGAAAACAGTGCCATGCTGGTCTGGAGTAACAGAAAACAGTGTCGTGCTTGTCTGGAGTAACAGAAAACAGTGTTGAGCTTGACCCTAATGGCAGAAAACAGTGTCATGCTTGTCTGGAGTAACAGAAAACAGTGTTGCTCCTGTCTGGAGTAACAGAAAACAGGGTCATGCGTGTCTGGAGTAACAGAAAACAGTGTCATGCTTGTCTGGAGTAACAGAAAACAGTGTCGTGCTTGTCTGGAGTAACAGAAAACAGTGTTGAGCCTGTCTGGAGTAACAGAAAACAGTGTAGTGCTTGTCTGGAGTAACAGAAAACAGTGTAGTGCTTGTCTGGAGTAACAGAAAACAGTGTAGTGCTTGTCTGGAGTAACAGACAACAGTGTTGTGCTTGTCCCTAATGGCAGAAAACAGTGTCATGCTTGTCTGGAGTAACAGAAAACAGTGTTGTGCTTGTCCCTAATGGCAGAAAACACTGTCGTGCTTGTCTGGAGTGACAGAAAACAGTGTCGTGCTTAGCTGGAGTAACAGAAAACAGTGTCATGCTTCTCTGGAGTGACATAAAACAGTGTTGTGCTTGTCCCTAATGGCAGAAAACAGTGTCATGATTGTCTGGAGTAACAGAAAACAGTGTTGTGCTTGTCTGGAGTAACAGAAAACAGTGTAGTGCTTGTCTGGAGTAACAGAAAACAGTGTAGTGCTTGTCTGGAGTAACAGAAAACAGTGTAGTGCTTGTCTGGAGTAACAGAAAACAGTGTAGTGCTTGTCTGGAGTAACAGACAACAGTGTTGTGCTTGTCCCTAATGGCAGAAAACAGTGTCATGCTTGTCTGGAGTAACAGAAAACAGTGTTGTGCTTGTCCCTAATGGCAGAAAGCACTGTCGTGCTTGTCTGGAGTGACAGAAAACAGTGTCGTGCTTAGCTGGAGTAAAAGAAAACAGTGTCGTGCTTGTCTGGAGTAACAGAAAACAGTGTCGTGCTTCTCCGAAGTAACAGAAAACAGTGTCATGCTTCTCTGGAGTGACATAAAACAGTGTTGTGCTTGTCCCTAATGGCAGAAAACAGTGTCATGATTGTCTGGAGTAACAGAAAACAGTGTTGTGCTTGTCTGGAGTAACAGAAAACAGTGTAGTGCTTGTCTGGAGTAACAGCAAACAGTGTAGTGCTTGTCTGGAGTAACAGAAAACAGTGTAGTGCTTGTCTGGAGTAACAGAAAACAGTGTAGTGCTTGTCTGGAGTAACAGACAACAGTGTTGTGCTTGTCCCTAATGGCAGAAAACAGTGTCATGCTTGTCTGGAGTAACAGAAAACAGTGTTGTGCTTGTCCCTAATGGCAGAAAACACTGTCGTGCTTGTCTGGAGTGACAGAAAACAGTGTCGTGCTTAGCTGGAGTAACAGAAAACAGTGTCATGCTTCTCTGGAGTGACATAAAACAGTGTTGTGCTTGTCCCTAATGGCAGAAAACAGTGTCATGATTGTCTGGAGTAACAGAAAACAGTGTTGTGCTTGTCTGGAGTAACAGAAAACAGTGTAGTGCTTGTCTGGAGTAACAGAAAACAGTGTAGTGCTTGTCTGGAGTAACAGAAAACAGTGTAGTGCTTGTCTGGAGTAACAGAAAACAGTGTAGTGCTTGTCTGGAGTAACAGACAACAGTGTTGTGCTTGTCCCTAATGGCAGAAAACAGTGTCATGCTTGTCTGGAGTAACAGAAAACAGTGTTGTGCTTGTCCCTAATGGCAGAAAGCACTGTCGTGCTTGTCTGGAGTGACAGAAAACAGTGTCGTGCTTAGCTGGAGTAAAAGAAAACAGTGTCGTGCTTGTCTGGAGTAACAGAAAACAGTGTCGTGCTTCTCCGAAGTAACAGAAAACAGTGTCATGCTTCTCTGGAGTGACATAAAACAGTGTTGTGCTTGTCCCTAATGGCAGAAAACAGTGTCATGATTGTCTGGAGTAACAGAAAACAGTGTTGTGCTTGTCCCTAATGACAGAAAACAGTTGTTGTGCTTGTCTGGAGTAACAGAAAACAGTGTAGTGCTTGTCTGGAGTAACAGAAAACAGTGTAGTGCTTGTCTGGAGTAACAGACAACAGTGTTGTGCTTCTACGGAGTAACAGAAAACAGTGTTGTGCTTGTCTGGAGTAACAGAAAACAGTGTCATGCTTGTCTGGAGTAACAGAAAACAGAGTTGTGCTTGTCTGGAGTAACAGAAAACACAGTTGTGCTTGTCTGGAGTAACAGAAAACAGTGTTGTGCTTGTCTGGAGTAACAGAAAACAGTGTTGCGCCTGTCTGGAGTAACAGAAAACAGGGTCATGCATGTCTGGAGTAACAGAAAACAGTGCCATGCTGGTCTGGAGTAACAGAAAACAGTGTCGTGCTTGTCTGGAGTAACAGAAAACAGTGTTCAGCTTGATCCTAATGGCAGAAAACAGTTTCATGCTTGTCTGGAGTAACAGAAAACAGTGTTGCTCCTGTCTGGAGTAACAGAAAACAGGGTCATGCGTGTCTGGAGTAACAGAAAACAGTGTCCTGCTTGTCTGGAGTAACAGAAAACAGTGTCGTGCTTCTCTGGAGTAACAGAAAACAGTGTTGAGCTTGTCTGGAGTAACAGACAACAGTGTTGTGCTTGTCCGGAGTAACAGAAAACAGTGTTGTGCTTGTCTGGAGTAACAGAAAACAGTGTCATGCTTGTCTGGAGTAACAGAAAACAGTGTCGTGCTTCTCTGGAGTAACAGAAAACAGTGTTGAGCTTGTCTGGAGTAACAGAAAACAGTGTCGTGCTTGTCCCTAATGACAGAAAACAGTTGTTGTGCTTGTCTGGAGTAACAGAAAACAGTGTAGTGCTTGTCTGGAGTAACAGACAACAGTGTTGTGCTTGTCCGGAGTAACAGAAAACAGTGTTGTGCTTGTCTGGAGTAACAGAAAATAGTGTCATGCTTGTCTGGAGTAACAGAAAACAGAGTTGTGCTTGTCTGGAGTAACAGAAAACAATGTCATGCTTGTCTGGAGTAACAGAAAACAGTGTTGTGCTTGTCCCTAATGGCAGAAAACACTGTCGTGCTTGTCTGGAGTGACAGAAAACAGTGTCGTGCTTAGCTGGAGTAAAAGAAAACAGTGTCCTGCTTGTCTGGAGTAACAGAAAACAGTGTCGTGCTTCTCCGAAGTAACAGAAAACAGTGTCATGCTTCTCTCGAGTGACATAAAACAGTGTTGTGCTTGTCCCTAATGGCAGAAAACAGTGTCATGATTGTCTGGAGTAACAGAAAACAGTGTTGTGCTTGTCCCTAATGACAGAAAACAGTTGTTGTGCTTGTCTGGAGTAACAGAAAACAGAGTAGTGCTTGTCTGGAGTAACAGAAAACAGTGTAGTGCTTGTCTGGAGTAACAGACAACAGTGTTGTGCTTGTCCGGAGTAACAGAAAACAGTGTTGTGCTTGTCTGGAGTAACAGAAAACAGTGTCATGCTTGTCTGGAGTAACAGAAAACAGAGTTGTGCTTGTCTGGAGTAACAAAAAACACAGTTGTGCTTGTCTGGAGTAACAGAAAACAGTGTTGTGCTTGTCTGGAGTAACAGAAAACAGTGTTGCGCCTGTCTGGAGTAACAGAAAACAGGGTCATGCATGTCTGGAGTAACAGAAAACAGTGCCATGCTGGTCTGGAGTAACAGAAAACAGTGTCGTGCTTGTCTGGAGTAACAGAAAACAGTGTTGAGCTTGACCCTAATGGCAGAAAACAGTGTCATGCTTGTCTGGAGTAACAGAAAACAGTGTTGCTCCTGTCTGGAGTAACAGAAAACAGGGTCATGCGTGTCTGGAGTAACAGAAAACAGTGTCATGCTTGTCTGGAGTAACAGAAAACAGTGTCGTGCTTCTCTGGAGTAACAGAAAACAGTGTTGAGCTTGTCTGGAGTAACAGAAAACAGTGTCGTGCTTGTCCCTAATGACAGAAAACAGTTGTTGTGCTTGTCTGGAGTAACAGAAAACAGTGTAGTGCTTGTCTGGAGTAACAGAAAACAGTGTAGTGCTTGTCTGGAGTAACAGACAACAGTGTTGTGCTTGTCCGGAGTAACAGAAAACAGTGTTGTGCTTGTCTGGAGTAACAGAAAACAGTGTCATGCTTGTCTGGAGTAACAGAAAACAGAGTTGTGCTTGTCTGGAGTAACAGAAAACACAGTTGTGCTTGTCTGGAGTGACAGAAAACAGTGTCGTGCTTAGCTGGAGTAAAAGAAAACAGTGTCGTGCTTGTCTGGAGTAACAGAAAACAGTGTCGTGCTTCTCCGAAGTAACAGAAAACAGTGTCATGCTTCTCTGGAGTGACATAAAACAGTGTTGTGCTTGTCCCTAATGGCAGAAAACAGTGTCATGCTTGTCTGGAGTAACAGAAAACAGTGTCGTGCTTGTCTGGAGTAACAGAAAACAGTGTCGTGCTTGTCTGGAGTAACAGAAACCAGAGTCATGCTTGTCTGGAGTAACAGAAAACAGTGTTGAGCATGACCCTAATGGCAGAAAACAGTGTCATGCTTGTCTGGAGTAACAGAAAACAGTGTCGTGCTTGTCTGGAGTAACAGAAAACAGTGTCGTGCTTGTCTGGAGTAACAGAAACCAGAGTCATGCTTGTCTGGAGTAACAGAAAACAGTGTTGTGCTTGTCTGGAGTAACAGAAAACAGTGTCATGCTTGTCTGGAGTAACAGAAAACAGAGTTGTGCTTGTCTGGAGTAACAGAAAACACAGTTGTGCTTGTCTGGAGTAACAGAAAACAGTGTTGTGCTTGTCTGGAGTAACAGAAAACAGTGTTGCGCCAGTCTGGAGTAACAGAAAACAGGGTCATGCATGTCTGGAGTAACAGAAAACAGTGTCATGCTGGTCTGGAGTAACAGAAAACAGTGTCGTGCTTGTCTGGAGTAACAGAAAACAGTGTTGAGCTTGACCCTAATGGCAGAAAACAGTGTCATGCTTGTCTGGAGTAACAGAAAACAGTGTTGCTCCTGTCTGGAGTAACAGAAAACAGGGTCATGCGTGTCTGGAGTAACAGAAAACAGTGTCATGCTTGTCTGGAGTAACAGAAAACAGTGTCGTGCTTGTCTGGAGTAACAGAAAACAGTGTTGAGCTTGTCTGGAGTAACAGAAAACAGTGTCGTGCTTGTCTGGAGAAACAGAAAACAGTGTCGTCCTTGTCTGGAGTAACAGAAAACAGTGTTGTGCTTGTCTGGAGTAACAGAAAACAGAGTTGTGCTTGTCTGGAGTAACAGAAAACAATGTTGTGCTTGTCTGGAGTAACAGAAAACAATGTGGTACTTGTATGGAGTAACAGAAAACAGTGTTGTGCTTGTCTGGAGTAACAGAAAACAGAGTTGTGCTTGTCTGGAGTAACAGAATACAATGTTGTGCTTGTCTGGAGTAACAGAAAACAATGTGGTACTTGTATGGAGTAACAGAAAACAGTATCATGCTTGTCTGGAGTAACAGAAAACAGTGTCATGCTTGTCTGGAGTAACAGAAAACAGTGTCGTGCTTGTCTGGAGTAACAGAAAACAGTGTCATGCTTGTCTGGAGTAACAGAAAACAGTGTTGAGCTTGACCCTAATGGCAGAAAACAGTGTCATGCTTGTCTGGAGTAACAGAAAACAGTGTCGTGCTTGTCTGGAGTAACAGACAACAGTATAGTGCTTGTCTGGAGTAACAGAAAACAGTGTAGTGCTTGTCTGGAGTAACAGAAAACAGTGTTGTGCTTGTCCCTAATGGCAGAAAACAGTGTCATGCTTGTCTGGAGTAACAGAAAAGAGTGTTGTGCTTGTCCCTAATGGCAGAAAACAGTGTCGTGCTTGTCGGGAGTGACAGAAAACAGTGTCGTGCTTAGCTGGAGTAAAAGAAAACAGTGTCGTGCTTGTCTGGAGTAACGGAAAACAGCGTCGTGCTTCTCCGAAGTAACAGAAAACAGTGTCATGCTTCTCTGGAGTGACATAAAACAGTGTTGTACTTGTCCCTAATGGCAGAAAACAGTGTCATGATTGTCTGGCGTAACAGAAAACAGTGTTGTGCTTGTCCCTAATGACAGAAAACAGTTGTTGTGCTTGTCTGGAGTAACAGAAAACAGTGACGTGCTTGTCTAGAGTTACAGAAAACAGTGTCATGCTTGTCTGCAGTAACAGAAAACACCATTGAGCTTGACCCTAATGGCAGAAAACAGTGTCATGCTTGACTGGAGTAACAGAAAACGGTGTTGTGCTTGTTCCTAATAGCAGAAAACAATGTCATGATTCTCTGGAGTATCAGAAAACAGAGTTGTGCTTGTCTGGAGTAACAGAAAACAGTGTCATGCTTCTCTGGAGTAACAGAAAACAGAGTTGTGCTTGTCTGGAGTAACAGAAAACACAGTTGTGCTTGTCTGGAGTAACAGAAAACAGTGACGTGCTTGTCTCGAGTAACAGAAAACAATGTTGTGCTTGTCTAGAGTAACAGAAAACAGTGTCATGCTTGTCTGCAGTAACAGAAAACACCATTGAGCTTGACCCTAATGGCAGAAAACATTGTCATGCTTGACTGGAGTAACAGAAAACAGGGTCATGCATGTCTGGAGTAACAGAAAACAGTGTTGTGCTTGTCTGGAGTAACAGAAAACAGTGTTGAGCTTGTCTGGAGTAACAGAAAACAGTGTCGTGCTTGTCTGGAGTAACAGAAAACAGTGTCGTCCTTGTCTGGAGTAACAGAAAACAGTGTTGAGCATGACCCTAATGGCAGAAAACAGTGTCATGCTTGTCTGGAGTAACAGAAAACAGTGTCGTGCATGTCTGGAGTAACAGAAAACAGTGTCATGCTGGTCTGGAGTAACAAAAAACAGTGTCGTGCTTGTCTGGAGTAACAGAAAACAGTGTTGAGCTTGACCCTAATGGCAGAAAACAGTGTCATGCTTGTCTGGAGTAACAGAAAACAGTGTTGCTCCTGTCTGGAGTAACAGAAAACAGGGTCATGCGTGTCTGGAGTAACAGAAAACAGTGTCATGCTTGTCTGGAGTAACAGAAAACAGTGTCGTGCTTGTCTGGAGTAACAGAAAACAGTGTTGAGCTTGTCTGGAGTAACAGAAAACAGTGTCGTGCTTGTCTGGAGTAACAGAAAACAGTGTCGTCCTTGTCTGGAGTAACAGAAAACAGTGTTGTGCTTGTCTGGAGTAACAGAAAACAGAGTTGTGCTTGTCTGGAGTAACAGAAAACAATGTTGTGCTTGTCTGGAGTAACAGAAAACAATGTGGTACTTGTATGGAGTAACAGAAAACAGTGTTGTGCTTGTCTGGAGTAACAGAAAACAGAGTTGTGCTTGTCTGGAGTAACAGAAACCAGAGTCATGCTTGTCTGGAGTAACAGAAAACAGTGTTGTGCTTGTCTGGAGTAACAGAAAACAGTGTCATGCTTGTCTGGAGTAACAGAAAACAGAGTTGTGCTTGTCTGGAGTAACAGAAAACACAGTTGTGCTTGTCTGGAGTAACAGAAAACAGTGTTGTGCTTGTCTGGAGTAACAGAAAACAGTGTTGCGCCTGTCTGGAGTAACAGAAAACAGGGTCATGCTGGTCTGGAGTAACAGAAAACAGTGTCGTGCTTGTCTGGAGTAACAGAAAACAGTGTTGCTCCTGTCTGGAGTAACAGAAAACAGGGTCATGCGTGTCTGGAGTAACAGAAAACAGTGTCATGCTTGTCTGGAGTAACAGAAAACAGTGTCGTGCTTGTCTGGAGTAACAGAAAACAGTGTTGAGCTTGTCTGGAGTAACAGAAAACAGTGTCGTGCTTGTCTGGAGTAACAGAAAACAGTGTCGTACTTGTCTGGAGTAACAGAAAACAGTGTTGTGCTTGTCTGGAGTAACAGAAAACAGAGTTGTGCTTGTCTGGAGTAACAGAATACAATGTTGTGCTTGTCTGGAGTAACAGAAAACAATGTGGTACTTGTATGGAGTAACAGAAAACAGTGTTGTGCTTGTCTGGAGTAACAGGAAACAGAGTTGTGCTTGTCTGGAGTAACAGAAAACAATGTTGTGCTTGTCTGGAGTAACAGAAAACAGTGTTGCGCCTGTCTGGAGTAACAGAAAACAGGGTCATGCGTGTCTGGCGTAACAGAAAACAGTGTCGTGCTTGTCTGGAGTAACAGAAAACAGTGTCGTGCTTGTCTGGAGTAACAGAAACCAGAGTCATGCTTGTCTGGAGTAACAGAAACCAGAGTCATGCTTGTCTGGAGTAACAGAAAACAGTGTTGTGCTTGTCTGAAGTATCAGAAAACAGTGTCATGCTTGTCTGGAGTAACAGAAAACAGTGTTGTGCTTGTCTGGAGTAACAGAAAACAGTGTCATGCTTGTCTGGAGTAACAGAAAACAGTGTTGTGCTTGTCTGGAGTAACAGGAAACAGAGTTGTGCTTGTCTGGAGTAACAGAAAACAATGTTGTGCTTGTCTGGAGTAACAGAAAACAGTGTTGCGCCTGTCTGGAGTAACAGAAAACAGGGTCATGCGTGTCTGGAGTAACAGAAAACAGTGTCGTGCTTGTCTGGAGTAACAGAAAACAGTGTCGTGCTTGTCTGGAGTAACAGAAACCAGAGTCCTGCTTGTCTGGAGTAACAGAAACCAGAGTCATGCTTGTCTGGAGTAACAGAAAACAGTGTTGTGCTTGTCTGAAGTATCAGAAAACAGTGTCATGCTTGTCTGGAGTAACAGAAAACAGTATCATGCTTGTCTGGAGTAACAGAAAACAGTGTCATGCTTGTCTGGAGTAACAGAAAACAGTGTCGTGCTTGTCTGGAGTAACAGAAAACAGTGTCATGCTTGTCTGGAGTAACAGAAAACAGTGTTGTGCTTGTCCCTAAGGCAGAAAACAGTGTCGTGCCTGTCTGGAGTAACAGAAAACAGGGTCATGCTGGTCTGGAGTAACAGAAAACAGTGTCGTGCTTGTCTGGAGTAACAGAAAACAGTGTTGCTCCTGTCTGGAGTAACAGAAAACAGGGTCATGCGTGTCTGGAGTAACAGAAAACAGTGTCATGCTTGTCTGGAGTAACAGAAAACAGTGTCGTGCTTGTCTGGAGTAACAGAAAACAGTGTTGAGCTTGTCTGGAGTAACAGAAAACAGTGTCGTGCTTGTCTGGAGTAACAGAAAACAGTGTCGTACTTGTCTGGAGTAACAGAAAACAGTGTTGTGCTTGTCTGGAGTAACAGAAAACAGAGTTGTGCTTGTCTGGAGTAACAGAATACAATGTTGTGCTTGTCTGGAGTAACAGAAAACAATGTGGTACTTGTATGGAGTAACAGAAAACAGTGTTGTGCTTGTCTGGAGTAACAGGAAACAGAGTTGTGCTTGTCTGGAGTAACAGAAAACAATGTTGTGCTTGTCTGGAGTAACAGAAAACAGTGTTGCGCCTGTCTGGAGTAACAGAAAACAGGGTCATGCGTGTCTGGAGTAACAGAAAACAGAATCATGCTTGTCTGGAGTAACAGAAAACAGTGTCATGCTTGTCTGGAGTAACAGAAAACAGTGTCGTGCTTGTCTGGAGTAACAGAAAACAGTGTCATGCTTGTCTGGAGTAACAGAAAACAGTGTTGAGCTTGACCCTAATGGCAGAAAACAGTGTCATGCTTGTCTGGAGTAACAGAAAACAGTGTTGAGCTTGTCTGGAGTAACAGAAAACAGTGTCATGCTTGTCTGGAGTAACAGAAAACAGTGTCGTGCTTGTCTGGAGTAACAGAAAACAGTGTTGAGCTTGTCTGGAGTAACAGAAAACAGTGTCGTGCTTGTCTGGAGTAACAGAAAACAGTGTCGTACTTGTCTGGAGTAACAGAAAACAGTGTTGTGCTTGTCTGGAGTAACAGAAAACAGAGTTGTGCTTGTCTGGAGTAACAGAATACAATGTTGTGCTTGTCTGGAGTAACAGAAAACAATGTGGTACTTGTATGGAGTAACAGAAAACAGTGTTGTGCTTGTCTGGAGTAACAGGAAACAGAGTTGTGCTTGTCTGGAGTAACAGAAAACAATGTTGTGCTTGTCTGGAGTAACAGAAAACAGTGTTGCGCCTGTCTGGAGTAACAGAAAACAGGGTCATGCGTGTCTGGCGTAACAGAAAACAGTGTCGTGCTTGTCTGGAGTAACAGAAAACAGTGTCGTGCTTGTCTGGAGTAACAGAAACCAGAGTCATGCTTGTCTGGAGTAACAGAAACCAGAGTCATGCTTGTCTGGAGTAACAGAAAACAGTGTTGTGCTTGTCTGAAGTATCAGAAAACAGTGTCATGCTTGTCTGGAGTAACAGAAAACAGTGTTGTGCTTGTCTGGAGTAACAGAAAACAGTGTCATGCTTGTCTGGAGTAACAGAAAACAGTGTTGTGCTTGTCTGGAGTAACAGGAAACAGAGTTGTGCTTGTCTGGAGTAACAGAAAACAATGTTGTGCTTGTCTGGAGTAACAGAAAACAGTGTTGCGCCTGTCTGGAGTAACAGAAAACAGGGTCATGCGTGTCTGGAGTAACAGAAAACAGTGTCGTGCTTGTCTGGAGTAACAGAAAACAGTGTCGTGCTTGTCTGGAGTAACAGAAACCAGAGTCCTGCTTGTCTGGAGTAACAGAAACCAGAGTCATGCTTGTCTGGAGTAACAGAAAACAGTGTTGTGCTTGTCTGAAGTATCAGAAAACAGTGTCATGCTTGTCTGGAGTAACAGAAAACAGTATCATGCTTGTCTGGAGTAACAGAAAACAGGGTCATGCGTGTCTGGAGTAACAGAAAACAGTGTCATGCTTGTCTGGAGTAACAGAAAACAGTGTCGTGCTTGTCTGGAGTAACAGAAAACAGTGTTGAGCTTGTCTGGAGTAACAGAAAACAGTGTCGTGCTTGTCTGGAGTAACAGAAAACAGTGTCGTACTTGTCTGGAGTAACAGAAAACAGTGTTGTGCTTGTCTGGAGTAACAGAAAACAGAGTTGTGCTTGTCTGGAGTAACAGAATACAATGTTGTGCTTGTCTGGAGTAACAGAAAACAATGTGGTACTTGTATGGAGTAACAGAAAACAGTGTTGTGCTTGTCTGGAGTAACAGGAAACAGAGTTGTGCTTGTCTGGAGTAACAGAAAACAATGTTGTGCTTGTCTGGAGTAACAGAAAACAGTGTTGCGCCTGTCTGGAGTAACAGAAAACAGGGTCATGCGTGTCTGGAGTAACAGAAAACAGAATCATGCTTGTCTGGAGTAACAGAAAACAGTGTCATGCTTGTCTGGAGTAACAGAAAACAGTGTCGTGCTTGTCTGGAGTAACAGAAAACAGTGTCATGCTTGTCTGGAGTAACAGAAAACAGTGTTGAGCTTGACCCTAATGGCAGAAAACAGTGTCATGCTTGTCTGGAGTAACAGAAAACAGTGTCGTGCTTGTCTGGAGTAACAGACAACAGTATAGTGCTTGTCTGGAGTAACAGAAAACAGTGTAGTGCTTGTCTGGAGTAACAGAAAACAGTGTTGTGCTTGTCCCTAATGGCAGAAAACAGTGTCATGCTTGTCTGGAGTAACAGAAAAGAGTGTTGTGCTTGTCCCTAATGGCAGAAAACAGTGTCGTGCTTGTCTGGAGTGACAGAAAACAGTGTCGTGCTTAGCTGGAGTAAAAGAAAACAGTGTCGTGCTTGTCTGGAGTAACGGAAAACAGCGTCGTGCTTCTCCGAAGTAACAGAAAACAGTGTCATGCTTCTCTGGAGTGACATAAAACAGTGTTGTACTTGTCCCTAATGCAGAAAACAGTGTCATGATTGTCTGGCGTAACAGAAAACAGTGTTGTACTTGTCCCTAATGACAGAAAACAGTTGTTGTGCTTGTCTGGAGTAACAGAAAACAGTGACGTGCTTGTCTCGAGTAACAGAAAACAATGTTGTGCTTGTCTAGAGTAACAGAAAACAGTGTCATGCTTGTCTGCAGTAACAGAAAACACCATTGAGCTTGACCCTAATGGCAGAAAACAGTGTCATGCTTGACTGGAGTAACAGAAAACGGTGTTGTGCTTGTTCCTAATAGCAGAAAACAATGTCATGATTCTCTGGAGTATCAGAAAACAGAGTTGTGCTTGTCTGGAGTAACAGAAAACAGTGTCATGCTTCTCTGGAGTAACAGAAAACAGAGTTGTGCTTGTCTGGAGTAACAGAAAACACAGTTGTGCTTGTCTGGAGTAACAGAAAACAGTGACGTGCTTGTCTCGAGTAACAGAAAACAATGTTGTGCTTGTCTAGAGTAACAGAAAACAGTGTCATGCTTGTCTGCAGTAACAGAAAACACCATTGAGCTTGACCCTAATGGCAGAAAACAGTGTCATGCTTAACTGGAGTAACAGAAAACAGGGTCATGCATGTCTGGAGTAACAGAAAACAGTGTTGTGCTTGTCTGGAGTAACAGAAAACAGTGTTGAGCTTGTCTGGAGTAACAGAAAACAGTGTCGTGCTTGTCTGGAGTAACAGAAAACAGTGTCGTCCTTGTCTGGAGTAACAGAAAACAGTGTTGAGCATGACCCTAATGGCAGAAAACAGTGTCATGCTTGTCTGGAGTAACAGAAAACAGTGTCGTGCTTGTCTGGAGTAACAGAAAACAGTGTCGTCCTTCTCTGGAGTAACAGAAAACAGTGTTGTGCTTGTCTGGAGTAACAGAAAACAGAGTTGTGCTTGTCTGGAGTAACAGAAAACAATGTTGTGCTTGTCTGGAGTAACAGAAAACAATGTGGTACTTGTATGGAGTAACAGAAAACAGGGTCATGCATGTCTGGAGTAACAGAAAACAGTGTCATGCTGGTCTGGAGTAACAGAAAACAGTGTCGTGCATGTCTGGAGTAACAGAAAACAGTGTTGAGCTTGACCCTAATGGCAGAAAACAGTGTCATGCTTGTCTGGAGTAACAGAAAACAGTGTTGCTCCTGTCTGGAGTAACAGAAAACAGGGTCATGCGTGTCTGGAGTAACAGAAAACAGTGTCATGCTTGTCTGGAGTAACAGAAAACAGTGTCGTGCTTGTCTGGAGTAACAGAAAACAGTGTTGAGCTTGTCTGGAGTAACAGAAAACAGTGTCGTGCTTGTCTGGAGTAACAGAAAACAGTGTCGTCCTTGTCTGGAGTAACAGAAAACAGTGTTGTGCTTGTCTGGAGTAACAGAAAACAGAGTTGTGCTTGTCTGGAGTAACAGAAAACAATGTTGTGCTTGTCTGGAGTAACAGAAAACAATGTGGTACTTGTATGGAGTAACAGAAAACAGTGTTGTGCTTGTCTGGAGTAACAGAAAACAGAGTTGTGCTTGTCTGGAGTAACAGAATACAATGTTGTGCTTGTCTGGAGTAACAGAAAACAATGTGGTACTTGTATGGAGTAACAGAAAACAGTGTTGTGCTTGTCTGGAGTAACAGGAAACAGAGTTGTGCTTGTCTGGAGTAACAGAAAACAATGTTGTGCTTGTCTGGAGTAACAGAAAACAGTGTTGCGCCTGTCTGGAGTAACAGAAAACAGGGTCATGCGTGTCTGGAGTAACAGAAAACAGTGTCGTGCTTGTCTGGAGTAACAGAAAACAGTGTCGTGCTTGTCTGGAGTAACAGAAACCAGAGTCATGCTTTTCTGGAGTAACAGAAACCAGAGTCATGCTTGTCTGGAGTAACAGAAAACAGTGTTGTGCTTGTCTGAAGTATCAGAAAACAGTGTCATGCTTGTCTGGAGTAACAGAAAACAGTATCATGCTTGTCTGGAGTAACAGAAAACAGTGTTGTGCTTGTCTGGAGTAACAGAAAACAGAGTTGTGCTTGTCTGGAGTAACAGAATACAATGTTGTGCTTGTCTAGAGTAACAGAAAACAATGTGGTACTTGTATGGAGTAACATAAAACAGTGTTGTGCTTGTCTGGAGTAACAGGAAACAGAGTTGTGCTTGTCTGGAGTAACAGAAAACAATGTTGTGCTTGTCTGGAGTAACAGAAAACAGTGTTGCGCCTGTCTGGAGTAACAGAAAACAGGGTCATGCGTGTCTGGAGTAACAGAAAACAGTATCATGCTTGTCTGGAGTAACAGAAAACAGTGTCATGCTTGTCTGGAGTAACAGAAAACAGTGTCGTGCTTGTCTGGAGTAACAGAAAACAGTGTCATGCTTGTCTGGAGTAACAGAAAACAGTGTTGTGCTTGTCTGGAGTAACAGAAAACAGAGTTGTGCTTGTCTGGAGTAACAGAATACAATGTTGTGCTTGTCTGGAGTAACAGAAAACAATGTGGTACTTGTATGGAGTAACAGAAAACAGTGTTGTGCTTGTCTGGAGTAACAGGAAACAGAGTTGTGCTTGTCTGGAGTAACAGAAAACAGTGTCATGCTTGTCTGGAGTAACAGAAAACAGTGTTGAGCTTGACCCTAATGGCAGAAAACAGTGTCATGCTTGTCTGGAGTAACAGAAAACAGTGTCGTGCTTGTCTGGAGTAACAGACAACAGTATAGTGCTTGTCTGGAGTAACAGAAAACAGTGTAGTGCTTGTCTGGAGTAACAGAAAACAGTGTTGTGCTTGTCCCTAATGGCAGAAAACAGTGTCATGCTTGTCTGGAGTAACAGAAAAGAGTGTTGTGCTAGTCCCTAATGGCAGAAAACAGTGTCGTGCTTGTCTGGAGTGACAGAAAACAGTGTCGTGCTTAGCTGGAGTAAAAGAAAACAGTGTCGTGCTTGTCTGGAGTAACGGAAAACAGCGTCGTGCTTCTCCGAAGTAACAGAAAACAGTGTCATGCTTCTCTGGAGTGACATAAAACAGTGTTGTACTTGTCCCTAATGGCAGAAAACAGTGTCATGATTGTCTGGCGTAACAGAAAACAGTGTTGTGCTTGTCCCTAATGACAGAAAACAGTTGTTGTGCTTGTCTGGAGTAACAGAAAACAGTGACGTGCTTGTCTCGAGTAACAGAAAACAATGTTGTGCTTGTCTAGAGTAACAGAAAACAGTGTCATGCTTGTCTGCAGTAACAGAAAACACCATTGAGCTTGACCCTAATGGCAGAAAACAGTGTCATGCTTGACTGGAGTAACAGAAAACGGTGTTGTGCTTGTTCCTAATAGCAGAAAACAATGTCATGATTCTCTGGAGTATCAGAAAACAGAGTTGTGCTTGTCTGGAGTAACAGAAAACAGTGTCATGCTTCTCTGGAGTAACAGAAAACAGAGTTGTGCTTGTCTGGAGTAACAGAAAACACAGTTGTGCTTGTCTGGAGTAACAGAAAACAGTGACGTGCTTGTCTCGAGTAACAGAAAACAATGTTGTGCTTGTCTAGAGTAACAGAAAACAGTGTCATGCTTGTCTGCAGTAACAGAAAACACCATTGAGCTTGACCCTAATGGCAGAAAACAGTGTCATGCTTGACTGGAGTAACAGAAAACAGGGTCATGCATGTCTGGAGTAACAGAAAACAGTGTTGTGCTTGTCTGGAGTAACAGAAAACAGTGTTGAGCTTGTCTGGAGTAACAGAAAACAGTGTCGTGCTTGTCTGGAGTAACAGAAAACAGTGTCGTCCTTGTCTGGAGTAACAGAAAACAGTGTTCAGCATGACCCTAATGGCAGAAAACAGTGTCATGCTTGTCTGGAGTAACAGAAAACAATGTGGTACTTGTATGGAGTAACAGAAAACAGTTTTGTGCTTGTCTGGAGTAACAGAAAACAGAGTTGTGCTTGTCTGGAGTAACAGAAACCAGAGTCATGCTTGTCTGGAGTAACAGAAAACAGTGTTGTGCTTGTCTGGAGTAACAGAAAACAGTGTTGAGCTTGTCTGGAGTAACAGAAAACAGTGTCGTGCTTGTCTGGAGTAACAGAAAACAGTGTCGTCCTTGTCTGGAGTAACAGAAAACAGTGTTGAGCATGACCCTAATGGCAGAAAACAGTGTCATGCTTGTCTGGAGTAACAGAAAACAGAGTCGTGCTTGTCTGGAGTAACAGAAAACAGTGTCATGCTGGTCTGGAGTAACAGAAAACAGTGTCGTGCTTGTCTGGAGTAACAGAAAACAGTGTTGAGCTTGACCCTAATGGCAGAAAACAGTGTCATGCTTGTCTGGAGTAACAGAAAACAGTGTTGCTCCTGTCTGGAGTAACAGAAAACAGGGTCATGCGTGTCTGGAGTAACAGAAAACAGTGTCATGCTTGTCTGGAGTAACAGAAAACAGTGTTGTGCTTGTCTGGAGTAACAGAAAACAGAGTTGTGCTTGTCTGGAGTAACAGAAAACAATGTTGTGCTTGTCTGGAGTAACAGAAAACAGGGTCATGCATGTCTGGAGTAACAGAAAACAGTGTCATGCTGGTCTGGAGTAACAGAAAACAGTGTCGTGCTTGTCTGGAGTAACAGAAAACAGTGTTGAGCTTGACCCTAATGGCAGAAAACAGTGTCATGCTTGTCTGGAGTAACAGAAAACAGTGTTGCTCCTGTCTGGAGTAACAGAAAACAGGGTCATGCGTGTCTGGAGTAACAGAAAACAGTGTCATGCTTGTCTGGAGTAACAGAAAACAGTGTCGTGCTTGTCTGGAGTAACAGAAAACAGTGTTGAGCTTGTCTGGAGTAACAGAAAACAGTGTCGTGCTTGTCTGGAGTAACAGAAAACAGTGTCGTCCTTGTCTGGAGTAACAGAAAACAGTGTTGTGCTTGTCTGGAGTAACAGAAAACAGAGTTGTGCTTGTCTGGAGTAACAGAAAACAATGTTGTGCTTGTCTGGAGTAACAGAAAACAATGTGGTACTTGTATGGAGTAACAGAAAACAGTGTTGTGCTTGTCTGGAGTAACAGAAAACAGAGTTGTGCTTGTCTGGAGTAACAGAAACCAGAGTCATGCTTGTCTGGAGTAACAGAAAACAGTGTTGTGCTTGTCTGGAGTAACAGAAAACAGTGTCATGCTTGTCTGGAGTAACAGAAAACAGAGTTGTGCTTGTCTGGAGTAACAGAAAACACAGTTGTGCTTGTCTCGAGTAACAGAAAACAGTGTTGTGCTTGTCTGGAGTAACAGAAAACAGTGTTGCGCCTGTCTGGAGTAACAGAAAACAGGGTCATGCTGGTCTGGAGTAACAGAAAACAGTGTCGTGCTTGTCTGGAGTAACAGAAAACAGTGTTGCTCCTGTCTGGAGTAACAGAAAACAGGGTCATGCGTGTCTGGAGTAACAGAAAACAGTGTCATGCTTGTCTGGAGTAACAGAAAACAGTGTCGTGCTTGTCTGGAGTAACAGAAAACAGTGTTGAGCTTGTCTGGAGTAACAGAAAACAGTGTCGTGCTTGTCTGGAGTAACAGAAAACAGTGTCGTACTTGTCTGGAGTAACAGAAAACAGTGTTGTGCTTGTCTGGAGTAACAGAAAACAGAGTTGTGCTTGTCTGGAGTAACAGAATACAATGTTGTGCTTGTCTGGAGTAACAGAAAACAATGTGGTACTTGTATGGAGTAACAGAAAACAGTGTTGTGCTTGTCTGGAGTAACAGGAAACAGAGTTGTGCTTGTCTGGAGTAACAGAAAACAATGTTGTGCTTGTCTGGAGTAACAGAAAACAGTGTTGCGCCTGTCTGGAGTAACAGAAAACAGGGTCATGCGTGTCTGGCGTAACAGAAAACAGTGTCGTGCTTGTCTGGAGTAACAGAAAACAGTGTCGTGCTTGTCTGGAGTAACAGAAAACAGTGTTGTGCTTGTCTGGAGTAACAGACAACAGTATAGTGCTTGTCTGGAGTAACAGAAAACAGTGTAGTGCTTGTCTGGAGTAACAGAAAACAGTGTTGTGCTTGTCCCTAATGGCAGAAAACAGTGTCATGCTTGTCTGGAGTAACAGAAAAGAGTGTTGTGCTTGTCCCTAATGGCAGAAAACAGTGTCGTGCTTGTCTGGAGTGACAGAAAACAGTGTCGTGCTTAGCTGGAGTAAAAGAAAACAGTGTCGTGCTTGTCTGGAGTAACGGAAAACAGCGTCGTGCTTCTCCGAAGTAACAGAAAACAGTGTCATGCTTCTCTGGAGTGACATAAAACAGTGTTGTACTTGTCCCTAATGGCAGAAAACAGTGTCATGATTGTCTGGCGTAACAGAAAACAGTGTTGTGCTTGTCCCTAATGACAGAAAACAGTTGTTGTGCTTGTCTGGAGTAACAGAAAACAGTGACGTGCTTGTCTCGAGTAACAGAAAACAATGTTGTGCTTGTCTAGAGTAACAGAAAACAGTGTCATGCTTGTCTGCAGTAACAGAAAACACCATTGAGCTTGACCCTAATGGCAGAAAACAGTGTCATGCTTGACTGGAGTAACAGAAAACGGTGTTGTGCTTGTTCCTAATAGCAGAAAACAATGTCATGATTCTCTGGAGTATCAGAAAACAGAGTTGTGCTTGTCTGGAGTAACAGAAAACAGTGTCATGCTTCTCTGGAGTAACAGAAAACAGAGTTGTGCTTGTCTGGAGTAACAGAAAACACAGTTGTGCTTGTCTGGAGTAACTGAAAACAGTGACGTGCTTGTCTCGAGTAACAGAAAACAATGTTGTGCTTGTCTAGAGTAACAGAAAACAGTGTCATGCTTGTCTGCAGTAACAGAAAACACCATTGAGCTTGACCCTAATGGCAGAAAACAGTGTCATGCTTGACTGGAGTAACAGAAAACAGGGTCATGCATGTCTGGAGTAACAGAAAACAGTGTTGTGCTTGTCTGGAGTAACAGAAAACAGTGTTGAGCTTGTCTGGAGTAACAGAAAACAGTGTCGTGCTTGTCTGGAGTAACAGAAAACAGTGTCGTCCTTGTCTGGAGTAACAGAAAACAGTGTTGAGCATGACCCTAATGGCAGAAAACAGTGTCATGCTTGTCTGGAGTAACAGAAAACAGTGTCGTGCTTGTCTGGAGTAACAGAAAACAGTGTCGTCCTTGTCTGGAGTAACAGAAAACAGTGCTGTGCTTGTCTGGAGTAACAGAAAACAGAGTTGTGCTTGTCTGGAGTAACAGAAAACAATGTTGTGCTTGTCTGGAGTAACAGAAAACAATGTGGTACTTGTATGGAGTAACAGAAAACAGGGTCATGCATGTCTGGAGTAACAGAAAACAGTGTCATGCTGGTCTGGAGTAACAGAAAACAGTGTCGTGCTTGTCTGGAGTAACAGAAAACAGTGTTCAGCTTGACCCTAATGGCAGAAAACAGTGTCATGCTTGTCTGGAGTAACAGAAAACAGTGTTGCTCCTGTCTGGAGTAATAGAAAACAGGGTCATGCGTGACTGGAGTAACAGAAAACAGTGTCATGCTTGTCTGGAGTAACAGAAAACAGTGTCATGCTTGACTGGAGTAACAGAAAACGGTGTTGTGCTTGTTCCTAATAGCAGAAAACAATGTCATGATTCTCTGGAGTATCAGAAAACAGAGTTGTGCTTGTCTGGAGTAACAGAAAACAGTGTCATGCTTCTCTGGAGTAACAGAAAACAGAGTTGTGCTTGTCTGGAGTAACAGAAAACACAGTTGTGCTTGTCTGGAGTAACTGAAAACAGTGACGTGCTTGTCTCGAGTAACAGAAAACAATGTTGTGCTTGTCTAGAGTAACAGAAAACAGTGTCATGCTTGTCTGCAGTAACAGAAAACACCATTGAGCTTGACCCTAATGGCAGAAAACAGTGTCATGCTTGACTGGAGTAACAGAAAACAGGGTCATGCATGTCTGGAGTAACAGAAAACAGTGTTGTGCTTGTCTGGAGTAACAGAAAACAGTGTTGAGCTTGTCTGGAGTAACAGAAAACAGTGTCGTGCTTGTCTGGAGTAACAGAAAACAGTGTCGTCCTTGTCTGGAGTAACAGAAAACAGTGTTGAGCATGACCCTAATGGCAGAAAACAGTGTCATGCTTGTCTGGAGTAACAGAAAACAGTGTCGTGCTTGTCTGGAGTAACAGAAAACAGTGTCGTCCTTGTCTGGAGTAACAGAAAACAGTGCTGTGCTTGTCTGGAGTAACAGAAAACAGAGTTGTGCTTGTCTGGAGTAACAGAAAACAATGTTGTGCTTGTCTGGAGTAACAGAAAACAATGTGGTACTTGTATGGAGTAACAGAAAACAGGGTCATGCATGTCTGGAGTAACAGAAAACAGTGTCATGCTGGTCTGGAGTAACAGAAAACAGTGTCGTGCTTGTCTGGAGTAACAGAAAACAGTGTTCAGCTTGACCCTAATGGCAGAAAACAGTGTCATGCTTGTCTGGAGTAACAGAAAACAGTGTTGCTCCTGTCTGGAGTAACAGAAAACAGGGTCATGCGTGTCTGGAGTAACAGAAAACAGTGTCATGCTTGTCTGGAGTAACAGAAAACAGTGTCGTGCTTGTCTGGAGTAACAGAAAACAGTGTTGAGCTTGTCTGGAGTAACAGAAAACAGTGTCGAGCTTGTCTGGAGTAACAGAAAACAGTGTCGTCCTTGTCTGGAGTAACAGAAAACAGTGTTGTGCTTGTCTGGAGTAACAGAAAACAGAGTTGTGCTTGTCTGGAGTAACAGAAAACAATGTTGTGCTTGTCTGGAGTAACAGAAAACAATGTGGTACTTGTATGGAGTAACAGAAAACAGTGTTGTGCTTGTCTGGAGTAACAGAAAACAGAGTTGTGCTTGTCTGGAGTAACAGAATACAATGTTGTGCTTGTCTGGAGTAACAGAAAACAATGTGGTACTTGTATGGAGTAACAGAAAACAGTGTTGTGCTTGTCTGGAGTAACAGGAAACAGAGTTGTGCTTGTCTGGAGTAACAGAAAACAATGTTGTGCTTGTCTGGAGTAACAGAAAACAGTGTTGCGCCTGTCTGGAGTAACAGAAAACAGGGTCATGCGTGTCTGGAGTAACAGAAAACAGTGTCGTGCTTGTCTGGAGTAACAGAAAACAGAGTCGTGCTTGTCTGGAGTAACAGAAACCAGAGTCATGCTTTTCTGGAGTAACAGAAACCAGAGTCATGCTTGTCTGGAGTAACAGAAAACAGTGTTGTGCTTGTCTGAAGTATCAGAAAACAGTGTCATGCTTGTCTGGAGTAACAGAAAACAGTATCATGCTTGTCTGGAGTAACAGAAAACAGTGTCATGCTTGTCTGGAGTAACAGAAAACAGTGTCGTGCTTGTCTGGAGTAACAGAAAACAGTGTCATGCTTGTCTGGAGTAACAGAAAACAGTGTTGAGCTTGACCCTAATGGCAGAAAACAGTGTCATGCTTGTCTGGAGTAACAGAAAACAGTGTCATGCTTGTCTGGAGTAACAGAAAAGAGTGTTGTGCTTGTCCCTAATGGCAGAAAACAGTGTCGTGCTTGTCGGGAGTGACAGAAAACAGTGTCGTGCTTAGCTGGAGTAAAAGAAAACAGTGTTGTGCTTGTCTGGAGTAACGGAAAACAGCGTCGTGCTTCTCCGAAGTAACAGAAAACAGTGTCATGCTTCTCTGGAGTGACATAAAACAGTGTTGTACTTGTCCCTAATGGCAGAAAACAGTGTCATGATTGTCTGGCGTAACAGAAAACAGTGTTGTGCTTGTCCCTAATGACAGAAAACAGTTGTTGTGCTTGTCTGGAGTAACAGAAAACAGTGACGTGCTTGTCTCGAGTAACAGAAAACAATGTTGTGCTTGTCTAGAGTTACAGAAAACAGTGTCATGCTTGTCTGCAGTAACAGAAAACACCATTGAGCTTGACCCTAATGGCAGAAAACAGTGTCATGCTTGACTGGAGTAACAGAAAACGGTGTTGTGCTTGTTCCTAATAGCAGAAAACAATGTCATGATTCTCTGGAGTATCAGAAAACAGAGTTGTGCTTGTCTGGAGTAACAGAAAACAGTGTCATGCTTCTCTGGAGTAACAGAAAACAGAGTTGTGCTTGTCTGGAGTAACAGAAAACACAGTTGTGCTTGTCTGGAGTAACAGAAAACAGTGACGTGCTTGTCTCGAGTAACAGAAAACAATGTTGTGCTTGTCTAGAGTAACAGAAAACAGTGTCATGCTTGTCTGCAGTAACAGAAAACACCATTGAGCTTGACCCTAATGGCAGAAAACAGTGTCATGCTTGACTGGAGTAGCAGAAAACAGGGTCATGCATGTCTGGAGTAACAGAAAACAGTGTTGTGCTTGTCTGGAGTAACAGAAAACAGTGTTGAGCTTGTCTGGAGTAACAGAAAACAGTGTCGTGCTTGTCTGGAGTAACAGAAAACAGTGTCGTCCTTGTCTGGAGTAACAGAAAACAGTGTTGAGCATGACCCTAATGGCAGAAAACAGTGTCATGCTTGTCTGGAGTAACAGAAAACAGTGTTGCGCCAGTCTGGAGTAACAGAAAACAGGGTCATGCATGTCTGGAGTAACAGAAAACAGTGTCATGCTGGTCTGGAGTAACAGAAAACAGTGTCGTGCTTGTCTGGAGTAACAGAAAACAGTGTTGAGCTTGACCCTAATGGCAGAAAACAGTGTCATGCTTGTCTGGAGTAACAGAAAACAGTGTTGCTCCTGTCTGGAGTAACAGAAAACAGGGTCATGCGTGTCTGGAGTAACAGAAAACAGTGTCATGCTTGTCTGGAGTAACAGAAAACAGTGTCGTGCTTGTCTGGAGTAACAGAAAACAGTGTTGAGCTTGTCTGGAGTAACAGAAAACAGTGTCGTGCTTGTCTGGAGTAACAGAAAACAGAGTTGTGCTTGTCTGGAGTAACAGAAAACACAGTTGTGCTTGTCTGGAGTAACAGAAAACAGTGACGTGCTTGTCTCGAGTAACAGAAAACAATGTTGTGCTTGTCTAGAGTAACAGAAAACAGTGTCATGCTTGTCTGCAGTAACAGAAAACACCATTGAGCTTGACCCTAATGGCAGAAAACAGTGTCATGCTTGACTGGAGTAGCAGAAAACAGGGTCATGCATGTCTGGAGTAACAGAAAACAGTGTTGTGCTTGTCTGGAGTAACAGAAAACAGTGTTGAGCTTGTCTGGAGTAACAGAAAACAGTGTCGTGCTTGTCTGGAGTAACAGAAAACAGTGTCGTCCTTGTCTGGAGTAACAGAAAACAGTGTTGAGCATGACCCTAATGGCAGAAAACAGTGTCATGCTTGTCTGGAGTAACAGAAAACAGTGTTGCGCCAGTCTGGAGTAACAGAAAACAGGGTCATGCATGTCTGGAGTAACAGAAAACAGTGTCATGCTGGTCTGGAGTAACAGAAAACAGTGTCGTGCTTGTCTGGAGTAACAGAAAACAGTGTTGAGCTTGACCCTAATGGCAGAAAACAGTGTCATGCTTGTCTGGAGTAACAGAAAACAGTGTTGCTCCTGTCTGGAGTAACAGAAAACAGGGTCATGCGTGTCTGGAGTAACAGAAAACAGTGTCATGCTTGTCTGGAGTAACAGAAAACAGTGTCGTGCTTGTCTGGAGTAACAGAAAACAGTGTTGAGCTTGTCTGGAGTAACAGAAAACAGTGTCGTGCTTGTCTGGAGTAACAGAAAACAGTGTCGTCCTTGTCTGGAGTAACAGAAAACAGTGTTGTGCTTGTCTGGAGTAACAGAAAACAGAGTTGTGCTTGTCTGGAGTAACAGAAAACAATGTTGTGCTTGTCTGGAGTAACAGAAAACAATGTGGTACTTGTATGGAGTAACAGAAAACAGTGTTGTGCTTGTCTGGAGTAACAGAAAACAGAGTTGTGCTTGTCTGGAGTAACAGAAACCAGAGTCATGCTTGTCTGGAGTAACAGAAAACAGTGTTGTGCTTGTCTGGAGTAACAGAAAACAGTGTCATGCTTGTCTGGAGTAACAGAAAACAGAGTTGTGCTTGTCTGGAGTAACAGAAAACACAGTTGTGCTTGTCTGGAGTAACAGAAAACAGTGTTGTGCTTGTCTGGAGTAACAGAAAACAGTGTTGCGCCTGTCTGGAGTAACAGAAAACAGGGTCATGCTGGTCTGGAGTAACAGAAAACAGTGTCGTGCTTGTCTGGAGTAACAGAAAACAGTGTTGCTCCTGTCTGGAGTAACAGAAAACAGGGTCATGCGTGTCTGGAGTAACAGAAAACAGTGTCATGCTTGTCTGGAGTAACAGAAAACAGTGTCGTGCTTGTCTGGAGTAACAGAAAACAGTGTTGAGCTTGTCTGGAGTAACAGAAAACAGTGTCGTGCTTGTCTGGAGTAACAGAAAACAGTGTCATGCTTGTCTGGAGTAACAGAAAACAGTGTCGTGCTTGTCTGGAGTAACAGATAACAGTGTCATGCTTGTCTGGAGTAACAGAAAACAGTGTTGAGCTTGACCCTAATGGCAGAAAACAGTGTCATGCTTGTCTGGAGTAACAGAAAACAGTGTCGTGCTTGTCTGGAGTAACAGACAACAGTATAGTGCTTGTCTGGAGTAACAGAAAACAGTGTAGTGCTTGTCTGGAGTAACAGAAAACAGTGTTGTGCTTGTCTGGAGTAACAGAAAACAGTGACGTGCTTGTCTCGAGTAACAGAAAACAATGTTGTACTTGTCTAGAGTAACAGAAAACAGAGTCATGCTTGTCTGCAGTAACAGAAAACACAGTATTGCTTGTCTGGAGTAACAGAAAACAGTGACGTGCTTGTCTCGAGTAACAGAAAACAATGTTGTGCTTGTCTAGAGTAACAGAAAACAGTGTCATGCTTGTCTGCAGTAACAGAAAACACCATTGAGCTTGACCCTAATGGCAGAAAACAGTGTCATGCTTGACTGGAGTAACAGAAAACGGTGTTGTGCTTGTTCCTAATAGCAGAAAACAATGTCATGATTCTCTGGAGTATCAGAAAACAGTGTCGTCCTTGTCTGGAGTAACAGAAAACAGTGTTGTGCTTGTCTGGAGTAACAGAAAACAGAGTTGTGCTTGTCTGGAGTAACAGAAAACAATGTTGTGCTTGTCTGGAGTAACAGAAAACAATGTGGTACTTGTATGGAGTAACAGAAAACAGTGTTGTGCTTGTCTGGAGTAACAGAAAACAGAGTTGTGCTTGTCTGGAGTAACAGAAACCAGAGTCATGCTTGTCTGGAGTAACAGAAAACAGTGTTGTGCTTGTCTGGAGTAACAGAAAACAGTGTCATGCTTGTCTGGAGTAACAGAAAACAGAGTTGTGCTTGTCTGGAGTAACAGAAAACACAGTTGTGCTTGTCTGGAGTAACAGAAAACAGTGTTGTGCTTGTCTGGAGTAACAGAAAACAGTGTTGCGCCTGTCTGGAGTAACAGAAAACAGGGTCATGCTGGTCTGGAGTAACAGAAAACAGTGTCGTGCTTGTCTGGAGTAACAGAAAACAGTGTTGCTCCTGTCTGGAGTAACAGAAAACAGGGTCATGCGTGTCTGGAGTAACAGAAAACAGTGTCATGCTTGTCTGGAGTAACAGAAAACAGTGTCGTGCTTGTCTGGAGTAACAGAAAACAGTGTTGAGCTTGTCTGGAGTAACAGAAAACAGTGTCGTGCTTGTCTGGAGTAACAGAAAACAGTGTCATGCTTGTCTGGAGTAACAGAAAACAGTGTCGTGCTTGTCTGGAGTAACAGATAACAGTGTCATGCTTGTCTGGAGTAACAGAAAACAGTGTTGAGCTTGACCCTAATGGCAGAAAACAGTGTCATGCTTGTCTGGAGTAACAGAAAACAGTGTCGTGCTTGTCTGGAGTAACAGACAACAGTATAGTGCTTGTCTGGAGTAACAGAAAACAGTGTAGTGCTTGTCTGGAGTAACAGAAAACAGTGTTGTGCTTGTCTGGAGTAACAGAAAACAGTGACGTGCTTGTCTCGAGTAACAGAAAACAATGTTGTACTTGTCTAGAGTAACAGAAAACAGAGTCATGCTTGTCTGCAGTAACAGAAAACACAGTATTGCTTGTCTGGAGTAACAGAAAACAGTGACGTGCTTGTCTCGAGTAACAGAAAACAATGTTGTGCTTGTCTAGAGTAACAGAAAACAGTGTCATGCTTGTCTGCAGTAACAGAAAACACCATTGAGCTTGACCCTAATGGCAGAAAACAGTGTCATGCTTGACTGGAGTAACAGAAAACGGTGTTGTGCTTGTTCCTAATAGCAGAAAACAATGTCATGATTCTCTGGAGTATCAGAAAACAGAGTTGTGCTTGTCTGGAGTAACAGAAAACAGTGTCATGCTTCTCTGGAGTAACAGAAAACAGAGTTGTGCTTGTCTGGAGTAACAGAAAACACAGTTGTGCTTGTCTGGAGTAACAGAAAACAGTGACGTGCTTGTCTCGAGTAACAGAAAACAATGTTCTGCTTGTCTAGAGTAACAGAAAACAGTGTCATGCTTGTCTGCAGTAACAGAAAACACCATTGAGCTTGACCCTAATGGCAGAAAACAGTGTCATGCTTGACTGGAGTAACAGAAAACAGGGTCATGCATGTCTGGAGTAACAGAAAACAGTGTTGTGCTTGTCTGGAGTAACAGAAAACAGTGTTGAGCTTGTCTGGAGTAACAGAAAACAGTGTCGTGCTTGTCTGGAGTAACAGAAAACAGTGTCGTCCTTGTCTGGAGTAACAGAAAACAGTGTTGAGCATGACCCTAATGGCAGAAAACAGTGTCATGCTTGTCTGGAGTAACAGAAAACAGTGTCGTGCTTGTCTGGAGTAACAGAAAACAGTGTTGCGCCAGTCTGGAGTAACAGAAAACAGGGTCATGCATGTCTGGAGTAACAGAAAACAGTGTCATGCTGGTCTGGAGTAACAGAAAACAGTGTCGTGCTTGTCTGGAGTAACAGAAAACAGTGTTGAGCTTGACCCTAATGGCAGAAAACAGTGTCATGCTTGTCTGGAGTAACAGAAAACAGTGTTGCTCCTGTCTGGAGTAACAGAAAACAGGGTCATGCGTGTCTGGAGTAACAGAAAACAGGGTCATGCGTGTCTGGAGTAACAGAAAACAGTGTCATGCTTGTTTGGAGTAACAGAAAACAGTGTTGAGCTTGTCTGGAGTAACAGAAAACAGTGTCGTGCTTGTCTGGAGTAACAGAAAACAGTGTCGTCCTTGTCTGGAGTAACAGAAAACAGTGTTGTGCTTGTCTGGAGTAACAGAAAACAGAGCTGTGCTTGTCTGGAGTAACAGAAAACAATGTTGTGCTTGTCTGGAGTAACAGAAAACAATGTGGTACTTGTATGGAGTAACAGAAAACAGTGTTGTGCTTGTCTGGAGTAACAGAAAACAGAGTTGTGCTTGTCTGGAGTAACAGAAACCAGTGTCATGCTTGTCTGGAGTAACAGAAAACAGTGTTGTGCTTGTCTGGAGTAACAGAAAACAGTGTCATGCTTGTCTGGAGTAACAGAAAAGAGAGTTGTGCTTGTCTGGAGTAACAGAAAACACAGTTGTGCTTGTCTGGAGTAACAGAAAACAGTGTTGTGCTTGTCTGGAGTAACAGAAAACAGTGTTGCGCCTGTCTGGAGTAACAGAAAACAGGGTCATGCTGGTCTGGAGTAACAGAAAACAGTGTCGTGCTTGTCTGGAGTAACAGAAAACAGTGTTGCTCCTGTCTGGAGTAACAGAAAACAGGGTCATGCGTGTCTGGAGTAACAGAAAACAGTGTCATGCTTGTCTGGAGTAACAGAAAACAGTGTCGTGCTTGTCTGGAGTAACAGAAAACAGTGTTGCGCCTGTCTGGAGTAACAGAAAACAGGGTCATGCTGGTCTGGAGTAACAGAAAACAGTGTCGTGCTTGTCTGGAGTAACAGAAAACAGTGTTGCTCCTGTCTGGAGTAACAGAAAACAGGGTCATGCGTGTCTGGAGTAACAGAAAACAGTGTCATGCTTGTCTGGAGTAACAGAAACCAGTGTCGTGCTTGTCTGGAGTAACAGAAAACAGTGTCATGCTTGTCTGCAGTAACAGAAAACACCATTGAGCTTGACCCTAATGGCAGAAAACAGTGTCATGCTTTACTGGAGTAACAGAAAACGGTGTTGTGCTTGTTCCTAATAGCAGAAAACAATGTCATGATTCTCTGGAGTATCAGAAAACAGAGTTGTGCTTGTCTGGAGTAACAGAAAACAGTGTCATGCTTCTCTGGAGTAACAGAAAACAGAGTTGTGCTTGTCTGGAGTAACAGAAAACACAGTTGTGCTTGTCTGGAGTAACAGAAAACAGTGACGTGCTTGTCTCGAGTAACAGAAAACAATGTTGTGCTTGTCTAGAGTAACAGAAAACAGTGTCATGCTTGTCTGCAGTAACAGAAAACACCATTGAGCTTGACCCTAATGGCAGAAAACAGTGTCATGCTTGACTGGAGTAGCAGAAAACAGGGTCATGCATGTCTGGAGTAACAGAAAACAGTGTTGTGCTTGTCTGGAGTAACAGAAAACAGTGTTGAGCTTGTCTGGAGTAACAGAAAACAGTGTCGTGCTTGTCTGGAGTAACAGAAAACAGTGTCGTCCTTGTCTGGAGTAACAGAAAACAGTGTTGAGCATGACCCTAATGGCAGAAAACAGTGTCATGCTTGTCTGGAGTAACAGAAAACAGTGTTGCGCCAGTCTGGAGTAACAGAAAACAGGGTCATGCATGTCTGGAGTAACTGAAAACAGTGTCATGCTGGTCTGGAGTAACAGAAAACAGTGTCGTGCTTGTCTGGAGTAACAGAAAACAGTGTTGAGCTTGACCCTAATGGCAGAAAACAGTGTCATGCTTGTCTGGAGTAACAGAAAACAGTGTTGCTCCTGTCTGGAGTAACAGAAAACAGGGTCATGCGTGTCTGGAGTAACAGAAAACAGTGTCATGCTTGTCTGGAGTAACAGAAAACAGTGTCGTGCTTGTCTGGAGTAACAGAAAACAGTGTTGAGCTTGTCTGGAGTAACAGAAAACAGTGTCGTGCTTGTCTGGAGTAACAGAAAACAGAGTTGTGCTTGTCTGGAGTAACAGAAAACACAGTTGTGCTTGTCTGGAGTAACAGAAAACAGTGACGTGCTTGTCTCGAGTAACAGAAAACAATGTTGTGCTTGTCTAGAGTAACAGAAAACAGTGTCATGCTTGTCTGCAGTAACAGAAAACACCATTGAGCTTGACCCTAATGGCAGAAAACAGTGTCATGCTTGACTGGAGTAGCAGAAAACAGGGTCATGCATGTCTGGAGTAACAGAAAACAGTGTTGTGCTTGTCTGGAGTAACAGAAAACAGTGTTGAGCTTGTCTGGAGTAACAGAAAACAGTGTCGTGCTTGTCTGGAGTAACAGAAAACAGTGTCGTCCTTGTCTGGAGTAACAGAAAACAGTGTTGAGCATGACCCTAATGGCAGAAAACAGTGTCATGCTTGTCTGGAGTAACAGAAAACAGTGTTGCGCCAGTCTGGAGTAACAGAAAACAGGGTCATGCATGTCTGGAGTAACAGAAAACAGTGTCATGCTGGTCTGGAGTAACAGAAAACAGTGTCGTGCTTGTCTGGAGTAACAGAAAACAGTGTTGAGCTTGACCCTAATGGCAGAAAACAGTGTCATGCTTGTCTGGAGTAACAGAAAACAGTGTTGCTCCTGTCTGGAGTAACAGAAAACAGGGTCATGCGTGTCTGGAGTAACAGAAAACAGTGTCATGCTTGTCTGGAGTAACAGAAAACAGTGTCGTGCTTGTCTGGAGTAACAGAAAACAGTGTTGAGCTTGTCTGGAGTAACAGAAAACAGTGTCGTGCTTGTCTGGAGTAACAGAAAACAGTGTCGTCCTTGTCTGGAGTAACAGAAAACAGTGTTGTGCTTGTCTGGAGTAACAGAAAACAGAGTTGTGCTTGTCTGGAGTAACAGAAAACAATGTTGTGCTTGTCTGGAGTAACAGAAAACAATGTGGTACTTGTATGGAGTAACAGAAAACAGTGTTGTGCTTGTCTGGAGTAACAGAAAACAGAGTTGTGCTTGTCTGGAGTAACAGAAACCAGAGTCATGCTTGTCTGGAGTAACAGAAAACAGTGTTGTGCTTGTCTGGAGTAACAGAAAACAGTGTCATGCTTGTCTGGAGTAACAGAAAACAGAGTTGTGCTTGTCTGGAGTAACAGAAAACACAGTTGTGCTTGTCTGGAGTAACAGAAAACAGTGTTGTGCTTGTCTGGAGTAACAGAAAACAGTGTTGCGCCTGTCTGGAGTAACAGAAAACAGGGTCATGCTGGTCTGGAGTAACAGAAAACAGTGTCGTGCTTGTCTGGAGTAACAGAAAACAGTGTTGCTCCTGTCTGGAGTAACAGAAAACAGGGTCATGCGTGTCTGGAGTAACAGAAAACAGTGTCATGCTTGTCTGGAGTAACAGAAAACAGTGTCGTGCTTGTCTGGAGTAACAGAAAACAGTGTTGAGCTTGTCTGGAGTAACAGAAAACAGTGTCGTGCTTGTCTGGAGTAACAGAAAACAGTGTCATGCTTGTCTGGAGTAACAGAAAACAGTGTCGTGCTTGTCTGGAGTAACAGATAACAGTGTCATGCTTGTCTGGAGTAACAGAAAACAGTGTTGAGCTTGACCCTAATGGCAGAAAACAGTGTCATGCTTGTCTGGAGTAACAGAAAACAGTGTCGTGCTTGTCTGGAGTAACAGACAACAGTATAGTGCTTGTCTGGAGTAACAGAAAACAGTGTAGTGCTTGTCTGGAGTAACAGAAAACAGTGTTGTGCTTGTCTGGAGTAACAGAAAACAGTGACGTGCTTGTCTCGAGTAACAGAAAACAATGTTGTACTTGTCTAGAGTAACAGAAAACAGAGTCATGCTTGTCTGCAGTAACAGAAAACACAGTATTGCTTGTCTGGAGTAACAGAAAACAGTGACGTGCTTGTCTCGAGTAACAGAAAACAATGTTGTGCTTGTCTAGAGTAACAGAAAACAGTGTCATGCTTGTCTGCAGTAACAGAAAACACCATTGAGCTTGACCCTAATGGCAGAAAACAGTGTCATGCTTGACTGGAGTAACAGAAAACGGTGTTGTGCTTGTTCCTAATAGCAGAAAACAATGTCATGATTCTCTGGAGTATCAGAAAACAGAGTTGTGCTTGTCTGGAGTAACAGAAAACAGTGTCATGCTTCTCTGGAGTAACAGAAAACAGAGTTGTGCTTGTCTGGAGTAACAGAAAACACAGTTGTGCTTGTCTGGAGTAACAGAAAACAGTGACGTGCTTGTCTCGAGTAACAGAAAACAATGTTCTGCTTGTCTAGAGTAACAGAAAACAGTGTCATGCTTGTCTGCAGTAACAGAAAACACCATTGAGCTTGACCCTAATGGCAGAAAACAGTGTCATGCTTGACTGGAGTAACAGAAAACAGGGTCATGCATGTCTGGAGTAACAGAAAACAGTGTTGTGCTTGTCTGGAGTAACAGAAAACAGTGTTGAGCTTGTCTGGAGTAACAGAAAACAGTGTCGTGCTTGTCTGGAGTAACAGAAAACAGTGTCGTCCTTGTCTGGAGTAACAGAAAACAGTGTTGAGCATGACCCTAATGGCAGAAAACAGTGTCATGCTTGTCTGGAGTAACAGAAAACAGTGTCGTGCTTGTCTGGAGTAACAGAAAACAGTGTTGCGCCAGTCTGGAGTAACAGAAAACAGGGTCATGCATGTCTGGAGTAACAGAAAACAGTGTCATGCTGGTCTGGAGTAACAGAAAACAGTGTCGTGCTTGTCTGGAGTAACAGAAAACAGTGTTGAGCTTGACCCTAATGGCAGAAAACAGTGTCATGCTTGTCTGGAGTAACAGAAAACAGTGTTGCTCCTGTCTGGAGTAACAGAAAACAGGGTCATGCGTGTCTGGAGTAACAGAAAACAGGGTCATGCGTGTCTGGAGTAACAGAAAACAGTGTCATGCTTGTTTGGAGTAACAGAAAACAGTGTTGAGCTTGTCTGGAGTAACAGAAAACAGTGTCGTGCTTGTCTGGAGTAACAGAAAACAGTGTCGTCCTTGTCTGGAGTAACAGAAAACAGTGTTGTGCTTGTCTGGAGTAACAGAAAACAGAGCTGTGCTTGTCTGGAGTAACAGAAAACAATGTTGTGCTTGTCTGGAGTAACAGAAAACAATGTGGTACTTGTATGGAGTAACAGAAAACAGTGTTGTGCTTGTCTGGAGTAACAGAAAACAGAGTTGTGCTTGTCTGGAGTAACAGAAACCAGTGTCATGCTTGTCTGGAGTAACAGAAAACAGTGTTGTGCTTGTCTGGAGTAACAGAAAACAGTGTCATGCTTGTCTGGAGTAACAGAAAAGAGAGTTGTGCTTGTCTGGAGTAACAGAAAACACAGTTGTGCTTGTCTGGAGTAACAGAAAACAGTGTTGTGCTTGTCTGGAGTAACAGAAAACAGTGTTGCGCCTGTCTGGAGTAACAGAAAACAGGGTCATGCTGGTCTGGAGTAACAGAAAACAGTGTCGTGCTTGTCTGGAGTAACAGAAAACAGTGTTGCTCCTGTCTGGAGTAACAGAAAACAGGGTCATGCGTGTCTGGAGTAACAGAAAACAGTGTCATGCTTGTCTGGAGTAACAGAAAACAGTGTCGTGCTTGTCTGGAGTAACAGAAAACAGTGTTGAGCTTGTCTGGAGTAACAGAAAACAGTGTCGTGCTTGTCTGGAGTAACAGAAAACAGTGTCGTACTTGTCTGGAGTAACAGAAAACAGTGTTGTGCTTGTCTGGAGTAACAGAAAACAGAGTTGTGCTTGTCTGGAGTAACAGAATACAATGTTGTGCTTGTCTGGAGTAACAGAAAACAATGTGGTACTTGTATGGAGTAACAGAAAACAGTGTTGTGCTTGTCTGGAGTAACAGGAAACAGAGTTGTGCTTGTCTGGAGTAACAGAAAACAATGTTGTGCTTGTCTGGAGTAACAGAAAACAGTGTTGCGCCTGTCTGGAGTAACAGAAAACAGGGTCATGCGTGTCTGGCGTAACAGAAAACAGTGTCGTGCTTGTCTGGAGTAACAGAAAACAGTGTCGTGCTTGTCTGGAGTAACAGAAACCAGAGTCATGCTTGTCTGGAGTAACAGAAACCAGAGTCATGCTTGTCTGGAGTAACAGAAAACAGTGTTGTGCTTGTCTGAAGTATCAGAAAACAGTGTCATGCTTGTCTGGAGTAACAGAAAACAGTATCATGCTTGTCTGGAGTAACAGAAAACAGTGTCATGCTTGTCTGGAGTAACAGAAAACAGTGTTGTGCTTGTCTGGAGTAACAGGAAACAGAGTTGTGCTTGTCTGGAGTAACAGAAAACAATGTTGTGCTTGTCTGGAGTAACAGAAAACAGTGTTGCGCCTGTCTGGAGTAACAGAAAACAGGGTCATGCGTGTCTGGAGTAACAGAAAACAGTGTCGTGCTTGTCTGGAGTAACAGAAAACAGTGTCGTGCTTGTCTGGAGTAACAGAAACCAGAGTCCTGCTTGTCTGGAGTAACAGAAACCAGAGTCATGCTTGTCTGGAGTAACAGAAAACAGTGTTGTGCTTGTCTGAAGTATCAGAAAACAGTGTCATGCTTGTCTGGAGTAACAGAAAACAGTATCATGCTTGTCTGGAGTAACAGAAAACAGTGTCGTGCTTGTCTGGAGTAACAGAAAACAGTGTCGTGCTTGTCTGGAGTAACAGAAAACAGTGTCATGCTTGTCTGGAGTAACAGAAAACAGTGTTGTGCTTGTCCCTAAGGCAGAAAACAGTGTCGTGCCTGTCTGGAGTAACAGAAAACAGGGTCATGCTGGTCTGGAGTAACAGAAAACAGTGTCGTGCTTGTCTGGAGTAACAGAAAACAGTGTTGCTCCTGTCTGGAGTAACAGAAAACAGGGTCATGCGTGTCTGGAGTAACAGAAAACAGTGTCATGCTTGTCTGGAGTAACAGAAAACAGTGTCGTGCTTGTCTGGAGTAACAGAAAACAGTGTTGAGCTTGTCTGGAGTAACAGAAAACAGTGTCGTGCTTGTCTGGAGTAACAGAAAACAGTGTCGTACTTGTCTGGAGTAACAGAAAACAGTGTTGTGCTTTTCTGGAGTAACAGAAAACAGAGTTGTGCTTGTCTGGAGTAACAGAATACAATGTTGTGCTTGTCTGGAGTAACAGAAAACAATGTGGTACTTGTATGGAGTAACAGAAAACAGTGTTGTGCTTGTCTGGAGTAACAGGAAACAGAGTTGTGCTTGTCTGGAGTAACAGAAAACAATGTTGTGCTTGTCTGGAGTAACAGAAAACAGTGTTGCGCCTGTCTGGAGTAACAGAAAACAGGGTCATGCGTGTCTGGAGTAACAGAAAACAGTATCATGCTTGTCTGGAGTAACAGAAAACAGTGTCATGCTTGTCTGGAGTAACAGAAAACAGTGTCGTGCTTGTCTGGAGTAACAGAAAACAGTGTCATGCTTGTCTGGAGTAACAGAAAACAGTGTTGAGCTTGACCCTAATGGCAGAAAACAGTGTCATGCTTGTCTGGAGTAACAGAAAACAGTGTCGTGCTTGTCTGGAGTAACAGACAACAGTATAGTGCTTGTCTGGAGTAACAGAAAACAGTGTAGTGCTTGTCTGGAGTAACAGAAAACAGTGTTGTGCTTGTCCCTAATGGCAGAAAACAGTGTCATGCTTGTCTGGAGTAACAGAAAAGAGTGTTGTGCTTGTCCCTAATGGCAGAAAACAGTGTCGTGCTTGTCTGGAGTGACAGAAAACAGTGTTGCGCCTGTCTGGAGTAACAGAAAACAATGTGGTACTTGTATGGAGTAACAGAAAACAGTGTTGTGCTTGTCTGGAGTAACAGGAAACAGAGTTGTGCTTGTCTGGAGTAACAGAAAACAATGTTGTGCTTGTCTGGAGTAACAGAAAACAGTGTTGCGCCTGTCTGGAGTAACAGAAAACAGGGTCATGCGTGTCTGGCGTAACAGAAAACAGTGTCGTGCTTGTCTGGAGTAACAGAAAACAGTGTCGTGCTTGTCTGGAGTAACAGAAACCAGAGTCATGCTTGTCTGGAGTAACAGAAACCAGAGTCATGCTTGTCTGGAGTAACAGAAAACAGTGTTGTGCTTGTCTGAAGTATCAGAAAACAGTGTCATGCTTGTCTGGAGTAACAGAAAACAGTATCATGCTTGTCTGGAGTAACAGAAAACAGTGTCATGCTTGTCTGGAGTAACAGAAAACAGTGTTGTGCTTGTCTGGAGTAACAGGAAACAGAGTTGTGCTTGTCTGGAGTAACAGAAAACAATGTTGTGCTTGTCTGGAGTAACAGAAAACAGTGTTGCGCCTGTCTGGAGTAACAGAAAACAGGGTCATGCGTGTCTGGAGTAACAGAAAACAGTGTCGTGCTTGTCTGGAGTAACAGAAAACAGTGTCGTGCTTGTCTGGAGTAACAGAAACCAGAGTCCTGCTTGTCTGGAGTAACAGAAACCAGAGTCATGCTTGTCTGGAGTAACAGAAAACAGTGTTGTGCTTGTCTGAAGTATCAGAAAACAGTGTCATGCTTGTCTGGAGTAACAGAAAACAGTATCATGCTTGTCTGGAGTAACAGAAAACAGTGTCGTGCTTGTCTGGAGTAACAGAAAACAGTGTCGTGCTTGTCTGGAGTAACAGAAAACAGTGTCATGCTTGTCTGGAGTAACAGAAAACAGTGTTGTGCTTGTCCCTAAGGCAGAAAACAGTGTCGTGCCTGTCTGGAGTAACAGAAAACAGGGTCATGCTGGTCTGGAGTAACAGAAAACAGTGTCGTGCTTGTCTGGAGTAACAGAAAACAGTGTTGCTCCTGTCTGGAGTAACAGAAAACAGGGTCATGCGTGTCTGGAGTAACAGAAAACAGTGTCATGCTTGTCTGGAGTAACAGAAAACAGTGTCGTGCTTGTCTGGAGTAACAGAAAACAGTGTTGAGCTTGTCTGGAGTAACAGAAAACAGTGTCGTGCTTGTCTGGAGTAACAGAAAACAGTGTCGTACTTGTCTGGAGTAACAGAAAACAGTGTTGTGCTTTTCTGGAGTAACAGAAAACAGAGTTGTGCTTGTCTGGAGTAACAGAATACAATGTTGTGCTTGTCTGGAGTAACAGAAAACAATGTGGTACTTGTATGGAGTAACAGAAAACAGTGTTGTGCTTGTCTGGAGTAACAGGAAACAGAGTTGTGCTTGTCTGGAGTAACAGAAAACAATGTTGTGCTTGTCTGGAGTAACAGAAAACAGTGTTGCGCCTGTCTGGAGTAACAGAAAACAGGGTCATGCGTGTCTGGAGTAACAGAAAACAGTATCATGCTTGTCTGGAGTAACAGAAAACAGTGTCATGCTTGTCTGGAGTAACAGAAAACAGTGTCGTGCTTGTCTGGAGTAACAGAAAACAGTGTCATGCTTGTCTGGAGTAACAGAAAACAGTGTTGAGCTTGACCCTAATGGCAGAAAACAGTGTCATGCTTGTCTGGAGTAACAGAAAACAGTGTCGTGCTTGTCTGGAGTAACAGACAACAGTATAGTGCTTGTCTGGAGTAACAGAAAACAGTGTAGTGCTTGTCTGGAGTAACAGAAAACAGTGTTGTGCTTGTCCCTAATGGCAGAAAACAGTGTCATGCTTGTCTGGAGTAACAGAAAAGAGTGTTGTGCTTGTCCCTAATGGCAGAAAACAGTGTCGTGCTTGTCTGGAGTGACAGAAAACAGTGTCGTGCTTAGCTGGAGTAAAAGAAAACAGTGTCGTGCTTGTCTGGAGTAACGGAAAACAGCGTCGTGCTTCTCCGAAGTAACAGAAAACAGTGTCATGCTTCTCTGGAGTGACATAAAACAGTGTTGTACTTGTCCCTAATGGCAGAAAACAGTGTCATGATTGTCTGGCGTAACAGAAAACAGTGTTGTGCTTGTCCCTAATGACAGAAAACAGTTGTTGTGCTTGTCTGGAGTAACAGAAAACAGTGACGTGCTTGTCTCGAGTAACAGAAAACAATGTTGTGCTTGTCTAGAGTAACAGAAAACAGTGTCATGCTTGTCTGCAGTAACAGAAAACACCATTGAGCTTGACCCTAATGGCAGAAAACAGTGTCATGCTTGACTGGAGTAACAGAAAACGGTGTTGTGCTTGTTCCTAATAGCAGAAAACAATGTCATGATTCTCTGGAGTAACAGAAAACAGGGTCATGCGTGTCTGGAGTAACAGAAAACAGTATCATGCTTGTCTGGAGTAACAGAAAACAGTGTCATGCTTGTCTGGAGTAACAGAAAACAGTGTCGTGCTTGTCTGGAGTAACAGAAAACAGTGTCATGCTTGTCTGGAGTAACAGAAAACAGTGTTGAGCTTGACCCTAATGGCAGAAAACAGTGTCATGCTTGTCTGGAGTAACAGAAAACAGTGTCGTGCTTGTCTGGAGTAACAGACAACAGTATAGTGCTTGTCTGGAGTAACAGAAAACAGTGTAGTGCTTGTCTGGAGTAACAGAAAACAGTGTTGTGCTTGTCCCTAATGGCAGAAAACAGTGTCATGCTTGTCTGGAGTAACAGAAAAGAGTGTTGTGCTTGTCCCTAATGGCAGAAAACAGTGTCGTGCTTGTCTGGAGTGACAGAAAACAGTGTTGCGCCTGTCTGGAGTAACAGAAAACAATGTGGTACTTGTATGGAGTAACAGAAAACAGTGTTGTGCTTGTCTGGAGTAACAGGAAACAGAGTTGTGCTTGTCTGGAGTAACAGAAAACAATGTTGTGCTTGTCTGGAGTAACAGAAAACAGTGTTGCGCCTGTCTGGAGTAACAGAAAACAGGGTCATGCGTGTCTGGCGTAACAGAAAACAGTGTCGTGCTTGTCTGGAGTAACAGAAAACAGTGTCGTGCTTGTCTGGAGTAACAGAAACCAGAGTCATGCTTGTCTGGAGTAACAGAAACCAGAGTCATGCTTGTCTGGAGTAACAGAAAACAGTGTTGTGCTTGTCTGAAGTATCAGAAAACAGTGTCATGCTTGTCTGGAGTAACAGAAAACAGTATCATGCTTGTCTGGAGTAACAGAAAACAGTGTCATGCTTGTCTGGAGTAACAGAAAACAGTGTTGTGCTTGTCTGGAGTAACAGGAAACAGAGTTGTGCTTGTCTGGAGTAACAGAAAACAATGTTGTGCTTGTCTGGAGTAACAGAAAACAGTGTTGCGCCTGTCTGGAGTAACAGAAAACAGGGTCATGCGTGTCTGGAGTAACAGAAAACAGTGTCGTGCTTGTCTGGAGTAACAGAAAACAGTGTCGTGCTTGTCTGGAGTAACAGAAACCAGAGTCCTGCTTGTCTGGAGTAACAGAAACCAGAGTCATGCTTGTCTGGAGTAACAGAAAACAGTGTTGTGCTTGTCTGAAGTATCAGAAAACAGTGTCATGCTTGTCTGGAGTAACAGAAAACAGTATCATGCTTGTCTGGAGTAACAGAAAACAGTGTCGTGCTTGTCTGGAGTAACAGAAAACAGTGTCGTGCTTGTCTGGAGTAACAGAAAACAGTGTCATGCTTGTCTGGAGTAACAGAAAACAGTGTTGTGCTTGTCCCTAAGGCAGAAAACAGTGTCGTGCCTGTCTGGAGTAACAGAAAACAGGGTCATGCTGGTCTGGAGTAACAGAAAACAGTGTCGTGCTTGTCTGGAGTAACAGAAAACAGTGTTGCTCCTGTCTGGAGTAACAGAAAACAGGGTCATGCGTGTCTGGAGTAACAGAAAACAGTGTCATGCTTGTCTGGAGTAACAGAAAACAGTGTCGTGCTTGTCTGGAGTAACAGAAAACAGTGTTGAGCTTGTCTGGAGTAACAGAAAACAGTGTCGTGCTTGTCTGGAGTAACAGAAAACAGTGTCGTACTTGTCTGGAGTAACAGAAAACAGTGTTGTGCTTTTCTGGAGTAACAGAAAACAGAGTTGTGCTTGTCTGGAGTAACAGAATACAATGTTGTGCTTGTCTGGAGTAACAGAAAACAATGTGGTACTTGTATGGAGTAACAGAAAACAGTGTTGTGCTTGTCTGGAGTAACAGGAAACAGAGTTGTGCTTGTCTGGAGTAACAGAAAACAATGTTGTGCTTGTCTGGAGTAACAGAAAACAGTGTTGCGCCTGTCTGGAGTAACAGAAAACAGGGTCATGCGTGTCTGGAGTAACAGAAAACAGTATCATGCTTGTCTGGAGTAACAGAAAACAGTGTCATGCTTGTCTGGAGTAACAGAAAACAGTGTCGTGCTTGTCTGGAGTAACAGAAAACAGTGTCATGCTTGTCTGGAGTAACAGAAAACAGTGTTGAGCTTGACCCTAATGGCAGAAAACAGTGTCATGCTTGTCTGGAGTAACAGAAAACAGTGTCGTGCTTGTCTGGAGTAACAGACAACAGTATAGTGCTTGTCTGGAGTAACAGAAAACAGTGTAGTGCTTGTCTGGAGTAACAGAAAACAGTGTTGTGCTTGTCCCTAATGGCAGAAAACAGTGTCATGCTTGTCTGGAGTAACAGAAAAGAGTGTTGTGCTTGTCCCTAATGGCAGAAAACAGTGTCGTGCTTGTCTGGAGTGACAGAAAACAGTGTCGTGCTTAGCTGGAGTAAAAGAAAACAGTGTCGTGCTTGTCTGGAGTAACGGAAAACAGCGTCGTGCTTCTCCGAAGTAACAGAAAACAGTGTCATGCTTCTCTGGAGTGACATAAAACAGTGTTGTACTTGTCCCTAATGGCAGAAAACAGTGTCATGATTGTCTGGCGTAACAGAAAACAGTGTTGTGCTTGTCCCTAATGACAGAAAACAGTTGTTGTGCTTGTCTGGAGTAACAGAAAACAGTGACGTGCTTGTCTCGAGTAACAGAAAACAATGTTGTGCTTGTCTAGAGTAACAGAAAACAGTGTCATGCTTGTCTGCAGTAACAGAAAACACCATTGAGCTTGACCCTAATGGCAGAAAACAGTGTCATGCTTGACTGGAGTAACAGAAAACGGTGTTGTGCTTGTTCCTAATAGCAGAAAACAATGTCATGATTCTCTGGAGTATCAGAAAACAGAGTTGTGCTTGTCTGGAGTAACAGAAAACAGTGTCATGCTTCTCTGGAGTAACAGAAAACAGAGTTGTGCTTGTCTGGAGTAACAGAAAACACAGTTGTGCTTGTCTGGAGTAACAGAAAACAGTGACGTGCTTGTCTCGAGTAACAGAAAACAATGTTGTGCTTGTCTAGAGTAACAGAAAACAGTGTCATGCTTGTCTGCAGTAACAGAAAACACCATTGAGCTTGACCCTAATGGCAGAAAACAGTGTCATGCTTGACTGGAGTAACAGAAAACAGGGTCATGCATGTCTGGAGTAACAGAAAACAGTGTTGTGCTTGTCTGGAGTAACAGAAAACAGTGTTGAGCTTGTCTGGAGTAACAGAAAACAGTGTCGTGCTTGTCTGGAGTAACAGAAAACAGTGTCGTCCTTGTCTGGAGTAACAGAAAACAGTGTTGAGCATGACCCTAATGGCAGAAAACAGTGTCATGCTTGTCTGGAGTAACAGAAAACAGTGTCGTGCTTGTCTGGAGTAACAGAAAACAGTGTCGTCCTTGTCTGGAGTAACAGAAAACAGTGTTGTGCTTGTCTGGAGTAACAGAAAACAGAGTTGTGCTTGTCTGGAGTAACAGAAAACAATGTTGTGCTTGTCTGGAGTAACAGAAAACAATGTGGTACTTGTATGGAGTAACAGAAAACAGGGTCATGCATGTCTGGAGTAACAGAAAACAGTGTCATGCTGGTCTGGAGTAACAGAAAACAGTGTCGTGCTTGTCTGGAGTAACAGAAAACAGTGTTGAGCTTGACCCTAATGGCAGAAAACAGTGTCATGCTTGTCTGGAGTAACAGAAAACAGTGTTGCTCCTGTCTGGAGTAACAGAAAACAGGGTCATGCGTGTCTGGAGTAACAGAAAACAGTGTCATGCTTGTCTGGAGTAACAGAAAACAGTGTCGTGCTTGTCTGGAGTAACAGAAAACAGTGTTGAGCTTGTCTGGAGTAACAGAAAACAGTGTCGTGCTTGTCTGGAGTAACAGAAAACAGTGTCGTCCTTGTCTGGAGTAACAGAAAACAGTGTTGAGCTTGACCCTAATGGCAGAAAACAGTGACGTGCTTGTCTCGAGTAACAGAAAACAATGTTGTGCTTGTCTAGAGTAACAGAAAACAGTGTCATGCTTGTCTGCAGTAACAGAAAACACCATTGAGCTTGACCCTAATGGCAGAAAACAGTGTCATGCTTGACTGGAGTAACAGAAAACGGTGTTGTGCTTGTTCCTAATAGCAGAAAACAATGTCATGATTCTCTGGAGTATCAGAAAACAGAGTTGTGCTTGTCTGGAGTAACAGAAAACAGTGTCATGCTTCTCTGGAGTAACAGAAAACAGAGTTGTGCTTGTCTGGAGTAACAGAAAACACAGTTGTGCTTGTCTGGAGTAACAGAAAACAGTGACGTGCTTGTCTCGAGTAACAGAAAACAATGTTGTGCTTGTCTAGAGTAACAGAAAACAGTGTCATGCTTGTCTGCAGTAACAGAAAACACCATTGAGCTTGACCCTAATGGCAGAAAACAGTGTCATGCTTGACTGGAGTAACAGAAAACAGGGTCATGCATGTCTGGAGTAACAGAAAACAGTGTTGTGCTTGTCTGGAGTAACAGAAAACAGTGTTGAGCTTGTCTGGAGTAACAGAAAACAGTGTCGTGCTTGTCTGGAGTAACAGAAAACAGTGTCGTCCTTGTCTGGAGTAACAGAAAACAGTGTTGAGCATGACCCTAATGGCAGAAAACAGTGTCATGCTTGTCTGGAGTAACAGAAAACAGTGTCGTGCTTGTCTGGAGTAACAGAAAACAGTGTCGTCCTTGTCTGGAGTAACAGAAAACAGTGTTGTGCTTGTCTGGAGTAACAGAAAACAGAGTTGTGCTTGTCTGGAGTAACAGAAAACAATGTTGTGCTTGTCTGGAGTAACAGAAAACAATGTGGTACTTGTATGGAGTAACAGAAAACAGGGTCATGCATGTCTGGAGTAACAGAAAACAGTGTCATGCTGGTCTGGAGTAACAGAAAACAGTGTCGTGCTTGTCTGGAGTAACAGAAAACAGTGTTGAGCTTGACCCTAATGGCAGAAAACAGTGTCATGCTTGTCTGGAGTAACAGAAAACAGTGTTGCTCCTGTCTGGAGTAACAGAAAACAGGGTCATGCGTGTCTGGAGTAACAGAAAACAGTGTCATGCTTGTCTGGAGTAACAGAAAACAGTGTCGTGCTTGTCTGGAGTAACAGAAAACAGTGTTGAGCTTGTCTGGAGTAACAGAAAACAGTGTCGTGCTTGTCTGGAGTAACAGAAAACAGTGTCGTCCTTGTCTGGAGTAACAGAAAACAGTGTTGTGCTTGTCTGGAGTAACAGAAAACAGAGTTGTGCTTGTCTGGAGTAACAGAAAACAATGTTGTGCTTGTCTGGAGTAACAGAAAACAATGTGGTACTTGTATGGAGTAACAGAAAACAGTGTTGTGCTTGTCTGGAGTAACAGAAAACAGAGTTGTGCTTGTCTGGAGTAACAGAATACAATGTTGTGCTTGTCTGGAGTAACAGAAAACAATGTGGTACTTGTATGGAGTAACAGAAAACAGTGTTGTGCTTGTCTGGAGTAACAGGAAACAGAGTTGTGCTTGTCTGGAGTAACAGAAAACAATGTTGTGCTTGTCTGGAGTAACAGAAAACAGTGTTGCGCCTGTCTGGAGTAACAGAAAACAGGGTCATGCGTGTCTGGAGTAACAGAAAACAGTGTCGTGCTTGTCTGGAGTAACAGAAAACAGTGTCGTGCTTGTCTGGAGTAACAGAAACCAGAGTCATGCTTTTCTGGAGTAACAGAAACCAGAGTCATGCTTGTCTGGAGTAACAGAAAACAGTGTTGTGCTTGTCTGAAGTATCAGAAAACAGTGTCATGCTTGTCTGGAGTAACAGAAAACAGTATCATGCTTGTCTGGAGTAACAGAAAACAGTGTCATGCTTGTCTGGAGTAACAGAAAACAGTGTCGTGCTTGTCTGGAGTAACAGAAAACAGTGTCATGCTTGTCTGGAGTAACAGAAAACAGTGTTGAGCTTGACCCTAATGGCAGAAAACAGTGTCATGCTTGTCTGGAGTAACAGAAAACAGTGTCGTGCTTGTCTGGAGTAACAGACAACAGTATAGTGCTTGTCTGGAGTAACAGAAAACAGTGTAGTACTTGTCTGGAGTAACAGAAAACAGTGTTGTGCTTGTCCCTAATGGCAGAAAACAGTGTCATGCTTGTCTGGAGTAACAGAAAAGAGTGTTGTGCTTGTCCCTAATGGCAGAAAACAGTGTCATGCTTCTCCGAAGTAACAGAAAACAGTGTCATGCTTCTCTGGAGTGACATAAAACAGTGTTGTACTTGTCCCTAATGGCAGAAAACAGTGTCATGATTGTCTGGCGTAACAGAAAACAGTGTTGTGCTTGTCCCTAATGACAGAAAACAGTTGTTGTGCTTGTCTGGAGTAACAGAAAACAGTGACGTGCTTGTCTCGAGTAACAGAAAACAATGTTGTGCTTGTCTAGAGTTACAGAAAACAGTGTCATGCTTGTCTGCAGTAACAGAAAACACCATTGAGCTTGACCCTAATGGCAGAAAACAGTGTCATGCTTGACTGGAGTAACAGAAAACGGTGTTGTGCTTGTTCCTAATAGCAGAAAACAATGTCATGATTCTCTGGAGTATCAGAAAACAGAGTTGTGCTTGTCTGGAGTAACAGAAAACAGTGTCATGCTTCTCTGGAGTAACAGAAAACAGAGTTGTGCTTGTCTGGAGTAACAGAAAACAGTGTCGTGCTTGTCTGGAGTAACAGAAAACAGTGTCGTCCTTGTCTGGAGTAACAGAAAACAGTGTTGTGCTTGTCTGGAGTAACAGAAAACAGAGTTGTGCTTGTCTGGAGTAACAGAAAACAATGTTGTGCTTGTCTGGAGTAACAGAAAACAATGTGGTACTTGTATGGAGTAACAGAAAACAGTGTTGTGCTTGTCTGGAGTAACAGAAAACAGAGTTGTGCTTGTCTGGAGTAACAGAATACAATGTTGTGCTTGTCTGGAGTAACAGAAAACAATGTGGTACTTGTATGGAGTAACAGAAAACAGTGTTGTGCTTGTCTGGAGTAACAGGAAACAGAGTTGTGCTTGTCTGGAGTAACAGAAAACAATGTTGTGCTTGTCTGGAGTAACAGAAAACAGTGTTGCGCCTGTCTGGAGTAACAGAAAACAGGGTCATGCGTGTCTGGAGTAACAGAAAACAGTGTCGTGCTTGTCTGGAGTAACAGAAAACAGTGTCGTGCTTGTCTGGAGTAACAGAAACCAGAGTCATGCTTTTCTGGAGTAACAGAAACCAGAGTCATGCTTGTCTGGAGTAACAGAAAACAGTGTTGTGCTTGTCTGAAGTATCAGAAAACAGTGTCATGCTTGTCTGGAGTAACAGAAAACAGTATCATGCTTGTCTGGAGTAACAGAAAACAGTGTCATGCTTGTCTGGAGTAACAGAAAACAGTGTCGTGCTTGTCTGGAGTAACAGAAAACAGTGTCATGCTTGTCTGGAGTAACAGAAAACAGTGTTGAGCTTGACCCTAATGGCAGAAAACAGTGTCATGCTTGTCTGGAGTAACAGAAAACAGTGTCGTGCTTGTCTGGAGTAACAGACAACAGTATAGTGCTTGTCTGGAGTAACAGAAAACAGTGTAGTACTTGTCTGGAGTAACAGAAAACAGTGTTGTGCTTGTCCCTAATGGCAGAAAACAGTGTCATGCTTGTCTGGAGTAACAGAAAAGAGTGTTGTGCTTGTCCCTAATGGCAGAAAACAGTGTCATGCTTCTCCGAAGTAACAGAAAACAGTGTCATGCTTCTCTGGAGTGACATAAAACAGTGTTGTACTTGTCCCTAATGGCAGAAAACAGTGTCATGATTGTCTGGCGTAACAGAAAACAGTGTTGTGCTTGTCCCTAATGACAGAAAACAGTTGTTGTGCTTGTCTGGAGTAACAGAAAACAGTGACGTGCTTGTCTCGAGTAACAGAAAACAATGTTGTGCTTGTCTAGAGTTACAGAAAACAGTGTCATGCTTGTCTGCAGTAACAGAAAACACCATTGAGCTTGACCCTAATGGCAGAAAACAGTGTCATGCTTGACTGGAGTAACAGAAAACGGTGTTGTGCTTGTTCCTAATAGCAGAAAACAATGTCATGATTCTCTGGAGTATCAGAAAACAGAGTTGTGCTTGTCTGGAGTAACAGAAAACAGTGTCATGCTTCTCTGGAGTAACAGAAAACAGAGTTGTGCTTGTCTGGAGTAACAGAAAACACAGTTGTGCTTGTCTGGAGTAACAGAAAACAGTGACGTGCTTGTCTCGAGTAACAGAAAACAATGTTGTGCTTGTCTAGAGTAACAGAAAACAGTGTCATGCTTGTCTGCAGTAACAGAAAACACCATTGAGCTTGACCCTAATGGCAGAAAACAGTGTCATGCTTGACTGGAGTAACAGAAAACAATGTGGTACTTGTATGGAGTAACAGAAAACAGTTTTGTGCTTGTCTGGAGTAACAGAAAACAGAGTTGTGCTTGTCTGGAGTAACAGAAACCAGAGTCATGCTTGTCTGGAGTAACAGAAAACAGTGTTGTGCTTGTCTGGAGTAACAGAAAACAGTGTTGAGCTTGTCTGGAGTAACAGAAAACAGTGTCGTGCTTGTCTGGAGTAACAGAAAACAGTGTCGTCCTTGTCTGGAGTAACAGAAAACAGTGTTGAGCATGACCCTAATGGCAGAAAACAGTGTCATGCTTGTCTGGAGTAACAGAAAACAGAGTCGTGCTTGTCTGGAGTAACAGAAAACAGTGTCATGCTGGTCTGGAGTAACAGAAAACAGTGTCGTGCTTGTCTGGAGTAACAGAAAACAGTGTTGAGCTTGACCCTAATGGCAGAAAACAGTGTCATGCTTGTCTGGAGTAACAGAAAACAGTGTTGCTCCTGTCTGGAGTAACAGAAAACAGGGTCATGCGTGTCTGGAGTAACAGAAAACAGTGTCATGCTTGTCTGGAGTAACAGAAAACAGTGTTGTGCTTGTCTGGAGTAACAGAAAACAGAGTTGTGCTTGTCTGGAGTAACAGAAAACAATGTTGTGCTTGTCTGGAGTAACAGAAAACAGGGTCATGCATGTCTGGAGTAACAGAAAACAGTGTCATGCTGGTCTGGAGTAACAGAAAACAGTGTCGTGCTTGTCTGGAGTAACAGAAAACAGTGTTGAGCTTGACCCTAATGGCAGAAAACAGTGTCATGCTTGTCTGGAGTAACAGAAAACAGTGTTGCTCCTGTCTGGAGTAACAGAAAACAGGGTCATGCGTGTCTGGAGTAACAGAAAACAGTGTCATGCTTGTCTGGAGTAACAGAAAACAGTGTCGTGCTTGTCTGGAGTAACAGAAAACAGTGTTGAGCTTGTCTGGAGTAACAGAAAACAGTGTCGTGCTTGTCTGGAGTAACAGAAAACAGTGTCGTCCTTGTCTGGAGTAACAGAAAACAGTGTTGTGCTTGTCTGGAGTAACAGAAAACAGAGTTGTGCTTGTCTGGAGTAACAGAAAACAATGTTGTGCTTGTCTGGAGTAACAGAAAACAATGTGGTACTTGTATGGAGTAACAGAAAACAGTGTTGTGCTTGTCTGGAGTAACAGAAAACAGAGTTGTGCTTGTCTGGAGTAACAGAAACCAGAGTCATGCTTGTCTGGAGTAACAGAAAACAGTGTTGTGCTTGTCTGGAGTAACAGAAAACAGTGTCATGCTTGTCTGGAGTAACAGAAAACAGAGTTGTGCTTGTCTGGAGTAACAGAAAACACAGTTGTGCTTGTCTCGAGTAACAGAAAACAGTGTTGTGCTTGTCTGGAGTAACAGAAAACAGTGTTGCGCCTGTCTGGAGTAACAGAAAACAGGGTCATGCTGGTCTGGAGTAACAGAAAACAGTGTCGTGCTTGTCTGGAGTAACAGAAAACAGTGTTGCTCCTGTCTGGAGTAACAGAAAACAGGGTCATGCGTGTCTGGAGTAACAGAAAACAGTGTCATGCTTGTCTGGAGTAACAGAAAACAGTGTCGTGCTTGTCTGGAGTAACAGAAAACAGTGTTGAGCTTGTCTGGAGTAACAGAAAACAGTGTCGTGCTTGTCTGGAGTAACAGAAAACAGTGTCGTACTTGTCTGGAGTAACAGAAAACAGTGTTGTGCTTGTCTGGAGTAACAGAAAACAGAGTTGTGCTTGTCTGGAGTAACAGAATACAATGTTGTGCTTGTCTGGAGTAACAGAAAACAATGTGGTACTTGTATGGAGTAACAGAAAACAGTGTTGTGCTTGTCTGGAGTAACAGGAAACAGAGTTGTGCTTGTCTGGAGTAACAGAAAACAATGTTGTGCTTGTCTGGAGTAACAGAAAACAGTGTTGCGCCTGTCTGGAGTAACAGAAAACAGGGTCATGCGTGTCTGGCGTAACAGAAAACAGTGTCGTGCTTGTCTGGAGTAACAGAAAACAGTGTCGTGCTTGTCTGGAGTAACAGAAAACAGTGTTGTGCTTGTCTGGAGTAACAGACAACAGTATAGTGCTTGTCTGGAGTAACAGAAAACAGTGTAGTGCTTGTCTGGAGTAACAGAAAACAGTGTTGTGCTTGTCCCTAATGGCAGAAAACAGTGTCATGCTTGTCTGGAGTAACAGAAAAGAGTGTTGTGCTTGTCCCTAATGGCAGAAAACAGTGTCGTGCTTGTCTGGAGTGACAGAAAACAGTGTCGTGCTTAGCTGGAGTAAAAGAAAACAGTGTCGTGCTTGTCTGGAGTAACGGAAAACAGCGTCGTGCTTCTCCGAAGTAACAGAAAACAGTGTCATGCTTCTCTGGAGTGACATAAAACAGTGTTGTACTTGTCCCTAATGGCAGAAAACAGTGTCATGATTGTCTGGCGTAACAGAAAACAGTGTTGTGCTTGTCCCTAATGACAGAAAACAGTTGTTGTGCTTGTCTGGAGTAACAGAAAACAGTGACGTGCTTGTCTCGAGTAACAGAAAACAATGTTGTGCTTGTCTAGAGTAACAGAAAACAGTGTCATGCTTGTCTGCAGTAACAGAAAACACCATTGAGCTTGACCCTAATGGCAGAAAACAGTGTCATGCTTGACTGGAGTAACAGAAAACGGTGTTGTGCTTGTTCCTAATAGCAGAAAACAATGTCATGATTCTCTGGAGTATCAGAAAACAGAGTTGTGCTTGTCTGGAGTAACAGAAAACAGTGTCATGCTTCTCTGGAGTAACAGAAAACAGAGTTGTGCTTGTCTGGAGTAACAGAAAACACAGTTGTGCTTGTCTGGAGTAACTGAAAACAGTGACGTGCTTGTCTCGAGTAACAGAAAACAATGTTGTGCTTGTCTAGAGTAACAGAAAACAGTGTCATGCTTGTCTGCAGTAACAGAAAACACCATTGAGCTTGACCCTAATGGCAGAAAACAGTGTCATGCTTGACTGGAGTAACAGAAAACAGGGTCATGCATGTCTGGAGTAACAGAAAACAGTGTTGTGCTTGTCTGGAGTAACAGAAAACAGTGTTGAGCTTGTCTGGAGTAACAGAAAACAGTGTCGTGCTTGTCTGGAGTAACAGAAAACAGTGTCGTCCTTGTCTGGAGTAACAGAAAACAGTGTTGAGCATGACCCTAATGGCAGAAAACAGTGTCATGCTTGTCTGGAGTAACAGAAAACAGTGTCGTGCTTGTCTGGAGTAACAGAAAACAGTGTAGTACTTGTCTGGAGTAACAGAAAACAGTGTTGTGCTTGTCCCTAATGGCAGAAAACAGTGTCATGCTTGTCTGGAGTAACAGAAAAGAGTGTTGTGCTTGTCCCTAATGGCAGAAAACAGTGTCATGCTTCTCCGAAGTAACAGAAAACAGTGTCATGCTTCTCTGGAGTGACATAAAACAGTGTTGTACTTGTCCCTAATGGCAGAAAACAGTGTCATGATTGTCTGGCGTAACAGAAAACAGTGTTGTGCTTGTCCCTAATGACAGAAAACAGTTGTTGTGCTTGTCTGGAGTAACAGAAAACAGTGACGTGCTTGTCTCGAGTAACAGAAAACAATGTTGTGCTTGTCTAGAGTTACAGAAAACAGTGTCATGCTTGTCTGCAGTAACAGAAAACACCATTGAGCTTGACCCTAATGGCAGAAAACAGTGTCATGCTTGACTGGAGTAACAGAAAACGGTGTTGTGCTTGTTCCTAATAGCAGAAAACAATGTCATGATTCTCTGGAGTATCAGAAAACAGAGTTGTGCTTGTCTGGAGTAACAGAAAACAGTGTCATGCTTCTCTGGAGTAACAGAAAACAGAGTTGTGCTTGTCTGGAGTAACAGAAAACACAGTTGTGCTTGTCTGGAGTAACAGAAAACAGTGACGTGCTTGTCTCGAGTAACAGAAAACAATGTTGTGCTTGTCTAGAGTAACAGAAAACAGTGTCATGCTTGTCTGCAGTAACAGAAAACACCATTGAGCTTGACCCTAATGGCAGAAAACAGTGTCATGCTTGACTGGAGTAACAGAAAACAATGTGGTACTTGTATGGAGTAACAGAAAACAGTTTTGTGCTTGTCTGGAGTAACAGAAAACAGAGTTGTGCTTGTCTGGAGTAACAGAAACCAGAGTCATGCTTGTCTGGAGTAACAGAAAACAGTGTTGTGCTTGTCTGGAGTAACAGAAAACAGTGTTGAGCTTGTCTGGAGTAACAGAAAACAGTGTCGTGCTTGTCTGGAGTAACAGAAAACAGTGTCGTCCTTGTCTGGAGTAACAGAAAACAGTGTTGAGCATGACCCTAATGGCAGAAAACAGTGTCATGCTTGTCTGGAGTAACAGAAAACAGAGTCGTGCTTGTCTGGAGTAACAGAAAACAGTGTCATGCTGGTCTGGAGTAACAGAAAACAGTGTCGTGCTTGTCTGGAGTAACAGAAAACAGTGTTGAGCTTGACCCTAATGGCAGAAAACAGTGTCATGCTTGTCTGGAGTAACAGAAAACAGTGTTGCTCCTGTCTGGAGTAACAGAAAACAGGGTCATGCGTGTCTGGAGTAACAGAAAACAGTGTCATGCTTGTCTGGAGTAACAGAAAACAGTGTTGTGCTTGTCTGGAGTAACAGAAAACAGAGTTGTGCTTGTCTGGAGTAACAGAAAACAATGTTGTGCTTGTCTGGAGTAACAGAAAACAGGGTCATGCATGTCTGGAGTAACAGAAAACAGTGTCATGCTGGTCTGGAGTAACAGAAAACAGTGTCGTGCTTGTCTGGAGTAACAGAAAACAGTGTTGAGCTTGACCCTAATGGCAGAAAACAGTGTCATGCTTGTCTGGAGTAACAGAAAACAGTGTTGCTCCTGTCTGGAGTAACAGAAAACAGGGTCATGCGTGTCTGGAGTAACAGAAAACAGTGTCATGCTTGTCTGGAGTAACAGAAAACAGTGTCGTGCTTGTCTGGAGTAACAGAAAACAGTGTTGAGCTTGTCTGGAGTAACAGAAAACAGTGTCGTGCTTGTCTGGAGTAACAGAAAACAGTGTCGTCCTTGTCTGGAGTAACAGAAAACAGTGTTGTGCTTGTCTGGAGTAACAGAAAACAGAGTTGTGCTTGTCTGGAGTAACAGAAAACAATGTTGTGCTTGTCTGGAGTAACAGAAAACAATGTGGTACTTGTATGGAGTAACAGAAAACAGTGTTGTGCTTGTCTGGAGTAACAGAAAACAGAGTTGTGCTTGTCTGGAGTAACAGAAACCAGAGTCATGCTTGTCTGGAGTAACAGAAAACAGTGTTGTGCTTGTCTGGAGTAACAGAAAACAGTGTCATGCTTGTCTGGAGTAACAGAAAACAGAGTTGTGCTTGTCTGGAGTAACAGAAAACACAGTTGTGCTTGTCTCGAGTAACAGAAAACAGTGTTGTGCTTGTCTGGAGTAACAGAAAACAGTGTTGCGCCTGTCTGGAGTAACAGAAAACAGGGTCATGCTGGTCTGGAGTAACAGAAAACAGTGTCGTGCTTGTCTGGAGTAACAGAAAACAGTGTTGCTCCTGTCTGGAGTAACAGAAAACAGGGTCATGCGTGTCTGGAGTAACAGAAAACAGTGTCATGCTTGTCTGGAGTAACAGAAAACAGTGTCGTGCTTGTCTGGAGTAACAGAAAACAGTGTTGAGCTTGTCTGGAGTAACAGAAAACAGTGTCGTGCTTGTCTGGAGTAACAGAAAACAGTGTCGTACTTGTCTGGAGTAACAGAAAACAGTGTTGTGCTTGTCTGGAGTAACAGAAAACAGAGTTGTGCTTGTCTGGAGTAACAGAAAACAGTGACGTGCTTGTCTCGAGTAACAGAAAACAATGTTGTGCTTGTCTAGAGTAACAGAAAACAGTGTCATGCTTGTCTGCAGTAACAGAAAACACCATTGAGCTTGACCCTAATGGCAGAAAACAGTGTCATGCTTGACTGGAGTAACAGAAAACAATGTGGTACTTGTATGGAGTAACAGAAAACAGTTTTGTGCTTGTCTGGAGTAACAGAAAACAGAGTTGTGCTTGTCTGGAGTAACAGAAACCAGAGTCATGCTTGTCTGGAGTAACAGAAAACAGTGTTGTGCTTGTCTGGAGTAACAGAAAACAGTGTTGAGCTTGTCTGGAGTAACAGAAAACAGTGTCGTGCTTGTCTGGAGTAACAGAAAACAGTGTCGTCCTTGTCTGGAGTAACAGAAAACAGTGTTGAGCATGACCCTAATGGCAGAAAACAGTGTCATGCTTGTCTGGAGTAACAGAAAACAGAGTCGTGCTTGTCTGGAGTAACAGAAAACAGTGTCATGCTGGTCTGGAGTAACAGAAAACAGTGTCGTGCTTGTCTGGAGTAACAGAAAACAGTGTTGAGCTTGACCCTAATGGCAGAAAACAGTGTCATGCTTGTCTGGAGTAACAGAAAACAGTGTTGCTCCTGTCTGGAGTAACAGAAAACAGGGTCATGCGTGTCTGGAGTAACAGAAAACAGTGTCATGCTTGTCTGGAGTAACAGAAAACAGTGTTGTGCTTGTCTGGAGTAACAGAAAACAGAGTTGTGCTTGTCTGGAGTAACAGAAAACAATGTTGTGCTTGTCTGGAGTAACAGAAAACAGGGTCATGCATGTCTGGAGTAACAGAAAACAGTGTCATGCTGGTCTGGAGTAACAGAAAACAGTGTCGTGCTTGTCTGGAGTAACAGAAAACAGTGTTGAGCTTGACCCTAATGGCAGAAAACAGTGTCATGCTTGTCTGGAGTAACAGAAAACAGTGTTGCTCCTGTCTGGAGTAACAGAAAACAGGGTCATGCGTGTCTGGAGTAACAGAAAACAGTGTCATGCTTGTCTGGAGTAACAGAAAACAGTGTCGTGCTTGTCTGGAGTAACAGAAAACAGTGTTGAGCTTGTCTGGAGTAACAGAAAACAGTGTCGTGCTTGTCTGGAGTAACAGAAAACAGTGTCGTCCTTGTCTGGAGTAACAGAAAACAGTGTTGTGCTTGTCTGGAGTAACAGAAAACAGAGTTGTGCTTGTCTGGAGTAACAGAAAACAATGTTGTGCTTGTCTGGAGTAACAGAAAACAATGTGGTACTTGTATGGAGTAACAGAAAACAGTGTTGTGCTTGTCTGGAGTAACAGAAAACAGAGTTGTGCTTGTCTGGAGTAACAGAAACCAGAGTCATGCTTGTCTGGAGTAACAGAAAACAGTGTTGTGCTTGTCTGGAGTAACAGAAAACAGTGTCATGCTTGTCTGGAGTAACAGAAAACAGAGTTGTGCTTGTCTGGAGTAACAGAAAACACAGTTGTGCTTGTCTCGAGTAACAGAAAACAGTGTTGTGCTTGTCTGGAGTAACAGAAAACAGTGTTGCGCCTGTCTGGAGTAACAGAAAACAGGGTCATGCTGGTCTGGAGTAACAGAAAACAGTGTCGTGCTTGTCTGGAGTAACAGAAAACAGTGTTGCTCCTGTCTGGAGTAACAGAAAACAGGGTCATGCGTGTCTGGAGTAACAGAAAACAGTGTCATGCTTGTCTGGAGTAACAGAAAACAGTGTCGTGCTTGTCTGGAGTAACAGAAAACAGTGTTGAGCTTGTCTGGAGTAACAGAAAACAGTGTCGTGCTTGTCTGGAGTAACAGAAAACAGTGTCGTACTTGTCTGGAGTAACAGAAAACAGTGTTGTGCTTGTCTGGAGTAACAGAAAACAGAGTTGTGCTTGTCTGGAGTAACAGAATACAATGTTGTGCTTGTCTGGAGTAACAGAAAACAATGTGGTACTTGTATGGAGTAACAGAAAACAGTGTTGTGCTTGTCTGGAGTAACAGGAAACTGAGTTGTGCTTGTCTGGAGTAACAGAAAACAATGTTGTGCTTGTCTGGAGTAACAGAAAACAGTGTTGCGCCTGTCTGGAGTAACAGAAAACAGGGTCATGCGTGTCTGGCGTAACAGAAAACAGTGTCGTGCTTGTCTGGAGTAACAGAAAACAGTGTCGTGCTTGTCTGGAGTAACAGAAAACAGTGTTGTGCTTGTCTGGAGTAACAGACAACAGTATAGTGCTTGTCTGGAGTAACAGAAAACAGTGTAGTGCTTGTCTGGAGTAACAGAAAACAGTGTTGTGCTTGTCCCTAATGGCAGAAAACAGTGTCATGCTTGTCTGGAGTAACAGAAAAGAGTGTTGTGCTTGTCCCTAATGGCAGAAAACAGTGTCGTGCTTGTCTGGAGTGACAGAAAACAGTGTCGTGCTTAGCTGGAGTAAAAGAAAACAGTGTCGTGCTTGTCTGGAGTAACGGAAAACAGCGTCGTGCTTCTCCGAAGTAACAGAAAACAGTGTCATGCTTCTCTGGAGTGACATAAAACAGTGTTGTACTTGTCCCTAATGGCAGAAAACAGTGTCATGATTGTCTGGCGTAACAGAAAACAGTGTTGTGCTTGTCCCTAATGACAGAAAACAGTTGTTGTGCTTGTCTGGAGTAACAGAAAACAGTGACGTGCTTGTCTCGAGTAACAGAAAACAATGTTGTGCTTGTCTAGAGTAACAGAAAACAGTGTCATGCTTGTCTGCAGTAACAGAAAACACCATTGAGCTTGACCCTAATGGCAGAAAACAGTGTCATGCTTGACTGGAGTAACAGAAAACGGTGTTGTGCTTGTTCCTAATAGCAGAAAACAATGTCATGATTCTCTGGAGTATCAGAAAACAGAGTTGTGCTTGTCTGGAGTAACAGAAAACAGTGTCATGCTTCTCTGGAGTAACAGAAAACAGAGTTGTGCTTGTCTGGAGTAACAGAAAACACAGTTGTGCTTGTCTGGAGTAACTGAAAACAGTGACGTGCTTGTCTCGAGTAACAGAAAACAATGTTGTGCTTGTCTAGAGTAACAGAAAACAGTGTCATGCTTGTCTGCAGTAACAGAAAACACCATTGAGCTTGACCCTAATGGCAGAAAACAGTGTCATGCTTGACTGGAGTAACAGAAAACAGGGTCATGCATGTCTGGAGTAACAGAAAACAGTGTTGTGCTTGTCTGGAGTAACAGAAAACAGTGTTGAGCTTGTCTGGAGTAACAGAAAACAGTGTCGTGCTTGTCTGGAGTAACAGAAAACAGTGTCGTCCTTGTCTGGAGTAACAGAAAACAGTGTTGAGCATGACCCTAATGGCAGAAAACAGTGTCATGCTTGTCTGGAGTAACAGAAAACAGTGTCGTGCTTGTCTGGAGTAACAGAAAACAGTGTCGTCCTTGTCTGGAGTAACAGAAAACAGTGCTGTGCTTGTCTGGAGTAACAGAAAACAGAGTTGTGCTTGTCTGGAGTAACAGAAAACAATGTTGTGCTTGTCTGGAGTAACAGAAAACAATGTGGTACTTGTATGGAGTAACAGAAAACAGGGTCATGCATGTCTGGAGTAACAGAAAACAGTGTCATGCTGGTCTGGAGTAACAGAAAACAGTGTCGTGCTTGTCTGGAGTAACAGAAAACAGTGTTCAGCTTGACCCTAATGGCAGAAAACAGTGTCATGCTTGTCTGGAGTAACAGAAAACAGTGTTGCTCCTGTCTGGAGTAACAGAAAACAGGGTCATGCGTGTCTGGAGTAACAGAAAACAGTGTCATGCTTGTCTGGAGTAACAGAAAACAGTGTCATGCTTGACTGGAGTAACAGAAAACGGTGTTGTGCTTGTTCCTAATAGCAGAAAACAATGTCATGATTCTCTGGAGTATCAGAAAACAGAGTTGTGCTTGTCTGGAGTAACAGAAAACAGTGTCATGCTTCTCTGGAGTAACAGAAAACAGAGTTGTGCTTGTCTGGAGTAACAGAAAACACAGTTGTGCTTGTCTGGAGTAACTGAAAACAGTGACGTGCTTGTCTCGAGTAACAGAAAACAATGTTGTGCTTGTCTAGAGTAACAGAAAACAGTGTCATGCTTGTCTGCAGTAACAGAAAACACCATTGAGCTTGACCCTAATGGCAGAAAACAGTGTCATGCTTGACTGGAGTAACAGAAAACAGGGTCATGCATGTCTGGAGAAACAGAAAACAGTGTTGTGCTTGTCTGGAGTAACAGAAAACAGTGTTGAGCTTGTCTGGAGTAACAGAAAACAGTGTCGTGCTTGTCTGGAGTAACAGAAAACAGTGTCGTCCTTGTCTGGAGTAACAGAAAACAGTGTTGAGCATGACCCTAATGGCAGAAAACAGTGTCATGCTTGTCTGGAGTAACAGAAAACAGTGTCGTGCTTGTCTGGAGTAACAGAAAACAGTGTCGTCCTTGTCTGGAGTAACAGAAAACAGTGCTGTGCTTGTCTGGAGTAACAGAAAACAGAGTTGTGCTTGTCTGGAGTAACAGAAAACAATGTTGTGCTTGTCTGGAGTAACAGAAAACAGTGTTGCTCCTGTCTGGAGTAACAGAAAACAGGGTCATGCGTGTCTGGAGTAACAGAAAACAGTGTCATGCTTGTCTGGAGTAACAGAAAACAGTGTCGTGCTTGTCTGGAGTAACAGAAAACAGTGTCGTCCTTGTCTGGAGTAACAGAAAACAGTGCTGTGCTTGTCTGGAGTAACAGAAAACAGAGTTGTGCTTGTCTGGAGTAACAGAAAACAATGTTGTGCTTGTCTGGAGTAACAGAAAACAGTGTTGCTCCTGTCTGGAGTAACAGAAAACAGGGTCATGCGTGTCTGGAGTAACAGAAAACAGTGTCATGCTTGTCTGGAGTAACAGAAAACAGTGTCGTGCTTGTCTGGAGTAACAGAAAACAGTGTCGTCCTTGTCTGGAGTAACAGAAAACAGTGCTGTGCTTGTCTGGAGTAACAGAAAACAGAGTTGTGCTTGTCTGGAGTAACAGAAAACAATGTTGTGCTTGTCTGGAGTAACAGAAAACAGTGTTGCTCCTGTCTGGAGTAACAGAAAACAGGGTCATGCGTGTCTGGAGTAACAGAAAACAGTGTCATGCTTGTCTGGAGTAACAGAAAACAGTGTCGTGCTTGTCTGGAGTAACAGAAAACAGTGTTGAGCTTGTCTGGAGTAACAGAAAACAGTGTCGTGCTTGTCTGGAGTAACAGAAAACAGTGTCGTACTTGTCTGGAGTAACAGAAAACAGTGTTGTGCTTGTCTGGAGTAACAGAAAACAGAGTTGTGCTTGTCTGGAGTAACAGAATACAATGTTGTGCTTGTCTGGAGTAACAGAAAACAATGTGGTACTTGTATGGAGTAACAGAAAACAGTGTTGTGCTTGTCTGGAGTAACAGGAAACAGAGTTGTGCTTGTCTGGAGTAACAGAAAACAATGTTGTGCTTGTCTGGAGTAACAGAAAACAGTGTTGCGCCTGTCTGGAGTAACAGAAAACAGGGTCATGCGTGTCTGGCGTAACAGAAAACAGTGTCGTGCTTGTCTGGAGTAACAGAAAACAGTGTCGTGCTTGTCTGGAGTAACAGAAAACAGTGTTGTGCTTGTCTGGAGTAACAGACAACAGTATAGTGCTTGTCTGGAGTAACAGAAAACAGTGTAGTGCTTGTCTGGAGTAACAGAAAACAGTGTTGTGCTTGTCCCTAATGGCAGAAAACAGTGTCATGCTTGTCTGGAGTAACAGAAAAGAGTGTTGTGCTTGTCCCTAATGGCAGAAAACAGTGTCGTGCTTGTCTGGAGTGACAGAAAACAGTGTCGTGCTTAGCTGGAGTAAAAGAAAACAGTGTCGTGCTTGTCTGGAGTAACGGAAAACAGCGTCGTGCTTCTCCGAAGTAACAGAAAACAGTGTCATGCTTCTCTGGAGTGACATAAAACAGTGTTGTACTTGTCCCTAATGGCAGAAAACAGTGTCATGATTGTCTGGCGTAACAGAAAACAGTGTTGTGCTTGTCCCTAATGACAGAAAACAGTTGTTGTGCTTGTCTGGAGTAACAGAAAACAGTGACGTGCTTGTCTCGAGTAACAGAAAACAATGTTGTGCTTGTCTAGAGTAACAGAAAACAGTGTCATGCTTGTCTGCAGTAACAGAAAACACCATTGAGCTTGACCCTAATGGCAGAAAACAGTGTCATGCTTGACTGGAGTAACAGAAAACGGTGTTGTGCTTGTTCCTAATAGCAGAAAACAATGTCATGATTCTCTGGAGTATCAGAAAACAGAGTTGTGCTTGTCTGGAGTAACAGAAAACAGTGTCATGCTTCTCTGGAGTAACAGAAAACAGAGTTGTGCTTGTCTGGAGTAACAGAAAACACAGTTGTGCTTGTCTGGAGTAACTGAAAACAGTGACGTGCTTGTCTCGAGTAACAGAAAACAATGTTGTGCTTGTCTAGAGTAACAGAAAACAGTGTCATGCTTGTCTGCAGTAACAGAAAACACCATTGAGCTTGACCCTAATGGCAGAAAACAGTGTCATGCTTGACTGGAGTAACAGAAAACAGGGTCATGCATGTCTGGAGTAACAGAAAACAGTGTTGTGCTTGTCTGGAGTAACAGAAAACAGTGTTGAGCTTGTCTGGAGTAACAGAAAACAGTGTCGTGCTTGTCTGGAGTAACAGAAAACAGTGTCGTCCTTGTCTGGAGTAACAGAAAACAGTGTTGAGCATGACCCTAATGGCAGAAAACAGTGTCATGCTTGTCTGGAGTAACAGAAAACAGTGTCGTGCTTGTCTGGAGTAACAGAAAACAGTGTCGTCCTTGTCTGGAGTAACAGAAAACAGTGCTGTGCTTGTCTGGAGTAACAGAAAACAGAGTTGTGCTTGTCTGGAGTAACAGAAAACAATGTTGTGCTTGTCTGGAGTAACAGAAAACAATGTGGTACTTGTATGGAGTAACAGAAAACAGGGTCATGCATGTCTGGAGTAACAGAAAACAGTGTCATGCTGGTCTGGAGTAACAGAAAACAGTGTCGTGCTTGTCTGGAGTAACAGAAAACAGTGTTCAGCTTGACCCTAATGGCAGAAAACAGTGTCATGCTTGTCTGGAGTAACAGAAAACAGTGTTGCTCCTGTCTGGAGTAACAGAAAACAGGGTCATGCGTGTCTGGAGTAACAGAAAACAGTGTCATGCTTGTCTGGAGTAACAGAAAACAGTGTCATGCTTGACTGGTGTAACAGAAAACGGTGTTGTGCTTGTTCCTAATAGCAGAAAACAATGTCATGATTCTCTGGAGTATCAGAAAACAGAGTTGTGCTTGTCTGGAGTAACAGAAAACAGTGTCATGCTTCTCTGGAGTAACAGAAAACAGAGTTGTGCTTGTCTGGAGTAACAGAAAACACAGTTGTGCTTGTCTGGAGTAACTGAAAACAGTGACGTGCTTGTCTCGAGTAACAGAAAACAATGTTGTGCTTGTCTAGAGTAACAGAAAACAGTGTCATGCTTGTCTGCAGTAACAGAAAACACCATTGAGCTTGACCCTAATGGCAGAAAACAGTGTCATGCTTGACTGGAGTAACAGAAAACAGGGTCATGCATGTCTGGAGTAACAGAAAACAGTGTTGTGCTTGTCTGGAGTAACAGAAAACAGTGTTGAGCTTGTCTGGAGTAACAGAAAACAGTGTCGTGCTTGTCTGGAGTAACAGAAAACAGTGTCGTCCTTGTCTGGAGTAACAGAAAACAGTGTTGAGCATGACCCTAATGGCAGAAAACAGTGTCATGCTTGTCTGGAGTAACAGAAAACAGTGTCGTGCTTGTCTGGAGTAACAGAAAACAGTGTCGTCCTTGTCTGGAGTAACAGAAAACAGTGCTGTGCTTGTCTGGAGTAACAGAAAACAGAGTTGTGCTTGTCTGGAGTAACAGAAAACAATGTTGTGCTTGTCTGGAGTAACAGAAAACAATGTGGTACTTGTATGGAGTAACAGAAAACAGGGTCATGCATGTCTGGAGTAACAGAAAACAGTGTCATGCTGGTCTGGAGTAACAGAAAACAGTGTCGTGCTTGTCTGGAGTAACAGAAAACAGTGTTCAGCTTGACCCTAATGGCAGAAAACAGTGTCATGCTTGTCTGGAGTAACAGAAAACAGTGTTGCTCCTGTCTGGAGTAACAGAAAACAGGGTCATGCGTGTCTGGAGTAACAGAAAACAGTGTCATGCTTGTCTGGAGTAACAGAAAACAGTGTCGTGCTTGTCTGGAGTAACAGAAAACAGTGTTGAGCTTGTCTGGAGTAACAGAAAACAGTGTCGTGCTTGTCTGGAGTAACAGAAAACAGTGTCGTCCTTGTCTGGAGTAACAGAAAACAGTGTTGTGCTTGTCTGGAGTAACAGAAAACAGAGTTGTGCTTGTCTGGAGTAACAGAAAACAATGTTGTGCTTGTCTGGAGTAACAGAAAACAATGTGGTACTTGTATGGAGTAACAGAAAACAGTGTTGTGCTTGTCTGGAGTAACAGAAAACAGAGTTGTGCTTGTCTGGAGTAACAGAATACAATGTTGTGCTTGTCTGGAGTAACAGAAAACAATGTGGTACTTGTATGGAGTAACAGAAAACAGTGTTGTGCTTGTCTGGAGTAACAGGAAACAGAGTTGTGCTTGTCTGGAGTAACAGAAAACAATGTTGTGCTTGTCTGGAGTAACAGAAAACAGTGTTGCGCCTGTCTGGAGTAACAGAAAACAGGGTCATGCGTGTCTGGAGTAACAGAAAACAGTGTCGTGCTTGTCTGGAGTAACAGAAAACAGAGTCGTGCTTGTCTGGAGTAACAGAAACCAGAGTCATGCTTTTCTGGAGTAACAGAAACCAGAGTCATGCTTGTCTGGAGTAACAGAAAACAGTGTTGTGCTTGTCTGAAGTATCAGAAAACAGTGTCATGCTTGTCTGGAGTAACAGAAAACAGTATCATGCTTGTCTGGAGTAACAGAAAACAGTGTCATGCTTGTCTGGAGTAACAGAAAACAGTGTCGTGCTTGTCTGGAGTAACAGAAAACAGTGTCATGCTTGTCTGGAGTAACAGAAAACAGTGTTGAGCTTGACCCTAATGGCAGAAAACAGTGTCATGCTTGTCTGGAGTAACAGAAAACAGTGTCATGCTTGTCTGGAGTAACAGAAAAGAGTGTTGTGCTTGTCCCTAATGGCAGAAAACAGTGTCGTGCTTGTCGGGAGTGACAGAAAACAGTGTCGTGCTTAGCTGGAGTAAAAGAAAACAGTGTTGTGCTTGTCTGGAGTAACGGAAAACAGCGTCGTGCTTCTCCGAAGTAACAGAAAACAGTGTCATGCTTCTCTGGAGTGACATAAAACAGTGTTGTACTTGTCCCTAATGGCAGAAAACAGTGTCATGATTGTCTGGCGTAACAGAAAACAGTGTTGTGCTTGTCCCTAATGACAGAAAACAGTTGTTGTGCTTGTCTGGAGTAACAGAAAACAGTGACGTGCTTGTCTCGAGTAACAGAAAACAATGTTGTGCTTGTCTAGAGTTACAGAAAACAGTGTCATGCTTGTCTGCAGTAACAGAAAACACCATTGAGCTTGACCCTAATGGCAGAAAACAGTGTCATGCTTGACTGGAGTAACAGAAAACGGTGTTGTGCTTGTTCCTAATAGCAGAAAACAATGTCATGATTCTCTGGAGTATCAGAAAACAGAGTTGTGCTTGTCTGGAGTAACAGAAAACAGTGTCATGCTTCTCTGGAGTAACAGAAAACAGAGTTGTGCTTGTCTGGAGTAACAGAAAACACAGTTGTGCTTGTCTGGAGTAACAGAAAACAGTGACGTGCTTGTCTCGAGTAACAGAAAACAATGTTGTGCTTGTCTAGAGTAACAGAAAACAGTGTCATGCTTGTCTGCAGTAACAGAAAACACCATTGAGCTTGACCCTAATGGCAGAAAACAGTGTCATGCTTGACTGGAGTAGCAGAAAACAGGGTCATGCATGTCTGGAGTAACAGAAAACAGTGTTGTGCTTGTCTGGAGTAACAGAAAACAGTGTTGAGCTTGTCTGGAGTAACAGAAAACAGTGTCGTGCTTGTCTGGAGTAACAGAAAACAGTGTCGTCCTTGTCTGGAGTAACAGAAAACAGTGTTGAGCATGACCCTAATGGCAGAAAACAGTGTCATGCTTGTCTGGAGTAACAGAAAACAGTGTTGCGCCAGTCTGGAGTAACAGAAAACAGGGTCATGCATGTCTGGAGTAACAGAAAACAGTGTCATGCTGGTCTGGAGTAACAGAAAACAGTGTCGTGCTTGTCTGGAGTAACAGAAAACAGTGTTGAGCTTGACCCTAATGGCAGAAAACAGTGTCATGCTTGTCTGGAGTAACAGAAAACAGTGTTGCTCCTGTCTGGAGTAACAGAAAACAGGGTCATGCGTGTCTGGAGTAACAGAAAACAGTGTCATGCTTGTCTGGAGTAACAGAAAACAGTGTCGTGCTTGTCTGGAGTAACAGAAAACAGTGTTGAGCTTGTCTGGAGTAACAGAAAACAGTGTCGTGCTTGTCTGGAGTAACAGAAAACAGAGTTGTGCTTGTCTGGAGTAACAGAAAACACAGTTGTGCTTGTCTGGAGTAACAGAAAACAGTGACGTGCTTGTCTCGAGTAACAGAAAACAATGTTGTGCTTGTCTAGAGTAACAGAAAACAGTGTCATGCTTGTCTGCAGTAACAGAAAACACCATTGAGCTTGACCCTAATGGCAGAAAACAGTGTCATGCTTGACTGGAGTAGCAGAAAACAGGGTCATGCATGTCTGGAGTAACAGAAAACAGTGTTGTGCTTGTCTGGAGTAACAGAAAACAGTGTTGAGCTTGTCTGGAGTAACAGAAAACAGTGTCGTGCTTGTCTGGAGTAACAGAAAACAGTGTCGTCCTTGTCTGGAGTAACAGAAAACAGTGTTGAGCATGACCCTAATGGCAGAAAACAGTGTCATGCTTGTCTGGAGTAACAGAAAACAGTGTTGCGCCAGTCTGGAGTAACAGAAAACAGGGTCATGCATGTCTGGAGTAACAGAAAACAGTGTCATGCTGGTCTGGAGTAACAGAAAACAGTGTCGTGCTTGTCTGGAGTAACAGAAAACAGTGTTGAGCTTGACCCTAATGGCAGAAAACAGTGTCATGCTTGTCTGGAGTAACAGAAAACAGTGTTGCTCCTGTCTGGAGTAACAGAAAACAGGGTCATGCGTGTCTGGAGTAACAGAAAACAGTGTCATGCTTGTCTGGAGTAACAGAAAACAGTGTCGTGCTTGTCTGGAGTAACAGAAAACAGTGTTGAGCTTGTCTGGAGTAACAGAAAACAGTGTCGTGCTTGTCTGGAGTAACAGAAAACAGTGTCGTCCTTGTCTGGAGTAACAGAAAACAGTGTTGTGCTTGTCTGGAGTAACAGAAAACAGAGTTGTGCTTGTCTGGAGTAACAGAAAACAATGTTGTGCTTGTCTGGAGTAACAGAAAACAATGTGGTACTTGTATGGAGTAACAGAAAACAGTGTTGTGCTTGTCTGGAGTAACAGAAAACAGAGTTGTGCTTGTCTGGAGTAACAGAAACCAGAGTCATGCTTGTCTGGAGTAACAGAAAACAGTGTTGTGCTTGTCTGGAGTAACAGAAAACAGTGTCATGCTTGTCTGGAGTAACAGAAAACAGAGTTGTGCTTGTCTGGAGTAACAGAAAACACAGTTGTGCTTGTCTGGAGTAACAGAAAACAGTGTTGTGCTTGTCTGGAGTAACAGAAAACAGTGTTGCGCCTGTCTGGAGTAACAGAAAACAGGGTCATGCTGGTCTGGAGTAACAGACAACAGTGTCGTGCTTGTCTGGAGTAACAGAAAACAGTGTTGCTCCTGTCTGGAGTAACAGAAAACAGGGTCATGCGTGTCTGGAGTAACAGAAAACAGTGTCATGCTTGTCTGGAGTAACAGAAAACAGTGTCGTGCTTGTCTGGAGTAACAGAAAACAGTGTTGAGCTTGTCTGGAGTAACAGAAAACAGTGTCGTGCTTGTCTGGAGTAACAGAAAACAGTGTCATGCTTGTCTGGAGTAACAGAAAACAGTGTCGTGCTTGTCTGGAGTAACAGATAACAGTGTCATGCTTGTCTGGAGTAACAGAAAACAGTGTTGAGCTTGACCCTAATGGCAGAAAACAGTGTCATGCTTGTCTGGAGTAACAGAAAACAGTGTCGTGCTTGTCTGGAGTAACAGACAACAGTATAGTGCTTGTCTGGAGTAACAGAAAACAGTGTAGTGCTTGTCTGGAGTAACAGAAAACAGTGTTGTGCTTGTCTGGAGTAACAGAAAACAGTGACGTGCTTGTCTCGAGTAACAGAAAACAATGTTGTACTTGTCTAGAGTAACAGAAAACAGAGTCATGCTTGTCTGCAGTAACAGAAAACACAGTATTGCTTGTCTGGAGTAACAGAAAACAGTGACGTGCTTGTCTCGAGTAACAGAAAACAATGTTGTGCTTGTCTAGAGTAACAGAAAACAGTGTCATGCTTGTCTGCAGTAACAGAAAACACCATTGAGCTTGACCCTAATGGCAGAAAACAGTGTCATGCTTGACTGGAGTAACAGAAAACGGTGTTGTGCTTGTTCCTAATAGCAGAAAACAATGTCATGATTCTCTGGAGTATCAGAAAACAGAGTTGTGCTTGTCTGGAGTAACAGAAAACAGTGTCATGCTTCTCTGGAGTAACAGAAAACAGAGTTGTGCTTGTCTGGAGTAACAGAAAACACAGTTGTGCTTGTCTGGAGTAACAGAAAACAGTGACGTGCTTGTCTCGAGTAACAGAAAACAATGTTCTGCTTGTCTAGAGTAACAGAAAACAGTGTCATGCTTGTCTGCAGTAACAGAAAACACCATTGAGCTTGACCCTAATGGCAGAAAACAGTGTCATGCTTGACTGGAGTAACAGAAAACAGGGTCATGCATGTCTGGAGTAACAGAAAACAGTGTTGTGCTTGTCTGGAGTAACAGAAAACAGTGTTGAGCTTGTCTGGAGTAACAGAAAACAGTGTCGTGCTTGTCTGGAGTAACAGAAAACAGTGTCGTCCTTGTCTGGAGTAACAGAAAACAGTGTTGAGCATGACCCTAATGGCAGAAAACAGTGTCATGCTTGTCTGGAGTAACAGAAAACAGTGTCGTGCTTGTCTGGAGTAACAGAAAACAGTGTTGCGCCAGTCTGGAGTAACAGAAAACAGGGTCATGCATGTCTGGAGTAACAGAAAACAGTGTCATGCTGGTCTGGAGTAACAGAAAACAGTGTCGTGCTTGTCTGGAGTAACAGAAAACAGTGTTGAGCTTGACCCTAATGGCAGAAAACAGTGTCATGCTTGTCTGGAGTAACAGAAAACAGTGTTGCTCCTGTCTGGAGTAACAGAAAACAGGGTCATGCGTGTCTGGAGTAACAGAAAACAGGGTCATGCGTGTCTGGAGTAACAGAAAACAGTGTCATGCTTGTTTGGAGTAACAGAAAACAGTGTTGAGCTTGTCTGGAGTAACAGAAAACAGTGTCGTGCTTGTCTGGAGTAACAGAAAACAGTGTCGTCCTTGTCTGGAGTAACAGAAAACAGTGTTGTGCTTGTCTGGAGTAACAGAAAACAGAGCTGTGCTTGTCTGGAGTAACAGAAAACAATGTTGTGCTTGTCTGGAGTAACAGAAAACAATGTGGTACTTGTATGGAGTAACAGAAAACAGTGTTGTGCTTGTCTGGAGTAACAGAAAACAGAGTTGTGCTTGTCTGGAGTAACAGAAACCAGTGTCATGCTTGTCTGGAGTAACAGAAAACAGTGTTGTGCTTGTCTGGAGTAACAGAAAACAGTGTCATGCTTGTCTGGAGTAACAGAAAAGAGAGTTGTGCTTGTCTGGAGTAACAGAAAACACAGTTGTGCTTGTCTGGAGTAACAGAAAACAGTGTTGTGCTTGTCTGGAGTAACAGAAAACAGTGTTGCGCCTGTCTGGAGTAACAGAAAACTGGGTCATGCTGGTCTGGAGTAACAGAAAACAGTGTCGTGCTTGTCTGGAGTAACAGAAAACAGTGTTGCTCCTGTCTGGAGTAACAGAAAACAGGGTCATGCGTGTCTGGAGTAACAGAAAACAGTGTCATGCTTGTCTGGAGTAACAGAAAACAGTGTCGTGCTTGTCTGGAGTAACAGAAAACAGTGTTGCGCCTGTCTGGAGTAACAGAAAACAGGGTCATGCTGGTCTGGAGTAACAGAAAACAGTGTCGTGCTTGTCTGGAGTAACAGAAAACAGTGTTGCTCCTGTCTGGAGTAACAGAAAACAGGGTCATGCGTGTCTGGAGTAACAGAAAACAGTGTCATGCTTGTCTGGAGTAACAGAAACCAGTGTCGTGCTTGTCTGGAGTAACAGAAAACAGTGTCATGCTTGTCTGCAGTAACAGAAAACACCATTGAGCTTGACCCTAATGGCAGAAAACAGTGTCATGCTTGACTGGAGTAACAGAAAACGGTGTTGTGCTTGTTCCTAATAGCAGAAAACAATGTCATGATTCTCTGGAGTATCAGAAAACAGAGTTGTGCTTGTCTGGAGTAACAGAAAACAGTGTCATGCTTCTCTGGAGTAACAGAAAACAGAGTTGTGCTTGTCTGGAGTAACAGAAAACACAGTTGTGCTTGTCTGGAGTAACAGAAAACAGTGACGTGCTTGTCTCGAGTAACAGAAAACAATGTTGTGCTTGTCTAGAGTAACAGAAAACAGTGTCATGCTTGTCTGCAGTAACAGAAAACACCATTGAGCTTGACCCTAATGGCAGAAAACAGTGTCATGCTTGACTGGAGTAGCAGAAAACAGGGTCATGCATGTCTGGAGTAACAGAAAACAGTGTTGTGCTTGTCTGGAGTAACAGAAAACAGTGTTGAGCTTGTCTGGAGTAACAGAAAACAGTGTCGTGCTTGTCTGGAGTAACAGAAAACAGTGTCGTCCTTGTCTGGAGTAACAGAAAACAGTGTTGAGCATGACCCTAATGGCAGAAAACAGTGTCATGCTTGTCTGGAGTAACAGAAAACAGTGTTGCGCCAGTCTGGAGTAACAGAAAACAGGGTCATGCATGTCTGGAGTAACAGAAAACAGTGTCATGCTGGTCTGGAGTAACAGAAAACAGTGTCGTGCTTGTCTGGAGTAACAGAAAACAGTGTTGAGCTTGACCCTAATGGCAGAAAACAGTGTCATGCTTGTCTGGAGTAACAGAAAACAGTGTTGCTCCTGTCTGGAGTAACAGAAAACAGGGTCATGCGTGTCTGGAGTAACAGAAAACAGTGTCATGCTTGTCTGGAGTAACAGAAAACAGTGTCGTGCTTGTCTGGAGTAACAGAAAACAGTGTTGAGCTTGTCTGGAGTAACAGAAAACAGTGTCGTGCTTGTCTGGAGTAACAGAAAACAGAGTTGTGCTTGTCTGGAGTAACAGAAAACACAGTTGTGCTTGTCTGGAGTAACAGAAAACAGTGACGTGCTTGTCTCGAGTAACAGAAAACAATGTTGTGCTTGTCTAGAGTAACAGAAAACAGTGTCATGCTTGTCTGCAGTAACAGAAAACACCATTGAGCTTGACCCTAATGGCAGAAAACAGTGTCATGCTTGACTGGAGTAGCAGAAAACAGGGTCATGCATGTCTGGAGTAACAGAAAACAGTGTTGTGCTTGTCTGGAGTAACAGAAAACAGTGTTGAGCTTGTCTGGAGTAACAGAAAACAGTGTCATGCTTGTCTGGAGTAACAGAAAACAGTGTCGTCCTTGTCTGGAGTAACAGAAAACAGTGTTGAGCATGACCCTAATGGCAGAAAACAGTGTCATGCTTGTCTGGAGTAACAGAAAACAGTGTTGCGCCAGTCTGGAGTAACAGAAAACAGGGTCATGCATGTCTGGAGTAACAGAAAACAGTGTCATGCTGGTCTGGAGTAACAGAAAACAGTGTCGTGCTTGTCTGGAGTAACAGAAAACAGTGTTGAGCTTGACCCTAATGGCAGAAAACAGTGTCATGCTTGTCTGGAGTAACAGAAAACAGTGTTGCTCCTGTCTGGAGTAACAGAAAACAGGGTCATGCATGTCTGGAGTAACAGAAAACAGTGTCATGCTTGTCTGGAGTAACAGAAAACAGTGTCGTGCTTGTCTGGAGTAACAGAAAACAGTGTTGAGCTTGTCTGGAGTAACAGAAAACAGTGTCGTGCTTGTCTGGAGTAACAGAAAACAGTGTCGTCCTTGTCTGGAGTAACAGAAAACAGTGTTGTGCTTGTCTGGAGTAACAGAAAACAGAGTTGTGCTTGTCTGGAGTAACAGAAAACAATGTTGTGCTTGTCTGGAGTAACAGAAAACAATGTGGTACTTGTATGGAGTAACAGAAAACAGTGTTGTGCTTGTCTGGAGTAACAGAAAACAGAGTTGTGCTTGTCTGGAGTAACAGAAACCAGAGTCATGCTTGTCTGGAGTAACAGAAAACAGTGTTGTGCTTGTCTGGAGTAACAGAAAACAGTGTCATGCTTGTCTGGAGTAACAGAAAACAGAGTTGTGCTTGTCTGGAGTAACAGAAAACACAGTTGTGCTTGTCTGGAGTAACAGAAAACAGTGTTGTGCTTGTCTGGAGTAACAGAAAACAGTGTTGCGCCTGTCTGGAGTAACAGAAAACAGGGTCATGCTGGTCTGGAGTAACAGAAAACAGTGTCGTGCTTGTCTGGAGTAACAGAAAACAGTGTTGCTCCTGTCTGGAGTAACAGAAAACAGGGTCATGCGTGTCTGGAGTAACAGAAAACAGTGTCATGCTTGTCTGGAGTAACAGAAAACAGTGTCGTGCTTGTCTGGAGTAACAGAAAACAGTGTTGAGCTTGTCTGGAGTAACAGAAAACAGTGTCGTGCTTGTCTGGAGTAACAGAAAACAGTGTCATGCTTGTCTGGAGTAACAGAAAACAGTGTCGTGCTTGTCTGGAGTAACAGATAACAGTGTCATGCTTGTCTGGAGTAACAGAAAACAGTGTTGAGCTTGACCCTAATGGCAGAAAACAGTGTCATGCTTGTCTGGAGTAACAGAAAACAGTGTCGTGCTTGTCTGGAGTAACAGACAACAGTATAGTGCTTGTCTGGAGTAACAGAAAACAGTGTAGTGCTTGTCTGGAGTAACAGAAAACAGTGTTGTGCTTGTCTGGAGTAACAGAAAACAGTGACGTGCTTGTCTCGAGTAACAGAAAACAATGTTGTACTTGTCTAGAGTAACAGAAAACAGAGTCATGCTTGTCTGCAGTAACAGAAAACACAGTATTGCTTGTCTGGAGTAACAGAAAACAGTGACGTGCTTGTCTCGAGTAACAGAAAACAATGTTGTGCTTGTCTAGAGTAACAGAAAACAGTGTCATGCTTGTCTGCAGTAACAGAAAACACCATTGAGCTTGACCCTAATGGCAGAAAACAGTGTCATGCTTGACTGGAGTAACAGAAAACGGTGTTGTGCTTGTTCCTAATAGCAGAAAACAATGTCATGATTCTCTGGAGTATCAGAAAACAGAGTTGTGCTTGTCTGGAGTAACAGAAAACAGTGTCATGCTTCTCTGGAGTAACAGAAAACAGAGTTGTGCTTGTCTGGAGTAACAGAAAACACAGTTGTGCTTGTCTGGAGTAACAGAAAACAGTGACGTGCTTGTCTCGAGTAACAGAAAACAATGTTCTGCTTGTCTAGAGTAACAGAAAACAGTGTCATGCTTGTCTGCAGTAACAGAAAACACCATTGAGCTTGACCCTAATGGCAGAAAACAGTGTCATGCTTGACTGGAGTAACAGAAAACAGGGTCATGCATGTCTGGAGTAACAGAAAACAGTGTTGTGCTTGTCTGGAGTAACAGAAAACAGTGTTGAGCTTGTCTGGAGTAACAGAAAACAGTGTCGTGCTTGTCTGGAGTAACAGAAAACAGTGTCGTCCTTGTCTGGAGTAACAGAAAACAGTGTTGAGCATGACCCTAATGGCAGAAAACAGTGTCATGCTTGTCTGGAGTAACAGAAAACAGTGTCGTGCTTGTCTGGAGTAACAGAAAACAGTGTTGCGCCAGTCTGGAGTAACAGAAAACAGGGTCATGCATGTCTGGAGTAACAGAAAACAGTGTCATGCTGGTCTGGAGTAACAGAAAACAGTGTCGTGCTTGTCTGGAGTAACAGAAAACAGTGTTGAGCTTGACCCTAATGGCAGAAAACAGTGTCATGCTTGTCTGGAGTAACAGAAAACAGTGTTGCTCCTGTCTGGAGTAACAGAAAACAGGGTCATGCGTGTCTGGAGTAACAGAAAACAGGGTCATGCGTGTCTGGAGTAACAGAAAACAGTGTCATGCTTGTTTGGAGTAACAGAAAACAGTGTTGAGCTTGTCTGGAGTAACAGAAAACAGTGTCGTGCTTGTCTGGAGTAACAGAAAACAGTGTCGTCCTTGTCTGGAGTAACAGAAAACAGTGTTGTGCTTGTCTGGAGTAACAGAAAACAGAGCTGTGCTTGTCTGGAGTAACAGAAAACAATGTTGTGCTTGTCTGGAGTAACAGAAAACAATGTGGTACTTGTATGGAGTAACAGAAAACAGTGTTGTGCTTGTCTGGAGTAACAGAAAACAGAGTTGTGCTTGTCTGGAGTAACAGAAACCAGTGTCATGCTTGTCTGGAGTAACAGAAAACAGTGTTGTGCTTGTCTGGAGTAACAGAAAACAGTGTCATGCTTGTCTGGAGTAACAGAAAAGAGAGTTGTGCTTGTCTGGAGTAACAGAAAACACAGTTGTGCTTGTCTGGAGTAACAGAAAACAGTGTTGTGCTTGTCTGGAGTAACAGAAAACAGTGTTGCGCCTGTCTGGAGTAACAGAAAACAGGGTCATGCTGGTCTGGAGTAACAGAAAACAGTGTCGTGCTTGTCTGGAGTAACAGAAAACAGTGTTGCTCCTGTCTGGAGTAACAGAAAACAGGGTCATGCGTGTCTGGAGTAACAGAAAACAGTGTCATGCTTGTCTGGAGTAACAGAAAACAGTGTCGTGCTTGTCTGGAGTAACAGAAAACAGTGTTGAGCTTGTCTGGAGTAACAGAAAACAGTGTCGTGCTTGTCTGGAGTAACAGAAAACAGTGTCGTACTTGTCTGGAGTAACAGAAAACAGTGTTGTGCTTGTCTGGAGTAACAGAAAACAGAGTTGTGCTTGTCTGGAGTAACAGAATACAATGTTGTGCTTGTCTGGAGTAACAGAAAACAATGTGGTACTTGTATGGAGTAACAGAAAACAGTGTTGTGATTGTCTGGAGTAACAGGAAACAGAGTTGTGCTTGTCTGGAGTAACAGAAAACAATGTTGTGCTTGTCTGGAGTAACAGAAAACAGTGTTGCGCCTGTCTGGAGTAACAGAAAACAGGGTCATGCGTGTCTGGCGTAACAGAAAACAGTGTCGTGCTTGTCTGGAGTAACAGAAAACAGTGTCGTGCTTGTCTGGAGTAACAGAAACCAGAGTCATGCTTGTCTGGAGTAACAGAAACCAGAGTCATGCTTGTCTGGAGTAACAGAAAACAGTGTTGTGCTTGTCTGAAGTATCAGAAAACAGTGTCATGCTTGTCTGGAGTAACAGAAAACAGTATCATGCTTGTCTGGAGTAACAGAAAACAGTGTCATGCTTGTCTGGAGTAACAGAAAACAGTGTTGTGCTTGTCTGGAGTAACAGGAAACAGAGTTGTGCTTGTCTGGAGTAACAGAAAACAATGTTGTGCTTGTCTGGAGTAACAGAAAACAGTGTTGCGCCTGTCTGGAGTAACAGAAAACAGGGTCATGCGTGTCTGGAGTAACAGAAAACAGTGTCGTGCTTGTCTGGAGTAACAGAAAACAGTGTCGTGCTTGTCTGGAGTAACAGAAACCAGAGTCCTGCTTGTCTGGAGTAACAGAAACCAGAGTCATGCTTGTCTGGAGTAACAGAAAACAGTGTTGTGCTTGTCTGAAGTATCAGAAAACAGTGTCATGCTTGTCTGGAGTAACAGAAAACAGTATCATGCTTGTCTGGAGTAACAGAAAACAGTGTCGTGCTTGTCTGGAGTAACAGAAAACAGTGTCGTGCTTGTCTGGAGTAACAGAAAACAGTGTCATGCTTGTCTGGAGTAACAGAAAACAGTGTTGTGCTTGTCCCTAAGGCAGAAAACAGTGTCGTGCCTGTCTGGAGTAACAGAAAACAGGGTCATGCTGGTCTGGAGTAACAGAAAACAGTGTCGTGCTTGTCTGGAGTAACAGAAAACAGTGTTGCTCCTGTCTGGAGTAACAGAAAACAGGGTCATGCGTGTCTGGAGTAACAGAAAACAGTGTCATGCTTGTCTGGAGTAACAGAAAACAGTGTCGTGCTTGTCTGGAGTAACAGAAAACAGTGTTGAGCTTGTCTGGAGTAACAGAAAACAGTGTCGTGCTTGTCTGGAGTAACAGAAAACAGTGTCGTACTTGTCTGGAGTAACAGAAAACAGTGTTGTGCTTTTCTGGAGTAACAGAAAACAGAGTTGTGCTTGTCTGGAGTAACAGAATACAATGTTGTGCTTGTCTGGAGTAACAGAAAACAATGTGGTACTTGTATGGAGTAACAGAAAACAGTGTTGTGCTTGTCTGGAGTAACAGGAAACAGAGTTGTGCTTGTCTGGAGTAACAGAAAACAATGTTGTGCTTGTCTGGAGTAACAGAAAACAGTGTTGCGCCTGTCTGGAGTAACAGAAAACAGGGTCATGCGTGTCTGGAGTAACAGAAAACAGTATCATGCTTGTCTGGAGTAACAGAAAACAGTGTCATGCTTGTCTGGAGTAACAGAAAACAGTGTCGTGCTTGTCTGGAGTAACAGAAAACAGTGTCATGCTTGTCTGGAGTAACAGAAAACAGTGTTGAGCTTGACCCTAATGGCAGAAAACAGTGTCATGCTTGTCTGGAGTAACAGAAAACAGTGTCGTGCTTGTCTGGAGTAACAGACAACAGTATAGTGCTTGTCTGGAGTAACAGAAAACAGTGTAGTGCTTGTCTGGAGTAACAGAAAACAGTGTTGTGCTTGTCCCTAATGGCAGAAAACAGTGTCATGCTTGTCTGGAGTAACAGAAAAGAGTGTTGTGCTTGTCCCTAATGGCAGAAAACAGTGTCGTGCTTGTCTGGAGTGACAGAAAACAGTGTCGTGCTTAGCTGGAGTAAAAGAAAACAGTGTCGTGCTTGTCTGGAGTAACGGAAAACAGCGTCGTGCTTCTCCGAAGTAACAGAAAACAGTGTCATGCTTCTCTGGAGTGACATAAAACAGTGTTGTACTTGTCCCTAATGGCAGAAAACAGTGTCATGATTGTCTGGCGTAACAGAAAACAGTGTTGTGCTTGTCCCTAATGACAGAAAACAGTTGTTGTGCTTGTCTGGAGTAACAGAAAACAGTGACGTGCTTGTCTCGAGTAACAGAAAACAATGTTGTGCTTGTCTAGAGTAACAGAAAACAGTGTCATGCTTGTCTGCAGTAACAGAAAACACCATTGAGCTTGACCCTAATGGCAGAAAACAGTGTCATGCTTGACTGGAGTAACAGAAAACGGTGTTGTGCTTGTTCCTAATAGCAGAAAACAATGTCATGATTCTCTGGAGTATCAGAAAACAGAGTTGTGCTTGTCTGGAGTAACAGAAAACAGTGTCATGCTTCTCTGGAGTAACAGAAAACAGAGTTGTGCTTGTCTGGAGTAACAGAAAACACAGTTGTGCTTGTCTGGAGTAACAGAAAACAGTGACGTGCTTGTCTCGAGTAACAGAAAACAATGTTGTGCTTGTCTAGAGTAACAGAAAACAGTGTCATGCTTGTCTGCAGTAACAGAAAACACCATTGAGCTTGACCCTAATGGCAGAAAACAGTGTCATGCTTGACTGGAGTAACAGAAAACAGGGTCATGCATGTCTGGAGTAACAGAAAACAGTGTTGTGCTTGTCTGGAGTAACAGAAAACAGTGTTGAGCTTGTCTGGAGTAACAGAAAACAGTGTCGTGCTTGTCTGGAGTAACAGAAAACAGTGTCGTCCTTGTCTGGAGTAACAGAAAACAGTGTTGAGCATGACCCTAATGGCAGAAAACAGTGTCATGCTTGTCTGGAGTAACAGAAAACAGTGTCGTGCTTGTCTGGAGTAACAGAAAACAGTGTCGTCCTTGTCTGGAGTAACAGAAAACAGTGTTGTGCTTGTCTGGAGTAACAGAAAACAGAGTTGTGCTTGTCTGGAGTAACAGAAAACAATGTTGTGCTTGTCTGGAGTAACAGAAAACAATGTGGTACTTGTATGGAGTAACAGAAAACAGGGTCATGCATGTCTGGAGTAACAGAAAACAGTGTCATGCTGGTCTGGAGTAACAGAAAACAGTGTCGTGCTTGTCTGGAGTAACAGAAAACAGTGTTGAGCTTGACCCTAATGGCAGAAAACAGTGTCATGCTTGTCTGGAGTAACAGAAAACAGTGTTGCTCCTGTCTGGAGTAACAGAAAACAGGGTCATGCGTGTCTGGAGTAACAGAAAACAGTGTCATGCTTGTCTGGAGTAACAGAAAACAGTGTCGTGCTTGTCTGGAGTAACAGAAAACAGTGTTGAGCTTGTCTGGAGTAACAGAAAACAGTGTCGTGCTTGTCTGGAGTAACAGAAAACAGTGTCGTCCTTGTCTGGAGTAACAGAAAACAGTGTTGTGCTTGTCTGGAGTAACAGAAAACAGAGTTGTGCTTGTCTGGAGTAACAGAAAACAATGTTGTGCTTGTCTGGAGTAACAGAAAACAATGTGGTACTTGTATGGAGTAACAGAAAACAGTGTTGTGCTTGTCTGGAGTAACAGAAAACAGAGTTGTGCTTGTCTGGAGTAACAGAATACAATGTTGTGCTTGTCTGGAGTAACAGAAAACAATGTGGTACTTGTATGGAGTAACAGAAAACAGTGTTGTGCTTGTCTGGAGTAACAGGAAACAGAGTTGTGCTTGTCTGGAGTAACAGAAAACAATGTTGTGCTTGTCTGGAGTAACAGAAAACAGTGTTGCGCCTGTCTGGAGTAACAGAAAACAGGGTCATGCGTGTCTGGAGTAACAGAAAACAGTGTCGTGCTTGTCTGGAGTAACAGAAAACAGTGTCGTGCTTGTCTGGAGTAACAGAAACCAGAGTCATGCTTTTCTGGAGTAACAGAAACCAGAGTCATGCTTGTCTGGAGTAACAGAAAACAGTGTTGTGCTTGTCTGAAGTATCAGAAAACAGTGTCATGCTTGTCTGGAGTAACAGAAAACAGTATCATGCTTGTCTGGAGTAACAGAAAACAGTGTTGTGCTTGTCTGGAGTAACAGAAAACAGAGTTGTGCTTGTCTGGAGTAACAGAATACAATGTTGTGCTTGTCTAGAGTAACAGAAAACAATGTGGTACTTGTATGGAGTAACATAAAACAGTGTTGTGCTTGTCTGGAGTAACAGGAAACAGAGTTGTGCTTGTCTGGAGTAACAGAAAACAATGTTGTGCTTGTCTGGAGTAACAGAAAACAGTGTTGCGCCTGTCTGGAGTAACAGAAAACAGTATCATGCTTGTCTGGAGTAACAGAAAACAGTGTCATGCTTGTCTGGAGTAACAGAAAACAGTGTCGTGCTTGTCTGGAGTAACAGAAAACAGAGTTGTGCTTGTCTGGAGTAACAGAATACAATGTTGTGCTTGTCTGGAGTAACAGAAAACAATGTGGTACTTGTATGGAGTAACAGAAAACAGTGTTGTGCTTGTCTGGAGTAACAGGAAACAGAGTTGTGCTTGTCTGGAGTAACAGAAAACAGTGTCATGCTTGTCTGGAGTAACAGAAAACAGTGTTGAGCTTGACCCTAATGGCAGAAAACAGTGTCATGCTTGTCTGGAGTAACAGAAAACAGTGTCGTGCTTGTCTGGAGTAACAGACAACAGTATAGTGCTTGTCTGGAGTAACAGAAAACAGTGTAGTGCTTGTCTGGAGTAACAGAAAACAGTGTTGTGCTTGTCCCTAATGGCAGAAAACAGTGTCATGCTTGTCTGGAGTAACAGAAAAGAGTGTTGTGCTAGTCCCTAATGGCAGAAAACAGTGTCGTGCTTCTCTGGAGTGACAGAAAACAGTGTCGTGCTTAGCTGGAGTAAAAGAAAACAGTGTCGTGCTTGTCTGGAGTAACGGAAAACAGCGTCGTGCTTCTCCGAAGTAACAGAAAACAGTGTCATGCTTCTCTGGAGTGACATAAAACAGTGTTGTACTTGTCCCTAATGGCAGAAAACAGTGTCATGATTGTCTGGCGTAACAGAAAACAGTGTTGTGCTTGTCCCTAATGACAGAAAACAGTTGTTGTGCTTGTCTGGAGTAACAGAAAACAGTGACGTGCTTGTCTCGAGTAACAGAAAACAATGTTGTGCTTGTCTAGAGTAACAGAAAACAGTGTCATGCTTGTCTGCAGTAACAGAAAACACCATTGAGCTTGACCCTAATGGCAGAAAACAGTGTCATGCTTGACTGGAGTAACAGAAAACGGTGTTGTGCTTGTTCCTAATAGCAGAAAACAATGTCATGATTCTCTGGAGTATCAGAAAACAGAGTTGTGCTTGTCTGGAGTAACAGAAAACAGTGTCATGCTTCTCTGGAGTAACAGAAAACAGAGTTGTGCTTGTCTGGAGTAACAGAAAACACAGTTGTGCTTGTCTGGAGTAACAGAAAACAGTGACGTGCTTGTCTCGAGTAACAGAAAACAATGTTGTGCTTGTCTAGAGTAACAGAAAACAGTGTCATGCTTGTCTGCAGTAACAGAAAACACCATTGAGCTTGACCCTAATGGCAGAAAACAGTGTCATGCTTGACTGGAGTAACAGAAAACAGGGTCATGCATGTCTGGAGTAACAGAAAACAGTGTTGTGCTTGTCTGGAGTAACAGAAAACAGTGTTGAGCTTGTCTGGAGTAACAGAAAACAGTGTCGTGCTTGTCTGGAGTAACAGAAAACAGTGTCGTCCTTGTCTGGAGTAACAGAAAACAGTGTTGAGCATGACCCTAATGGCAGAAAACAGTGTCATGCTTGTCTGGAGTAACAGAAAACAGTGTCGTGCTTGTCTGGAGTAACAGAAAACAGTGTCGTCCTTGTCTGGAGTAACAGAAAACAGTGTTGTGCTTGTCTGGAGTAACAGAAAACAGAGTTGTGCTTGTCTGGAGTAACAGAAAACAATGTTGTGCTTGTCTGGAGTAACAGAAAACAATGTGGTACTTGTATGGAGTAACAGAAAACAGGGTCATGCATGTCTGGAGTAACAGAAAACAGTGTCATGCTGGTCTGGAGTAACAGAAAACAGTGTCGTGCTTGTCTGGAGTAACAGAAAACAGTGTTGAGCTTGACCCTAATGGCAGAAAACAGTGTCATGCTTGTCTGGAGTAACAGAAAACAGTGTTGCTCCTGTCTGGAGTAACAGAAAACAGGTTCATGCGTGTCTGGAGTAACAGAAAACAGTGTCATGCTTGTCTGGAGTAACAGAAAACAGTGTCGTGCTTGTCTGGAGTAACAGAAAACAGTGTTGAGCCTGTCTGGAGTAACAGAAAACAGTGTCGTGCTTGTCCCTAATGACAGAAAACAGTTGTTGTGCTTATCTGGAGTAACAGAAAACAGTGTCCTGCTTGTCTGGAGTAACAGAAAACAGAGTTGTGCTTGTCTGGAGTAACAGAAAACAATGTTGTGCTTGTCTGGAGTAACAGAAAACAGTGTTGCGCCTGTCTGGAGTAACAGAAAACAGGGTCATGCGTGTCTGGAGTAACAGAAAACAGTGTCGTGCTTGTCTGGAGGAACAGAAAACAGTGTTGAGCATGACCCTAATGGCAGAAAACAGTGTCATGCTTGTCTGGAGTAACAGAAAACAGTGTCGTGCTTGTCTGGAGTAACAGAAAACAGTGTCGTGCTTGTCTGGAGTAACAGAAACCAGAGTCATGCTTGTCTGGAGTAACAGAAAACAGTGTTGTGCTTGTCTGGAGTAACAGAAAATAGTGTCATGCTTGTCTGGAGTAACAGAAAACAGAGTTGTGCTTGTCTGGAGTAACAGAAAACACAGTTGTGCTTGTCTGGAGTAACAGAAAACAGTGTTGTGCTTGTCTGGAGTAACAGAAAACAGTGTTGCGCCAGTCTGGAGTAACAGAAAACAGGGTCATGCATGTCTGGAGTAACAGAAAACAGTGTCATGCTGGTCTGGAGTAACAGAAAACAGTGTCGTGCTTGTCTGAAGTAACAGAAAACAGTGTTGAGCTTGACCCTAATGGCAGAAAACAGTGTCATGCTTGTCTGGAGTAACAGAAAACAGTGTTGCTCCTGTCTGGAATAACAGAAAACAGGGTCATGCGTGTCTGGAGTAACAGAAAACAGTGTCATGCTTGTCTGGAGTAACAGAAAACAGTGTCGTGCTTGTCTGGAGTAACAGAAAACAGTGTTGAGCTTGTCTGGAGTAACAGAAAACAGTGTCGTGCTTGTCTGGAGTAACAGAAAACAGTGTCGTCCTTGTCTGGAGTAACAGAAAACAGTGTTGTGCTTGTCTGGAGTAACAGAAAACAGAGTTGTGCTTGTCTGGAGTAACAGAAAACAATGTTGTGCTTGTCTGGAGTAACAGAAAACAATGTGGTACTTGTATGGAGTAACAGAAAACAGTGTTGTGCTTGTCTGGAGTAACAGAAAACAGAGTTGTGCTTGTCTGGAGTAACAGAAACCAGAGTCATGCTTGTCTGGAGTAACAGAAAACAGTGTTGTGCTTGTCTGGAGTAACAGAAAACAGTGTCATGCTTGTCTGGAGTAACAGAAAACAGAGTTGTGCTTGTCTGGAGTAACAGAAAACACAGTTGTGCTTGTCTGGAGTAACAGAAAACAGTGTTGTGCTTGTCTGGAGTAACAGAAAACAGTGTTGCGCCTGTCTGGAGTAACAGAAAACAGGGTCATGCTGGTCTGGAGTAACAGAAAACAGTGTCGTGCTTGTCTGGAGTAACAGAAAACAGTGTTGCTCCTGTCTGGAGTAACAGAAAACAGGGTCATGCGTGTCTGGAGTAACAGAAAACAGTGTCATGCTTGTCTGGAGTAACAGAAAACAGTGTCGTGCTTGTCTGGAGTAACAGAAAACAGTGTTGAGCTTGTCTGGAGTAACAGAAAACAGTGTCGTGCTTGTCTGGAGTAACAGAAAACAGTGTCGTACTTGTCTGGAGTAACAGAAAACAGTGTTGTGCTTGTCTGGAGTAACAGAAAACAGAGTTGTGCTTGTCTGGAGTAACAGAATACAATGTTGTGCTTGTCTGGAGTAACAGAAAACAATGTGGTACTTGTATGGAGTAACAGAAAACAGTGTCGTGCTTGTCTGGAGTAACGGAAAACAGCGTCGTGCTTCTCCGAAGTAACAGAAAACAGTGTCATGCTTCTCTGGAGTGACATAAAACAGTGTTGTACTTGTCCCTAATGGCAGAAAACAGTGTCATGATTGTCTGGCGTAACAGAAAACAGTGTTGTGCTTGTCCCTAATGACAGAAAACAGTTGTTGTGCTTGTCTGGAGTAACAGAAAACAGTGACGTGCTTGTCTCGAGTAACAGAAAACAATGTTGTGCTTGTCTAGAGTAACAGAAAACAGTGTCATGCTTGTCTGCAGTAACAGAAAACACCATTGAGCTTGACCCTAATGGCAGAAAACAGTGTCATGCTTGACTGGAGTAACAGAAAACGGTGTTGTGCTTGTTCCTAATAGCAGAAAACAATGTCATGATTCTCTGGAGTATCAGAAAACAGAGTTGTGCTTGTCTGGAGTAACAGAAAACAGTGTCATGCTTCTCTGGAGTAACAGAAAACAGAGTTGTGCTTGTCTGGAGTAACAGAAAACACAGTTGTGCTTGTCTGGAGTAACAGAAAACAGTGACGTGCTTGTCTCGAGTAACAGAAAACAATGTTGTGCTTGTCTAGAGTAACAGAAAACAGTGTCATGCTTGTCTGCAGTAACAGAAAACACCATTGAGCTTGACCCTAATGGCAGAAAATAGTGTCATGCTTGACTGGAGTAACAGAAAACAGGGTCATGCATGTCTGGAGTAACAGAAAACAGTGTTGTGCTTGTCTGGAGTAACAGAAAACAGTGTTGAGCTTGTCTGGAGTAACAGAAAACAGTGTCGTGCTTGTCTGGAGTAACAGAAAACAGTGTCGTCCTTGTCTGGAGTAACAGAAAACAGTGTTGAGCATGACCCTAATGGCAGAAAACAGTGTCATGCTTGTCTGGAGTAATAGAAAACAGTGTCGTGCTTGTCTGGAGTAACAGAAAACAGTGTCGTCCTTGTCTGGAGTAACAGAAAACAGTGTTGTGCTTGTCTGGAGTAACAGAAAACAGAGTTGTGCTTGTCTGGAGTAACAGAAAACAATGTTGTGCTTGTCTGGAGTAACAGAAAACAATGTGGTACTTGTATGGAGTAACAGAAAACAGGGTCATGCATGTCTGGAGTAACAGAAAACAGTGTCATGCTGGTCTGGAGTAACAGAAAACAGTGTCGTGCTTGTCTGGAGTAACAGAAAACAGTGTTGAGCTTGACCCTAATGGCAGAAAACAGTGTCATGCTTGTCTGGAGTAACAGAAAACAGTGTTGCTCCTGTCTGGAGTAACAGAAAACAGGTTCATGCGTGTCTGGAGTAACAGAAAACAGTGTCATGCTTGTCTGGAGTAACAGAAAACAGTGTCGTGCTTGTCTGGAGTAACAGAAAACAGTGTTGAGCCTGTCTGGAGTAACAGAAAACAGTGTCGTGCTTGTCCCTAATGACAGAAAACAGTTGTTGTGCTTGTCTGGAGTAACAGAAAACAGTGTCCTGCTTGTCTGGAGTAACAGAAAACAGAGTTGTGCTTGTCTGGAGTAACAGAAAACAATGTTGTGCTTGTCTGGAGTAACAGAAAACAGTGTTGCGCCTGTCTGGAGTAACAGAAAACAGGGTCATGCGTGTCTGGAGTAACAGAAAACAGTGTCGTGCTTGTCTGGAGGAACAGAAAACAGTGTTGAGCATGACCCTAATGGCAGAAAACAGTGTCATGCTTGTCTGGAGTAACAGAAAACAGTGTCGTGCTTGTCTGGAGTAACAGAAAACAGTGTCGTGCTTGTCTGGAGTAACAGAAAACAGAGTCATGCTTGTCTGGAGTAACAGAAAACAGTGTTGTGCTTGTCTGGAGTAACAGAAAACAGTGTCATGCTTGTCTGGAGTAACGGAAAACAGAGTTGTGCTTGTCTGGAGTAACAGAAAACACAGTTGTGCTTGTCTGGAGTAACAGAAAACAGTGTTGTGCTTGTCTGGAGTAACAGAAAACAGTGTTGCGCCAGTCTGGAGTAACAGAAAACAGTGTTGCGCCAGTCTGGAGTAACAGAAAACAGTGTCATGCTGGTCTGGAGTAACAGAAAACAGTGTCGTGCTTGTCTGAAGTAACAGAAAACAGTGTTGAGCTTGACCCTAATGGCAGAAAACAGTGTCATGCTTGTCTGGAGTAACAGAAAACAGTGTTGCTCCTGTCTGGAATAACAGAAAACAGGGTCATGCGTGTCTGGAGTAACAGAAAACAGTGTCATGCTTGTCTGGAGTAACAGAAAACAGTGTCGTGCTTGTCTGGAGTAACAGAAAACAGTGTTGAGCTTGTCTGGAGTAACAGAAAACAGTGTCGTGCTTGTCTGGAGTAACAGAAAACAGTGTCGTCCTTGTCTGGAGTAACAGAAAACAGTGTTGTGCTTGTCTGGAGTAACAGAAAACAGAGTTGTGCTTGTCTGGAGTAACAGAAAACAATGTTGTGCTTGTCTGGAGTAACAGAAAACAATGTGGTACTTGTATGGAGTAACAGAAAACAGTGTTGTGCTTGTCTGGAGTAACAGAAAACAGAGTTGTGCTTGTCTGGAGTAACAGAAAACAGGGTCATGCGTGTCTGGAGTAACAGAAAACAGTGTCATGCTTGTCTGGAGTAACAGAAAACAGTGTCGTGCTTGTCTGGAGTAACAGAAAACAGTGTTGAGCTTGTCTGGAGTAACAGAAAACAGTGTCGTGCTTGTCTGGAGTAACAGAAAACAGTGTCGTACTTGTCTGGAGTAACAGAAAACAGAGTTGTGCTTGTCTGGAGTAACAGAATACAATGTTGTGCTTGTCTGGAGTAACAGAAAACAATGTGGTACTTGTATGGAGTAACAGAAAACAGTGTTGTGCTTGTCTGGAGTAACAGGAAACAGAGTTGTGCTTGTCTGGAGTAACAGAAAACAATGTTGTGCTTGTCTGGAGTAACAGAAAACAGTGTTGCGCCTGTCTGGAGTAACAGAAAACAGGGTCATGCGTGTCTGGAGTAACAGAAAACAGTGTCGTGCTTGTCTGGAGTAACAGAAAACAGTGTCGTCCTTGTCTGGAGTAACAGAAAACAGTGTTGAGCATGACCCTAATGGCAGAAAACAGTGTCATGCTTGTCTGGAGTAATAGAAAACAGTGTCGTGCTTGTCTGGAGTAACAGAAAACAGTGTCGTCCTTGTCTGGAGTAACAGAAAACAGTGTTGTGCTTGTCTGGAGTAACAGAAAACAGAGTTGTGCTTGTCTGGAGTAACAGAAAACAATGTTGTGCTTGTCTGGAGTAACAGAAAACAATGTGGTACTTGTATGGAGTAACAGAAAACAGTGTCATGCTTGTCTGGAGTAACAGAAAACAGTGTCATGCATGTCTGGAGTAACAGAAAACAGTGTCATGCTGGTCTGGAGTAACAGAAAACAGTGTCGTGCTTGTCTGGAGTAACAGAAAACAGTGTTGAGCTTGACCCTAATGGCAGAAAACAGTGTCATGCTTGTCTGGAGTAACAGACAACAGTGTTGCTCCTGTCTGGAGTAACAGAAAACAGGTTCATGCGTGTCTGGAGTAACAGAAAACAGTGTCATGCTTGTCTGGAGTAACAGAAAACAGTGTCGTGCTTGTCTGGAGTAACAGAAAACAGTGTTGAGCCTGTCTGGAGTAACAGAAAACAGTGTCGTGCTTGTCCCTAATGACAGAAAACAGTTGTTGTGCTTGTCTGGAGTAACAGAAAACAGTGTCCTGCTTGTCTGGAGTAACAGAAAACAGAGTTGTGCTTGTCTGGAGTAACAGAAAACAATGTTGTGCTTGTCTGGAGTAACAGAAAACAGTGTTGCGCCTGTCTGGAGTAACAGAAAACAGGGTCATGCGTGTCTGGAGTAACAGAAAACAGTGTCGTGCTTGTCTGGAGGAACAGAAAACAGTGTTGAGCATGACCCTAATGGCAGAAAACAGTGTCATGCTTGTCTGGAGTAACAGAAAACAGTGTCGTGCTTGTCTGGAGTAACAGAAAACAGTGTCGTGCTTGTCTGGAGTAACAGAAACCAGAGTCATGCTTGTCTGGAGTAACAGAAAACAGTGTTGTGCTTGTCTGGAGTAACAGAAAACAGTGTCATGCTTGTCTGGAGTAACAGAAAACAGAGTTGTGCTTGTCTGGAGTAACAGAAAACACAGTTGTGCTTGTCTGGAGTAACAGAAAACAGTGTTGTGCTTGTCTGGAGTAACAGAAAACAGTGTTGCGCCAGTCTGGAGTAACAGAAAACAGTGTTGCGCCAGTCTGGAGTAACAGAAAACAGTGTCATGCTGGTCTGGAGTAACAGAAAACAGTGTCGTGCTTGTCTGAAGTAACAGAAAACAGTGTTGAGCTTGACCCTAATGGCAGAAAACAGTGTCATGCTTGTCTGGAGTAACAGAAAACAGTGTTGCTCCTGTCTGGAATAACAGAAAACAGGGTCATGCGTGTCTGGAGTAACAGAAAACAGTGTCATGCTTGTCTGGAGTAACAGAAAACAGTGTCGTGCTTGTCTGGAGTAACAGAAAACAGTGTTGAGCTTGTCTGGAGTAACAGAAAACAGTGTCGTGCTTGTCTGGAGTAACAGAAAACAGTGTCGTCCTTGTCTGGAGTAACAGAAAACAGTGTTGTGCTTGTCTGGAGTAACAGAAAACAGAGTTGTGCTTGTCTGGAGTAACAGAAAACAATGTTGTGCTTGTCTGGAGTAACAGAAAACAATGTGGTACTTGTATGGAGTAACAGAAAACAGTGTTGTGCTTGTCTGGAGTAACAGAAAACAGAGTTGTGCTTGTCTGGAGTAACAGAAAACAGGGTCATGCGTGTCTGGAGTAACAGAAAACAGTGTCATGCTTGTCTGGAGTAACAGAAAACAGTGTCGTGCTTGTCTGGAGTAACAGAAAACAGTGTTGAGCTTGTCTGGAGTAACAGAAAACAGTGTCGTGCTTGTCTGGAGTAACAGAAAACAGTGTCGTACTTGTCTGGAGTAACAGAAAACAGAGTTGTGCTTGTCTGGAGTAACAGAATACAATGTTGTGCTTGTCTGGAGTAACAGAAAACAATGTGGTACTTGTATGGAGTAACAGAAAACAGTGTTGTGCTTGTCTGGAGTAACAGGAAACAGAGTTGTGCTTGTCTGGAGTAACAGAAAACAATGTTGTGCTTGTCTGGAGTAACAGAAAACAGTGTTGCGCCTGTCTGGAGTAACAGAAAACAGGGTCATGCGTGTCTGGAGTAACAGAAAACAGTGTCGTGCTTGTCTGGAGTAACAGAAAACAGTGTCGTGCTTGTCTGGAGTAACAGAAACCAGAGTCATGCTTGTCTGGAGTAACAGAAACCAGAGTCATGCTTGTCTGGAGTAACAGAAAACAGTGTTGTGCTTGTCTGAAGTATCAGAAAACAGTGTCATGCTTGTCTGGAGTAACAGAAAACAGTATCATGCTTGTCTGGAGTAACAGAAAACAGTGTCATGCTTGTCTGGAGTAACAGAAAACAGTGTCGTGCTTGTCTGGAGTAACAGAAAACAGTGTCATGCTTGTCTGGAGTAACAGAAAACAGTGTCGTGCTTGTCTGGAGTAACAGACAACAGTATAGTGCTTGTCTGGAGTAACAGAAAACAGTGTAGTGCTTGTCTGGAGTAACAGAAAACAGTGTTGTGCTTGTCCCTAATGGCAGAAAACAGTGTCATGCTTGTCTGGAGTAACAGAAAAGAGTGTTGTGCTTGTCCCTAATGGCAGAAAACAGTGTCGTGCTTGTCTGGAGTGACAGAAAACAGTGTCGTGCTTAGCTGGAGTAAAAGAAAACAGTGTCGTGCTTGTCTGGAGTAACGGAAAACAGCGTCGTGCTTCTCCGAAGTAACAGAAAACAGTGTCATGCTTCTCTGGAGTGACATAAAACAGTGTTGTACTTGTCCCTAATGGCAGAAAACAGTGTCATGATTGTCTGGCGTAACAGATAACAGTGTTGTGCTTGTCCCTAATGACAGAAAACAGTTGTTGTGCTTGTCTGGAGTAACAGAAAACAGTGACGTGCTTGTCTCGAGTAACAGAAAACAATGTTGTGCTTGTCTAGAGTAACAGAAAACAGTGTCATGCTTGTCTGCAGTAACAGAAAACACCATTGAGCTTGACCCTAATGGCAGAAAACAGTGTCATGCTTGACTGGAGTAACAGAAAACGGTGTTGTGCTTGTTCCTAATAGCAGAAAACAATGTCATGATTCTCTGGAGTATCAGAAAACAGAGTTGTGCTTGTCTGGAGTAACAGAAAACAGTGTCATGCTTCTCTGGAGTAACAGAAAACAGAGTTGTGCTTGTCTGGAGTAACAGAAAACACAGTTGTGCTTGTCTGGAGTAACAGAAAACAGTGACGTGCTTGTCTCGAGTAACAGAAAACAATGTTGTGCTTGTCTAGAGTAACAGAAAACAGTGTCATGCTTGTCTGCAGTAACAGAAAACACCATTGAGCTTGACCCTAATGGCAGAAAACAGTGTCATGCTTGACTGGAGTAACAGAAAACAGGGTCATGCATGTCTGGAGTAACAGAAAACAGTGTTGTGCTTGTCTGGAGTAACAGAAAACAGTGTTGAGCTTGTCTGGAGTAACAGAAAACAGTGTCGTGCTTGTCTGGAGTAACAGAAAACAGTGTCGTCCTTGTCTGGAGTAACAGAAAACAGTGTTGAGCATGACCCTAATGGCAGAAAACAGTGTCATGCTTGTCTGGAGTAACAGAAAACAGTGTCGTGCTTGTCTGGAGTAACAGAAAACAGTGTCGTCCTTGTCTGGAGTAACAGAAAACAGTGTTGTGCTTGTCTGGAGTAACAGAAAACAGTGTCGTGCTTGTCTGGAGTAACAGAAAACAGTGTCGTCCTTGTCTGGAGTAACAGAAAACAGTGTTGTGCTTGTCTGGAGTAACAGAAAACAGAGTTGTGCTTGTCTGGAGTAACAGAAAACAATGTTGTGCTTGTCTGGAGTAACAGAAAACAATGTGGTACTTGTATGGAGTAACAGAAAACAGTGTTGTGCTTGTCTGGAGTAACAGAAAACAGAGTTGTGCTTGTCTGGAGTAACAGAAACCAGAGTCATGCTTGTCTGGAGTAACAGAAAACAGTGTTGTGCTTGTCTGGAGTAACAGAAAACAGTGTCATGCTTGTCTGGAGTAACAGAAAACAGAGTTGTGCTTGTCTGGAGTAACAGAAAACACAGTTGTGCTTGTCTGGAGTAACAGAAAACAGTGTTGTGCTTGTCTGGAGTAACAGAAAACAGTGTTGCGCCTGTCTGGAGTAACAGAAAACAGGGTCATGCTGGTCTGGTGTAACAGAAAACAGTGTCGTGCTTGTCTGGAGTAACAGAAAACAGTGTTGCTCCTGTCTGGAGTAACAGAAAACAGGGTCATGCGTGTCTGGAGTAACAGAAAACAGTGTCATGCTTGTCTGGAGTAACAGAAAACAGTGTCGTGCTTGTCTGGAGTAACAGAAAACAGTGTTGAGCTTGTCTGGAGTAACAGAAAACAGTGTCGTGCTTGTCTGGAGTAATAGAAAACAGTGTCGTACTTGTCTGGAGTAACAGAAAACAGTGTTGTGCTTGTCTGGAGTAACAGAAAACAGAGTTGTGCTTGTCTGGAGTAACAGAATACAATGTTGTGCTTGTCTGGAGTAACAGAAAACAATGTGGTACTTGTATGGAGTAACAGAAAACAGTGTTGTGCTTGTCTGGAGTAACAGGAAACAGAGTTGTGCTTGTCTGGAGTAACAGAAAACAATGTTGTGCTTGTCTGGAGTAACAGAAAACAGTGTTGTGCTTGTCTGAAGTATCAGAAAACAGTGTCATGCTTGTCTGGAGTAACAGAAAACAGTATCATGCTTGTCTGGAGTAACAGAAAACAGTGTCATGCTTGTCTGGAGTAACAGAAAACAGTGTCGTGCTTGTCTGGAGTAACAGAAAACAGTGTCATGCTTGTCTGGAGTAACGGAAAACAGCGTCGTGCTTCTCCGAAGTAACAGAAAACAGTGTCATGCTTCTCTGGAGTGACATAAAACAGTGTTGTACTTGTCCCTAATGGCAGAAAACAGTGTCATGATTGTCTGGCGTAACAGAAAACAGTGTTGTGCTTGTCCCTAATGACAGAAAACAATGTTGTGCTTGTCTGGAGTAACAGAAAACAGTGTTGTGCTTGTCTGAAGTATCAGAAAACAGTGTCATGCTTGTCTGGAGTAACAGAAAACAGTATCATGCTTGTCTGGAGTAACAGAAAACAGTGTCATGCTTGTCTGGAGTAACAGAAAACAGTGTCGTGCTTGTCTGGAGTAACAGAAAACAGTGTCATGCTTGTCTGGAGTAACAGAAAACAGTGTTGAGCTTGACCCTAATGGCAGAAAACAGTGTCATGCTTGTCTGGAGTAACAGAAAACAGTGTCGTGCTTGTCTGGAGTAACAGAAAACAGTGTAGTGCTTGTCTGGAGTAACAGAAAACAGTGTTGTGCTTGTCCCTAATGGCAGAAAACAGTGTCATGCTTGTCTGGAGTAACAGAAAAGAATGTTGTGCTTGTCCCTAATGGCAGAAAACAGTGTCGTGCTTGTCTGGAGTGACAGAAAACAGTGTCGTGCTTAGCTGGAGTAAAAGAAAACAGTGTCGTGCTTGTCTGGAGTAACGGAAAACAGCGTCGTGCTTCTCCGAAGTAACAGAAAACAGTGTCATGCTTCTCTGGAGTGACATAAAACAGTGTTGTACTTGTCCCTAATGGCAGAAAACAGTGTCATGATTGTCTGGCGTAACAGAAAACAGTGTTGTGCTTGTCCCTAATGACAGAAAACAGTTGTTGTGCTTGTCTGGAGTAACAGAAAACAGTGACGTGCTTGTCTCGAGTAACAGAAAACAATGTTGTGCTTGTCTAGAGTAACAGAAAACAGTGTCGTGCTTGTCTGCAGTAACAGAAAACACCATTGAGCTTGACCCTAATGGCAGAAAACAGTGTCATGCTTGACTGGAGTAACAGAAAACGGTGTTGTGCTTGTTCCTAATAGCAGAAAACAATGTCATGATTCTCTGGAGTATCAGAAAACAGAGTTGTGCTTGTCTGGAGTAACAGAAAACAGTGTCATGCTTCTCTGGAGTAACAGAAAACAGAGTTGTGCTTGTCTGGAGTAACAGAAAACACAGTTGTGCTTGTCTGGAGTAACAGAAAACAGTGACGTGCTTCTCTCGAGTAACAGAAAACAATGTTGTGCTTGTCTAGAGTAACAGAAAACAGTGTCATGCTTGTCTGCAGTAACAGAAAACACCATTGAGCTTGACCCTAATGGCAGAAAACAGTGTCATGCTTGACTGGAGTAACAGAAAACAGGTTCATGCATGTCTGGAGTAACAGAAAACAGTGTTGTGCTTGTCTGGAGTAACAGAAAACAGTGTTGAGCTTGTCTGGAGTAACAGAAAACAGTGTCGTGCTTGTCTGGAGTAACAGAAAACAGTGTTGAGCATGACCCTAATGGCAGAAAACAGTGTCATGCTTGTCTGGAGTAACAGAAAACAGTGTCGTGCTTGTCTGGAGTAACAGAAAACAGTGTCGTGCTTGTCTGGAGTAACAGAAAACAGTGTCATGCTTGTCTGGAGTAACAGAAAACAGAGTTGTGCTTGGCTGGAGTAACAGAAAACACAGTTGTGCTTGTCTGGAGTAACAGAAAACAGTGTTGTGCTTGTCTGGAGTAACAGAAAACAGTGTCATGCTGGTCTGGAGTAACAGAAAACAGTGTCGTGCTTGTCTGGAGTAACAGAAAACAGTGTTGAGCTTGACCCTAATGGCAGAAAACAGTGTCATGCTTGCATGGAGTAACAGAAAACAGTGTTGCTCCTGTCTGGAGTAACAGAAAACAGGGTCATGCGTGTCTGGAGTAACAGAAAACAGTGTCATGCTTGTCTGGAGTAACAGAAAACAGTGTCGTGCTTGTCTGGAGTAACAGAAAACAGTGTTGAGCCTGTCTGGAGTAACAGAAAACAGTGTCGTGCTTGTCCCTAATGACAGAAAACAGTTGTTGTGCTTGTCTGGAGTAACAGAAAACAGTGTAGTGCTTGTCTGGAGTAACAGAAAAGAGTGTTGTGCTTGTCTGGAGTAACAGACAACAGTGTTGTGCTTGTCCGGAGTAACAGAAAACAGTGTTGTGCTTGTCTGGAGTAACAGAAAACAGTGTCCTGCTTGTCTGGAGTAACAGAAAACAGAGTTGTGCTTGTCTGGAGTAACAGAAAACAATGTTGTGCTTGTCTGGAGTAACAGAAAACAGTGTTGCGCCTGTATGGAGTAACAGAAAACAGGGTCATGCGTATCTGGAGTAACAGAAAACAGTGTCGTGCTTGTCTGGAGTAACAGAAAACAGTGTCGTGCTTGTCTGGAGTAACAGAAACCAGAGTCATGCTTGTCTGGAGTAACAGAAAACAGTGTTGTGCTTGTCTGGAGTAACAGAAAACAGTGTCATGCTTGTCTGGAGTAACAGAAAACAGAGTTGTGCTTGTCTGGAGTAACAGAAAACACAGTTGTGCTTGTCTGGAGTAACAGAAAACAGTGTTGTGCTTGTCTGGAGTAACAGAAAACAGTGTTGCGCCTGTCTGGAGTAACAGAAAACAGGGTCATGCATGTCTGGAGTAACAGAAAACAGTGTCATGCTGGTCTGGAGTAACAGAAAACAGTGTCGTGCTTGTCTGGAGTAACAGAAAACAGTGTTGAGCTTGACCCTAATGGCAGAAAACAGTGTCATGCTTGTCTGGAGTAACAGAAAACAGTGTCGTGCTTGTCTGGAGTAACAGAAAACAGTGTCGTCCTTGTCTGGAGTAACAGAAAACAGTGTTGTGCTTGTCTGGAGTAACAGAAAACAGTGTCGTGCTTGTCTGGAGTAACAGAAAACAGTGTCGTCCTTGTCTGGAGTAACAGAAAACAGTGTTGTGCTTGTCTGGAGTAACAGAAAACAGAGTTGTGCTTGTCTGGAGTAACAGAAAACAATGTTGTGCTTGTCTGGAGTAACAGAAAACAATGTGGTACTTGTATGGAGTAACAGAAAACAGTGTTGTGCTTGTCTGGAGTAACAGAAAACAGAGTTGTGCTTGTCTGGAGTAACAGAAACCAGAGTCATGCTTGTCTGGAGTAACAGAAAACAGTGTTGTGCTTGTCTGGAGTAACAGAAAACAGTGTCATGCTTGTCTGGAGTAACAGAAAACAGAGTTGTGCTTGTCTGGAGTAACAGAAAACACAGTTGTGCTTGTCTGGAGTAACAGAAAACAGTGTTGTGCTTGTCTGGAGTAACAGAAAACAGTGTTGCGCCTGTCTGGAGTAACAGAAAACAGGGTCATGCTGGTCTGGTGTAACAGAAAACAGTGTCGTGCTTGTCTGGAGTAACAGAAAACAGTGTTGCTCCTGTCTGGAGTAACAGAAAACAGGGTCATGCGTGTCTGGAGTAACAGAAAACAGTGTCATGCTTGTCTGGAGTAACAGAAAACAGTGTCGTGCTTGTCTGGAGTAACAGAAAACAGTGTTGAGCTTGTCTGGAGTAACAGAAAACAGTGTCGTGCTTGTCTGGAGTAATAGAAAACAGTGTCGTACTTGTCTGGAGTAACAGAAAACAGTGTTGTGCTTGTCTGGAGTAACAGAAAACAGAGTTGTGCTTGTCTGGAGTAACAGAATACAATGTTGTGCTTGTCTGGAGTAACAGAAAACAATGTGGTACTTGTATGGAGTAACAGAAAACAGTGTTGTGCTTGTCTGGAGTAACAGGAAACAGAGTTGTGCTTGTCTGGAGTAACAGAAAACAATGTTGTGCTTGTCTGGAGTAACAGAAAACAGTGTTGTGCTTGTCTGAAGTATCAGAAAACAGTTTCATGCTTGTCTGGAGTAACAGAAAACAGTATCATGCTTGTCTGGAGTAACAGAAAACAGTGTCATGCTTGTCTGGAGTAACAGAAAACAGTGTCGTGCTTGTCTGGAGTAACAGAAAACAGTGTCATGCTTGTCTGGAGTAACGGAAAACAGCATCGTGCTTCTCCGAAGTAACAGAAAACAGTGTCATGCTTCTCTGGAGTGACATAAAACAGTGTTGTACTTGTCCCTAATGGCAGAAAACAGTGTCATGATTGTCTGGCGTAACAGAAAACAGTGTTGTGCTTGTCCCTAATGACAGAAAACAATGTTGTGCTTGTCTGGAGTAACAGAAAACAGTGTTGTGCTTGTCTGAAGTATCAGAAAACAGTGTCATGCTTGTCTGGAGTAACAGAAAACAGTATCATGCTTGTCTGGAGTAACAGAAAACAGTGTCATGCTTGTCTGGAGTAACAGAAAACAGTGTCGTGCTTGTCTGGAGTAACAGAAAACAGTGTCATGCTTGTCTGGAGTAACAGAAAACAGTGTTGAGCTTGACCCTAATGGCAGAAAACAGTGTCATGCTTGTCTGGAGTAACAGAAAACAGTGTCGTGCTTGTCTGGAGTAACAGAAAACAGTGTAGTGCTTGTCTGGAGTAACAGAAAACAGTGTTGTGCTTGTCCCTAATGGCAGAAAACAGTGTCATGCTTGTCTGGAGTAACAGAAAAGAGTGTTGTGCTTGTCCCTAATGGCAGAAAACAGTGTCGTGCTTGTCTGGAGTGACAGAAAACAGTGTCGTGCTTAGCTGGAGTAAAAGAAAACAGTGTCGTGCTTGTCTGGAGTAACGGAAAACAGCGTCGTGCTTCTCCGAAGTAACAGAAAACAGTGTCATGCTTCTCTGGAGTGACATAAAACAGTGTTGTACTTGTCCCTAATGGCAGAAAACAGTGTCATGATTGTCTGGCGTAACAGAAAACAGTGTTGTGCTTGTCCCTAATGACAGAAAACAGTTGTTGTGCTTGTCTGGAGTAACAGAAAACAGTGACGTGCTTGTCTCGAGTAACAGAAAACAATGTTGTGCTTGTCTAGAGTAACAGAAAACAGTGTCGTGCTTGTCTGCAGTAACAGAAAACGGTGTTGTGCTTGTTCCTAATAGCAGAAAACAATGTCATGATTCTCTGGAGTATCAGAAAACAGAGTTGTGCTTGTCTGGAGTAACAGAAAACAGTGTCATGCTTCTCTGGAGTAACAGAAAACAGAGTTGTGCTTGTCTGGAGTAACAGAAAACACAGTTGTGCTTGTCTGGAGTAACAGAAAACAGTGACGTGCTTCTCTCGAGTAACAGAAAACAATGTTGTGCTTGTCTAGAGTAACAGAAAACAGTGTCATGCTTGTCTGCAGTAACAGAAAACACCATTGAGCTTGACCCTAATGGCAGAAAACAGTGTCATGCTTGACTGGAGTAACAGAAAACAGGGTCATGCATGTCTGGAGTAACAGAAAACAGTGTTGTGCTTGTCTGGAGTAACAGAAAACAGTGTTGAGCTTGTCTGGAGTAACAGAAAACAGTGTCGTGCTTGTCTGGAGTAACAGAAAACAGTGTTGAGCATGACCCTAATGGCAGAAAACAGTGTCATGCTTGTCTGGAGTAACAGAAAACAGTGTCGTGCTTGTCTGGAGTAACAGAAAACAGTGTCGTGCTTGTCTGGAGTAACAGAAAACAGTGTCATGCTTGTCTGGAGTAACAGAAAACAGAGTTGTGCTTGGCTGGAGTAACAGAAAACACAGTTGTGCTTGTCTGGAGTAACAGAAAACAGTGTTGTGCTTGTCTGGAGTAACAGAAAACAGTGTCATGCTGGTCTGGAGTAACAGAAAACAGTGTCGTGCTTGTCTGGAGTAACAGAAAACAGTGTTGAGCTTGACCCTAATGGCAGAAAACAGTGTCATGCTTGCATGGAGTAACAGAAAACAGTGTTGCTCCTGTCTGGAGTAACAGAAAACAGGGTCATGCGTGTCTGGAGTAACAGAAAACAGTGTCATGCTTGTCTGGAGTAACAGAAAACAGTGTCGTGCTTGTCTGGAGTAACAGAAAACAGTGTTGAGCCTGTCTGGAGTAACAGAAAACAGTGTCGTGCTTGTCCCTAATGACAGAAAACAGTTGTTGTGCTTGTCTGGAGTAACAGAAAACAGTGTAGTGCTTGTCTGGAGTAACAGAAAAGAGTGTTGTGCTTGTCTGGAGTAACAGACAACAGTGTTGTGCTTGTCCGGAGTAACAGAAAACAGTGTTGTGCTTGTCTGGAGTAACAGAAAACAGTGTCCTGCTTGTCTGGAGTAACAGAAAACAGAGTTGTGCTTGTCTGGAGTAACAGAAAACAATGTTGTGCTTGTCTGGAGTAACAGAAAACAGTGTTGCGCCTGTATGGAGTAACAGAAAACAGGGTCATGCGTGTCTGGAGTAACAGAAAACAGTGTCGTGCTTGTCTGGAGTAACAGAAAACAGTGTCGTGCTTGTCTGGAGTAACAGAAACCAGAGTCATGCTTGTCTGGAGTAACAGAAAACAGTGTTGTGCTTGTCTGGAGTAACAGAAAACAGTGTCATGCTTGTCTGGAGTAACAGAAAACAGAGTTGTACTTGTCTGGAGTAACAGAAAACACAGTTGTGCTTGTCTGGAGTAACAGAAAACAGTGTTGTGCTTGTCTGGAGTAACAGAAAACAGTGTTTCGCCTGTCTGGAGTAACAGAAAACAGGGTCATGCATGTCTGGAGTAACAGAAAACAGTGTCATGCTGGTCTGGAGTAACAGAAAACAGTGTCGTGCTTGTCTGGAGTAACAGAAAACAGTGTTGAGCTTGACCCTAATGGCAGAAAACAGTGTCATGCTTGTCTGGAGTAACAGAAAACAGTGTTGCTCCTGTCTGGAGTAACAGAAAACAGGGTCATGCGTGTCTGGAGTAACAGAAAAAAGTGTCATGCTTGTCTGGAGTAACAGAAAACAGTGTCGTGCTTGTCTGGAGTAACAGAAAACAGTGTTGAGCTTGTCTGGAGTAACAGAAAACAGTGTCGTAATTGTCTGGAGTAACAGAAAACAGTGTCGTCCTTGTCTGGAGTAACAGAAAACAGTGTTGTGCTTGTCTGGTGTAACAGAAAACAGAGTTGTGCTTGTCTGGAGTAACAGAAAACAATGTTGTGCTTGTCTGGAGTAACAGAAAACAATGTGGTACTTGTCTGGAGTAACAGAAAACAGTGTTGTGCTTCTCTGGAGTAACAGAAAACAGTGTCATGCTTGTCTGGAGTAACAGAAAACAGAGTTGTGCTTGTCTGGAGTAACAGAAAACAGTGTCATGCTTGTCTGGAGTAACAGAAAACAGAGTTGTGCTTGTCTGGAGTAACAGAAAACACAGTTGTGCTTGTCTGGAGTAACAGAAAACAGTGTTGTGCTTGTCTGGAGTAACAGAAAACAGTGTTGCGCCTGTCTGGAGTAACAGAAAACAGGGTCATGCATGTCTGGAGTAACAGAAAACAGTGTCATGCTGGTCTGGAGTAACAGAAAACAGTGTCGTGCTTGTCTGGAGTAACAGAAAACAGTGTTGAGCTTGACCCTAATGGCAGAAAACAGTGTCATGCTTGTCTGGAGTAACAGAAAACAGTGTTGCTCCTGTCTGGAGTAACAGAAAACAGGGTCATGCGTGTCTGGAGTAACAGAAAAAAGTGTCATGCTTGTCTGGAGTAACAGAAAACAGTGTCGTGCTTGTCTGGAGTAACAGAAAACAGTGTTGAGCTTGTCTGGAGTAACAGAAAACAGTGTCGTAATTGTCTGGAGTAACAGAAAACAGTGTCGTCCTTGTCTGGAGTAACAGAAAACAGTGTTGTGCTTGTCTGGTGTAACAGAAAACAGAGTTGTGCTTGTCTGGAGTAACAGAAAACAATGTTGTGCTTGTCTGGAGTAACAGAAAACAATGTGGTACTTGTATGGAGTAACAGAAAACAGTGTTGTGCTTGTCTGGAGTAACAGAAAACAGAGTTGTGCTTGTCTGGAGTAACAGAAACCAGAGTCATGCTTGTCTGGAGTAACAGAAAACAGTGTTGTGCTTCTCTGGAGTAACAGAAAACAGTGTCATGCTTGTCTGGAGTAACAGAAAACAGAGTTGTGCTTGTCTGGAGTAACAGAAAACACAGTTGTGCTTGTCTGGAGTAACAGAAAACAGTGTTGTGCTTGTCTGGAGTAACAGAAAACAGTGTTGCGCCTGTCTGGAGTAACAGAAAACAGGGTCATGCATGTCTGGAGTAACAGAAAATAGTGTCATGCTGGTCTGGAGTAACAGAAAACAGTGTTGTGCTTCTCTGGAGTAACAGAAAACAGTGTCATGCTTGTCTGGAGTAACAGAAAACAGAGTTGTGCTTGTCTGGTGTAACAGAAAACAGAGTTGTGCTTGTCTGGAGTAACAGAAAACAATGTTGTGCTTGTCTGGAGTAACAGAAAACAATGTGGTACTTGTATGGAGTAACAGAAAACAGTGTTGTGCTTGTCTGGAGTAACAGAAAACAGAGTTGTGCTTGTCTGGAGTAACAGAAACCAGAGTCATGCTTGTCTGGAGTAACAGAAAACAGTGTTGTGCTTCTCTGGAGTAACAGAAAACAGAGTTGTGCTTGTCTGGAGTAACAGAAAACACAGTTGTGCTTGTCTGGAGTAACAGAAAACAGTGTTGTGCTTGTCTGGAGTAACAGAAAACAGTGTTGCGCCTGTCTGGAGTAACAGAAAACAGGGTCATGCATGTCTGGAGTAACAGAAAATAGTGTCATGCTGGTCTGGAGTAACAGAAAACAGTGTTGTGCTTCTCTGGAGTAACAGAAAACAGTGTCATGCTTGTCTGGAGTAACAGAAAACAGTGTTGTGCTTGTCTGGTGTAACAGAAAACAGAGTTGTGCTTGTCTGGAGTAACAGAAAACAATGTTGTGCTTGTCTGGAGTAACAGAAAACAATGTGGTACTTGTATGGAGTAACAGAAAACAGTGTTGTGCTTGTCTGGAGTAACAGAAAACAGAGTTGTGCTTGTCTGGAGTAACAGAAACCAGAGTCATGCTTGTCTGGAGTAACAGAAAACAGTGTTGTGCTTCTCTGGAGTAACAGAAAACAGTGTCATGCTTGTCTGGAGTAACAGAAAACAGAGTTGTGCTTGTCTGGAGTAACAGAAAACACAGTTGTGCTTGTCTGGAGTAACAGAAAACAGTGTTGCGCCTGTCTGGAGTAACAGAAAACAGGGTCATGCATGTCTGGAGTAACAGAAAATAGTGTCATGCTGGTCTGGAGTAACAGAAAACAGTGTCGTGCTTGTCTGGAGTAACAGAAAACAGTGTTGAGCTTGACCCTAATGGCAGAAAACAGTGTCATGCTTGTCTGGAGTAACAGAAAACAGTGTTGCTCCTGTCTGGAGTAACAGAAAACAGGGTCATGCGTGTCTGGAGTAACAGAAAACAGTGTCATGCTTGTCTGGAGTAACACAAAACAGTGTCGTGCTTGTCTGGAGTAACAGAAAACAGTGTTGAGCTTGACCCTAATGGCAGAAAACAGTGTCATGCTTGCCTGGAGTAACAGAAAACAGTGTTGCTCCTGTCTGGAGTAACAGAAAACAGGGTCATGCGTGTCTGGAGTAACAGAAAACAGTGTCATGCTTGTCTGGAGTAACAGAAAACAGTGTCGTGCTTGTCTGGAGTAACAGAAAACAGTGTTGAGCCTGTCTGGAGTAACAGAAAACAGTGTCGTGCTTGTCCCTAATGACAGAAAACAGTTGTTGTGCTTGTCTGGAGTAACAGAAAACAGTGTAGTGCTTGTCTGGAGTAACAGAAAAGAGTGTTGTGCTTGTCTGGAGTAACAGACAACAGTGTTGTGCTTGTCCGGAGTAACAGAAAACAGTGTTGTGCTTGTCTGGAGTAACAGAAAACAGTGTCCTGCTTGTCTGGAGTAACAGAAAACAGAGTTGTGCTTGTCTGGAGTAACAGAAAACAATGTTGTGCTTGTCTGGAGTAACAGAAAACAGTGTTGCGCCTGTCTGGAGTAACAGAAAACAGGGTCATGCGTGTCTGGAGTAACAGAAAACAGTGTCGTGCTTGTCTGGAGTAACAGAAAACAGTGTCGTGCTTGTCTGGAGTAACAGAAACCAGAGTCATGCTTGTCTGGAGTAACAGAAAACAGAGTTGTGCTTGTCTGGAGTAACAGAAAACACAGTTGTGCTTGTCTGGAGTAACAGAAAACAGTGTTGTGCTTGTCTGGAGTAACAGAAAACAGTGTTGCGCCTGTCTGGAGTAACAGAAAACAAGGTCATGCATGTCTGGAGTAACAGAAAACAGTGTCATGCTGGTCTGGAGTAACAGAAAACAGTGTCGTGCTTGTCTGGAGTAACAGAAAACAGTGTTGAGCTTGACCCTAATGGCAGAAAACAGTGTCATGCTTGTCTGGAGTAACAGAAAACAGTGTTGCTCCTGTCTGGAGTAACAGAAAACAGGGTCATGCATGTCTGGAGTAACAGAAAAAAGTGTCATGCTTGTCTGGAGTAACAGAAAACAGTGTCGTGCTTGTCTGGAGTAACAGAAAACAGTGTTGAGCTTGTCTGGAGTAACAGAAAACAGTGTCGTAATTGTCTGGAGTAACAGAAAACAGTGTTGTGCTTGTCTGGTGTAACAGAAAACAGAGTTGTGCTTGTCTGGAGTAACAGAAAACAATGTTGTGCTTGTCTGGAGTAACAGAAAACAATGTGGTACTTGTATGGAGTAACAGAAAACAGTGTCGTGCTTGTCCCTAATGACAGAAAACAGTTGTTGTGCTTGTCTGGAGTAACAGAAAACAGTGTAGTGCTTGTCTGGAGTAACAGAAAAGAGTGTTGTGCTTGTCTGGAGTAACAGACAACAGTGTTGTGCTTGTCCGGAGTAACAGAAAACAGTGTTGTGCTTGTCTGGAGTAACAGAAAACAGTGTCCTGCTTGTCTGGAGTAACAGAAAACAGAGTTGTGCTTGTCTGGAGTAACAGAAAACAATGTTGTGCTTGTCTGGAGTAACAGAAAACAGTGTTGCGCCTGTCTGGAGTAACAGAAAACAGGGTCATGCGTGTCTGGAGTAACAGAAAACAGTGTCGTGCTTGTCTGGAGTAACAGAAAACAGTGTCGTGCTTGTCTGGAGTAACAGAAACCAGAGTCATGCTTGTATGGAGTAACAGAAAACAGAGTTGTGCTTGTCTGGAGTAACAGAAAACACAGTTGTGCTTGTCTGGAGTAACAGAAAACAGTGTTGTGCTTGTCTGGAGTAACAGAAAACAGTGTTGCGCCTGTCTGGAGTAACAGAAAACAAGGTCATGCATGTCTGGAGTAACAGAAAACAGTGTCATGCTGGTCTGGAGTAACAGAAAACAGTGTCGTGCTTGTCTGGAGTAACAGAAAACAGTGTTGAGCTTGACCCTAATGGCAGAAAACAGTGTCATGCTTGTCTGGAGTAACAGAAAACAGTGTTGCTCCTGTCTGGAGTAACAGAAAACAGGGTCATGCGTGTCTGGAGTAACAGAAAAAAGTGTCATGCTTGTCTGGAGTAACAGAAAACAGTGTCGTGCTTGTCTGGAGTAACAGAAAACAGTGTTGAGCTTGTCTGGAGTAACAGAAAACAGTGTCGTAATTGTCTGGAGTAACAGAAAACAGTGTCGTCCTTGTCTGGAGTAACAGAAAACAGTGTTGTGCTTGTCTGGTGTAACAGAAAACAGAGTTGTGCTTGTCTGGAGTAACAGAAAACAATGTTGTACTTGTCTGGAGTAACAGAAAACAATGTGGTACTTGTATGGAGTAACAGAAAACAGTGTTGTGCTTGTCTGGAGTAACAGAAAACAGAGTTGTGCTTGTCTGGAGTAACAGAAACCAGAGTCATGCTTGTCTGGAGTAACAGAAAACAGTGTTGTGCTTCTCTGGAGTAACAGAAAACAGTGTCATGCTTGTCTGGAGTAACAGAAAACAGAGTTGTGCTTGTCTGGAGTAACAGAAAACAGTGTCATGCTTGTCTGGAGTAACAGAAAACAGAGTTGTGCTTGTCTGGAGTAACAGAAAACACAGTTGTGCTTGTCTGGAGTAACAGAAAACAGTGTTGTGCTTGTCTGGAGTAACAGAAAACAGTGTTGCGCCTGTCTGGAGTAACAGAAAACAGGGTCATGCATGTCTGGAGTAACAGAAAACAGTGTCATGCTGGTCTGGAGTAACAGAAAACAGTGTCGTGCTTGTCTGGAGTAACAGAAAACAGTGTTGAGCTTGACCCTAATGGCAGAAAACAGTGTCATGCTTGTCTGGAGTAACAGAAAACAGTGTTGCTCCTGTCTGGAGTAACAGAAAACAGGGTCATGCTTGTCTGGAGTAACAGAAAAAAGTGTCATGCTTGTCTGGAGTAACAGAAAACAGTGTCGTGCTTGTCTGGAGTAACAGAAAACAGTGTTGAGCTTGTCTGGAGTAACAGAAAACAGTGTCGTAATTGTCTGGAGTAACAGAAAACAGTGTCGTCCTTGTCTGGAGTAACAGAAAACAGTGTTGTGCTTGTCTGGTGTAACAGAAAACAGAGTTGTGCTTGTCTGGAGTAACAGAAAACAATGTTGTGCTTGTCTGGAGTAACAGAAAACAATGTGGTACTTGTATGGAGTAACAGAAAACAGTGTTGTGCTTGTCTGGAGTAACAGAAAACAATGTGGTACTTGTATGGAGTAACAGAAAACACAGTTGTGCTTGTCTGGAGTAACAGAAAACACAGTTGTGCTTGTCTGGAGTAACAGAAAACAGTGTTGTGCTTGTCTGGAGTAACAGAAAACAGTGTTGCGCCTGTCTGGAGTAACAGAAAACAGGGTCATGCATGTCTGGAGTAACAGAAAATAGTGTCATGCTGGTCTGGAGTAACAGAAAGCAGTGTCGTGCTTGTCTGGAGTAACAGAAAACAGTGTTGAGCTTGACCCTAATGGCAGAAAACAGTGTCATGCTTGTCTGGAGTAACAGAAAACAGTGTTGCTCCTGTCTGGAGTAACAGAAAACAGGGTCATGCGTGTCTGGAGTAACAGAAAACAGTGTCATGCTTGTCTGGAGTAACAGAAAACAGTGTCGTGCTTGTCTGGAGTAACAGAAAACAGTGTTGAGCTTGTCTGGAGTAACAGAAAACAGTGTCGTGCTTGTCTGGAGTAACAGAAAACAGTGTCGTACTTGTCTGGAGTAACAGAAAACAGTGTTGTGCTTGTCTGGAGTAACAGAAAACAGAGTTGTGCTTGTCTGGAGTAACAGAAAACAATGTTGTGCTTGTCTGGAGTAACAGAAAACAATGTGGTACTTGTATGGAGTAACAGAAAACAGTGTTGTGCTTGTCTGGAGTAACAGGAAACAGAGTTGTGCTTGTCTGGAGTAACAGAAAACAATGTTGTGCTTGTCTGGAGTAACAGAAAACTGTGTTACGCCTGTCTGGAGTAACAGAAAACAGGGTCATGCGTGTCTGGAGTAACAGAAAACAGTGTCGTGCATGTCTGGAGTAACAGAAAACAGGGTCATGCGTGTCTGGAGTAACAGAAAACAGTGTCGTGCATGTCTGGAGTAACAGAAAACTCTGTTGAGGTTGACCCTAATGGCAGAAAACAGTGTCATGCTTGTCTGGAGTAACAGAAAACAGTGTCGTGCTTGTCTGGAGTAACAGAAAACAGTGTCGTGCTTGTCTGGAGTAACAGAAACCAGAGTCATGCTTGTCTGGAGTAACAGAAACCAGAGTCATGCTTGTCTGGAGTAACAGAAAACAGTGTTGTGCTTGTCTGAAGTATCAGAAAACAGTGTCATGCTTGTCTGGAGTAACAGAAAACAGTATCATGCTTGTCTGGAGTAACAGAAAACAGTGTCATGCTTGTCTGGAGTAACAGAAAACAGTGTCGTGCTTGTCTGGAGTAACAGAAAACAGTGTCATGCTTGTCTGGAGTAACAGAAAACAGTGTTGAGCTTGACCCTAATGGCAGAAAACAGTGTCATGCTTGTCTGGAGTAACAGAAAACAGTGTCGTGCTTGTCTGGAGTAACAGACAACAGTATAGTGCTTGTCTGGAGTAACAGAAAACATTGTAGTGCTTGTCTGGAGTAACAGAAAACAGTGTTGTGCTTGTCCCTAATGGCAGAAAACAGTGTCATGCTTGTCTGGGGTAACAGAAAAGAGTGTTGTGCTTGTCCCTAATGGCAGAAAACAGTGTCGTGCTTGTCTGGAGTTACAGAAAACAGTGTCGTGCTTAGCTGGAGTAAAAGAAAACAGTGTCGTGCTTGTCTGGAGTAACAGAAAACAGCGTCGTGCTTCTCCGAAGTAACAGAAAACAGTGTCATGCTTCTCTGGAGTGACATAAAACAGTGTTGTACTTGTCCCTAATGGCAGAAAACAGTGTCATGATTGTCTGGCGTAACAGAAAACAGTGTTGTGCTTGTCCCTAATGACAGAAAACAGTTGTTGTGCTTGTCTGGAGTAACAGAAAACAGTGACGTGCTTGTCTCGAGTAACAGAAAACAATGTTGTGCTTGTCTAGAGTAACAGAAAACAGTGTCATGCTTGTCTGCAGTAACAGAAAACACCATTGAGCTTGACCCTAATGGCAGAAAACAGTGTCATGCTTGACTGGAGTAACAGAAAACGGTGTTGTGCTTGTTCCTAATAGCAGAAAACAATGTCATGATTCTCTGGAGTATCAGAAAACAGAGTTGTGCTTGTCTGGAGTAACAGAAAACAGTGTCATGCTTCTCTGGAGTAACAGAAAACACAGTTGTGCTTGTCTGGAGTAACAGAAAACACAGTTGTGCTTGTCTGGAGTAACAGAAAACAGTGTTGTGCTTGTCTGGAGTAACAGAAAACAGTGTTGCGCCTGTCTGGAGTAACAGAAAACAGGGTCATGCATGTCTGGAGTAACAGAAAACAGTGTTGTGCTTGTCTGGAGTAACAGAAAACAGTGTTGAGCTTGTCTGGAGTAACAGAAAACAGTGTCGTGCTTGTCTGGAGTAACAGAAAACAGTGTTGAGCATGACCCTAATGGCAGAAAACAGTGTCATGCTTCTCTGGAGTAACAGAAAACAGTGTCGTGCTTGTCTGGAGTAACAGAAAACAGTGTCGTGCTTGTCTGGAGTAACAGAAACCAGAGTCATGCTTGTCTGGAGTAACAGAAAACAGTGTTGTGCTTGTCTGGAGTAACAGAAAACAGTGTCATGCTTGTCTGGAGTAACAGAAAACAGAGTTGTGCTTGTCTGGAGTAACAGAAAACACAGTTGTGCTTGTCTGGAGTAACAGAAAACAGTGTTGTGCTTGTCTGGAGTAACAGAAAACAGTGTTGCGCCTGTCTGGAGTAACAGAAAACAGGGTCATGCATGTCTGGAGTAACAGAAAACAGTGTCATGCTGGTCTGGAGTAACAGAAAACAGTGTCGTGCTTGTCTGGAGTAACAGAAAACAGTGTTGAGCTTGACCCTAATGGCAGAAAACAGTGTCATGCTTGTCTGGAGTAACAGAAAACAGTGTTGCTCCTGTCTGGAGTAACAGAAAACAGGGTCATGCGTGTCTGGAGTAACAGAAAACAGTGTCGTGCTTGTCTGGAGTAACAGAAAACAGTGTTGAGCTTGTCTGGAGTAACAGAAAACAGTGTCGTGCTTGTCTGGAGTAACAGAAAACAGTGTCGTCCTTGTCTGGAGTAACAGAAAACAGTGTTGTGCTTGTCTGGAGTAACAGAAAACAGAGTTGTGCTTGTCTGGAGTAACAGAAAACAATGTTGTGCTTGTCTGGAGTAACAGAAAACAATGTGGTACTTGTATGGAGTAACAGAAAACAGTGTTGTGCTTTTCTGGAGTAACAGAAAACAGAGTTGTGCTTGTCTGGAGTAACAGAAACCAGAGTCATGCTTGTCTGGAGTAACAGAAAACAGTGTTGTGCTTGTCTGGAGTAACAGAAAACAGTGTCATGCTTGTCTGGAGTAACAGAAAACACAGCTGTGCTTGTCTGGAGTAACAGAAAACACAGTTGTGCTTGTCTGGAGTAACAGAAAACAGTGTTGCGCCTGTCTGGAGTAACAGAAAACAGGGTCATGCATGTCTGGAGTAACAGAAAACAGTGTCATGCTGGTCTGGAGTAACAGAAAACAGTGTCGTGCTTGTCTGGGGTAACAGAAAACAGTGTTGAGCTTGACCCTAATGGCAGAAAACAGTGTCATGCTTGTCTGGAGTAACAGAAAACAGTGCTGCTAATGTCTGGAGTAACAGAAAACAGGGTCATGCGTGTCTGGAGTAACAGAAAACAGTGTCATGCTTGTCTGGAGTAACAGAAAACAGTGTCGTGCTTGTCTGGAGTAACAGAAAACAGTGCTGAGCTTGTCTGGAGTAACAGAAAACAGTGTCGTGCTTGTCTGGAGTAACAGAAAACAGTGTCGTACTTGTCTGGAGTAACAGAAAACAGTGTTGTGCTTGTCTGGAGTAACAGAAAACAGAGTTGTGCTTGTCTGGAGTAACAGAAAACAATGTTGTGCTTGTCTGGAGTAACAGAAAACAATGTGGTACTTGTATGGAGTAACAGAAAACAGTGTTGTGCTTGTCTGGAGTAACAGGAAACAGAGTTGTGCTTGTCTGGAGTAACAGAAAACAATGTTGTGCTTGTCTGGAGTAACAGAAAACAGTGTTGAGCATGACCCTAATGGCAGAAAACAGTGTCATGCTTGTCTGGAGTAACAGAAAACAGTGTCGTGCTTGTCTGGAGTAACAGAAAACTGTGTCGTGCTTGTCTGGAGTAACAGAAACCAGAGTCATGCTTGTCTGGAGTAACAGAAACCAGAGTCATGCTTGTCTGGAGTAACAGAAAACAGTGTTGTGCTTGTCTGGAGTAACAGGAAACAGAGTTGTGCTTGTCTGGAGTAACAGAAAACAATGTTGTGCTTGTCTGGAGTAACAGAAAACAGTGTTGAGCATGACCCTAATGGCAGAAAACAGTGTCATGCTTGTCTGGAGTAACAGAAAACAGTGTCGTGCTTGTCTGGAGTAACAGAAAACTGTGTCGTGCTTGTCTGGAGTAACAGAAACCAGAGTCATGCTTGTCTGGAGTAACAGAAACCAGAGTCATGCTTGTCTGGAGTAACAGAAAACAGTGTTGTGCTTGTCTGAAGTATCAGAAAACAGTGTCATGCTTGTCTGGAGTAACAGAAAACAGTATCATGCTTGTCTGGAGTAACAGAAAACAGTGTCATGCTTGTCTGGAGTAACAGAAAGTGTCGTGCTTGTCTGGAGTAACAGAAAACAGTCTCATGCTTGTCTGGAGTAACAGAAAACAGTGTTGAGCTTGACCCTAATGGCAGAAAACAGTGTCATGCTTGTCTGGAGTAACAGAAAACAGTGTCGTGCTTGTCTGGAGTAACAGACAACAGTATAGTGCTTGTCTGGAGTAACAGAAAACAGTGTAGTGCTTGTCTGGAGTAACAGAAAACAGTGTTGTGCTTGTCCCTAATGGCAGAAAACAGTGTCATGCTTGTCTGGAGTAACAGAAAAGAGTGTTGTGCTTGTCCCTAATGGCAGAAAACAGTGTCGTGCTTGTCTGGAGTGACAGAAAACAGTGTCGTGCTTAGCTGGAGTAAAAGAAAACAGTGTCGTGCTTGTCTGGAGTAACAGAAAACAGCGTCGTGCTTCTCCGAAGTAACAGAAAACACTGTCATGCTTCTCTGGAGTGACATAAAACAGTGTTGTATTTGTCCCTAATGGCAGAAAACAGTGTCATGATTGTCTGGCGTAACAGAAAACAGTGTTGTGCTTGTCCCTAATGACAGAAAACAATGTCATGATTCTCTGGAGTATCAGAAAACAGAGTTGTGCTTGTCTGGAGTAACAGAAAACAGTGTCATGCTTCTCTGGAGTAACAGAAAACAGAGTTGTGCTTGTCTGGAGTAACAGAAAACACAGTTGTGCTTGTCTGGAGTAACAGAAAACAGTGTTGTGCTTGTCTGGAGTAACAGAAAACAGTGTTGCGCCTGTCTGGAGTAACAGAAAACAGGGTCATGCATGTCTGGAGTAACAGAAAACAGTGTTGTGCTTGTCTGGAGTAACAGAAAACAGTGTTGAGCTTGTCTGGAGTAACAGAAAACAGTGTCGTGCTTGTCTGGAGTAACAGAAAACAGTGTTGAGCATGACCCTAATGGCAGAAAACAGTGTCATGCTTGTCTGGAGTAACAGAAAACAGTGTCGTGCTTGTCTGGAGTAACAGAAAACAGTGTCGTGCTTGTCTGGAGTAACAGAAACCAGAGTCATGCTTGTCTGGAGTAACAGAAAACAGTGTTGTGCTTGTCTGGAGTAACAGAAAACAGTGTCATGCTTGTCTGGAGTAACAGAAAACAGAGTTGTGCTTGTCTGGAGTAACAGAAAACACAGTTGTGCTTGTCTGGAGTAACAGAAAACAGTGTTGTGCTTGTCTGGAGTAACAGAAAACAGTGTTGCGCCTGTCTGGAGTAACAGAAAACAGGGTCATGCATGTCTGGAGTAACAGAAAACAGTGTCATGCTGGTCTGGAGTAACAGAAAACAGTGTCGTGCTTGTCTGGAGTAACAGAAAACAGTGTTGAGCTTGACCCTAATGGCAGAAAACAGTGTCATGCTTGTCTGGAGTAACAGGAAACAGTGTTGCTCCTGTCTGCAGTAACAGAAAACAGGGTCATGCGTGTCTGGAGTAACAGAAAACAGTGTCATGCTTGTCTGGAGTAACAGAAAACAGTGTCGTGCTTGTCTGGAGTAACAGAAAACAGTGTTGAGCTTGTCTGGAGTAACAGAAAACAGTGTCGTGCTTGTCTGGAGTAACAGAAAACAGTGTCGTCCTTGTCTGGAGTAACAGAAAACAGTGTTGTGCTTGTCTGGAGTAACAGAAAACAATGTTGTGCTTGTCTGGAGTAACAGAAAACAATGTGGTACTTGTATGGAGTAACAGAAAACTGTATTGTGCTTGTCTGGAGTAACAGAAAACAGTGTTGTGCTTGTCTGGAGTAACAGAAACCAGAGTCATGCTTGTCTGGAGTAACAGAAAACAGTGTTGTGCTTGTCTGGAGTAACAGAAAACAGAGTTGTGCTTGTCTGGAGTAACAGAAAACACAGTTGTGCTTGTCTGGAGTAACAGAAAACAGTGTTGTGCTTGTCTGGAGTAACAGAAAACAGTGTTGCGCCTGTCTGGAGTAACAGAAAACAGGGTCATGCATGTCTGGAGTAACAGAAAACAGTGTCATGCTGGTCTGGAGTAACAGAAAACAGTGTCGTGCTTGTCTGGAGTAACAGAAAACAGTGTTGAGCTTGACCCTAATGGCAGAAAACAGTGTCATGCTTGTCTGGAGTAACAGAAAATAGTGTTGCTCCTGTCTGGAGTAACAGAAAACAGGGTCATGCGTGTCTGGAGTAATAGAAAACAGTGTCATGCTTGTCTGGAGTAACAGAAAACAGTGTCGTGCTTGTCTGGAGTAACAGAAAACAGTGTTGAGCTTGTCTGGAGTAACAGAAAACAGTGTCGTGCTTGTCTGGAGTAACAGAAACCAGAGTCATGCTTGTCTGGAGTAACAGAAAACAGTGTCGTGCTTGTCTGGAGTAACAGAAAACAATGTTGTGCTTGTCTGGAGTAACAGAAAACAGTGTTGCGCCTGTCTAGAGTAACAGAAAACAGGGTCATGCGTGTCTGGAGTAACAGAAAACAGTGTCGTGCTTGTCTGGAGTAACAGAAAACAGTGTTGAGCATGACCCTAATGGCAGAAAACAGTGTCATGCTTGTCTGGAGTAACAGAAAACAGTGTCGTGCTTGTCTGGAGTAACAGAAAACAGTGTCGTGCTTGTCTGGAGTAACAGAAACCAGAGTCATGCTTGTCTGGAGTAACAGAAACCAGAGTCATGCTTGTCTGGAGTAACAGAAAACAGTGTTGTGCTTGTCTGAAGTATCAGAAAACAGTGTCATGCTTGTCTGGTGTAACAGAAAACAGTATCATGCTTGTCTGGAGTAACAGAAAACAGTGTCATGCTTGTCTGGAGTAACAGAAAGTGTCGTGCTTGTCTGGAGTAACAGAAAACAGTGTCATGCTTGTCTGGAGTAACAGAAAACAGTGTTGAGCTTGACTCTAATGGCAGAAAACAGTGTCATGCTTGTCTGGAGTAACAGAAAACAGTGTCGTGCTTGTCTGGAGTAACAGACAACAGTATAGTGCTTGTCTGGAGTAACAGAAAACAGTGTAGTGCTTGTCTGGAGTAACAGAAAACAGTGTTGTGCTTGTCCCTAATGGCAGAAAACAGTGTCATGCTTGTCTGGAGTAACAGAAAAGAGTGTTGTGCTTGTCCCTAATGGCAGAAAACAGTGTCGTGCTTGTCTGGAGTGACAGAAAACAGTGTCGTGCTCAGCTGGAGTAAAAGAAAACAGTGTCGTGCTTGTCTGGAGTAACAGAAAACAGCGTCGTGCTTCTCCGAAGTAACAGAAAACAGTGTCATGCTTCTCTGGAGTGACATAAAACAGTGTTGTACTTGTCCCTAATGGCAGAAAACAGTGTCATGATTGTCTGGCGTAACAGAAAACAGTGTTGTGCTTGTCCCTAATGACAGGAAACAGTTGTTGTGCTTGTCTGGAGTAACAGAAAACAGTGACGTGCTTGTCTCGAGTAACAGAAAACAATGTTGTGCTTGTCTAGAGTAACAGAAAACAGTGTCATGCTTGTCTGCAGTAACAGAAAACACCATTGAGCTTGACCCTAATGGCAGAAAACAGTGTCATGCTTGACTGGAGTAACAGAAAACAGTGTTGTGCTTGTTCCTAATAGCAGAAAACAATGTCATGATTCTCTGGAGTATCAGAAAACAGTGTCATGATTGTCTGGCGTAACAGAAAACAGTGTTGTGCTTGTCCCTAATGACAGAAAACAGTTGTTGTGCTTGTCTGGAGTAACAGAAAACAGTGACGTGCTTGTCTCGAGTAACAGAAAACAATGTTGTGCTTGTCTAGAGTAACAGAAAACAGTGTCATGCTTGTCTGCAGTAACAGAAAACACCATTGAGCTTGACCCTAATGGCAGAAAACAGTGTCATGCTTGACTGGAGTAACAGAAAACAGTGTTGTGCTTGTTCCTAATAGCAGAAAACAATGTCATGATTCTCTGGAGTATCAGAAAACAGAGTTGTGCTTGTCTGGAGTAACAGAAAACAGTGTCATGCTTCTCTGGAGTAACAGAAAACAGAGTTGTGCTTGTCTGGAGTAACAGAAAACACAGTTGTGCTTGTCTGGAGTAACAGAAAACAGTGTTGTGCTTGTCTGGAGTAACAGAAAACAGTGTTGCGCCTGTCTGGAGTAACAGAAAACAGGGTCATGCATGTCTGGAGTAACAGAAAACTGTGTTGTGCTTGTCTGTAGTAACAGAAAACAGTGTTGAGCTTGTCTGGAGTAACAGAAAACAGTGTCGTGCTTGTCTGGAGTAACAGAAAACAGTGTTGAGCATGACCCTAATGGCAGAAAACAGTGTCATGCTTGTCTGGAGTAACAGAAAACAGTGTCGTGCTTGTCTGGAGTAACAGAAACCAGAGTCATGCTTGTCTGGAGTAACAGAAAACAGTGTTGTGCTTGTCTGGAGTAACAGAAAACAGTGTCATGCTTGTCTGGAGTAACAGAAAACAGAGTTGTGCTTGTCTGGAGTAACAGAAAACACAGTTGTGCTTGTCTGGAGTAACAGAAAACAGTGTTGTGCTTGTCTGGAGTAACAGAAAACAGTGTTGCGCCTGACTGGAGTAACAGAAAACAGGGTCATGCATGTCTGTAGTAACAGAAAACAGTGTCATGCTGGTCTGGAGTAACAGAAAACAGTGTCGTGCTTGTCTGGAGTAACAGAAAACAGTGTTGAGCTTGACCCTAATGGCAGAAAACAGTGTCATGCTTTTCTGGAGTAACAGAAAACAGTGTTGCTCCTGTCTGGAGTAACAGAAAACAGGGTCATGCGTGTCTGGAGTAACAGAAAACAGTGTCATGCTTGTCTGGAGTAACAGAAAACAGTGTTGAGCTTGTCTGGAGTAACAGAAAACAGTGTCGAGCTTGTCTGGAGTAACAGAAAACAGTGTCGTCCTTGTCTGGGGTAACAGAAAACAGTGTTGTGCTTGTCTGGAGTAACAGAAAACAGAGTTGTGCTTGTCTGGAGTAACAGAAAACAATGTTGTGCTTGTCTGGAGTAACAGAAAACAATGTGGTACTTGTATGGAGTAACAGAAAACAGTATTGTGCTTGTCTGGAGTAACAGAAAACAGAGTTGTGCTTGTCTGGAGTAACAGAAACCAGAGTCATGCTTGTCTGGAGTAACAGAAAACAGTGTTGTGCTTGTCTGGAGTAACAGAAAACAGAGTTGTGCTTGTCTGGAGTAACAGAAAACACAGTTGTGCTTGTCTGGAGTAACAGAAAACAGTGTTGTGCTTGTCTGGAGTAACAGAAAACAGTGTTGCGCCTGTCTGGAGTAACAGAAAACAGGGTCATGCATGTCTGGAGTAACAGAAAACAGTGTCATGCTGGTCTGGAGTAACAGAAAACAGTGTCGTGCTTGTCTGGAGTAACAGAAAACAGTGTTGAGCTTGACCCTAATGGCAGAAAACAGTGTCATGCTTGTCTGGAGTAACAGAAAACAGTGTTGCTCCTGTCTGGAGTAACAGAAAACAGGGTCATGCGTGTCTGGAGTAATAGAAAACAGTGTCATGCTTGTCTGGAGTAACAGAAAACAGTGTCGTGCTTGTCTGGAGTAACAGAAAACAGTGTTGAGCTTGTCTGGAGTAACAGAATACAGTGTCGTGCTTGTCTGGAGTAACAGAAACCAGAGTCATGCTTGTCTGGAGTAACAGAAACCAGAGTCATGCTTGTCTGGAGTAACAGAAAACAGTGTTGTGCTTGTCTGAAGTATCAGAAAACAGTGTCATGCTTGTCTGGAGTAACAGAAAACAGTATCATGCTTGTCTGGAGTAACAGAAAACAGTGTCATGCTTGTCTGGAGTAACAGAAAACAGTGCCGTGCTTGTCTGGAGTAACAGACAACAGTATAGTGCTTGTCTGGAGTAACAGAAAACAGTGTAGTGCTTGTCTGGAGTAACAGAAAACAGTGTTGTGCTTGTCCCTAATGGCAGAAAACAGTGTCATGCTTGTCTGGAGTAACAGAAAAGAGTGTTGTGCTTGTCCCTAATGGCAGAAAACAGTGTCGTGCTTGTCTGGAGTAACAGAAAACAGTGTTGTGCTTGTCTGGAGTAACAGAAAACAATGTGGTACTTGTATGGAGTAACAGAAAACAGTATTGTGCTTGTCTGGAGTAACAGAAAACAGAGTTGTGCTTGTCTGGAGTAACAGAAACCAGAGTCATGCTTGTCTGGAGTAACAGAAAACAGTGTTGTGCTTGTCTGGAGTAACAGAAAACAGAGTTGTGCTTGTCTGGAGTAACAGAAAACACAGTTGTGCTTGTCTGGAGTAACAGAAAACAGTGTTGTGCTTGTCTGGAGTAACAGAAAACAGTGTTGCGCCTGTCTGGAGTAACAGAAAACAGGGTCATGCATGTCTGGAGTAACAGAAAACAGTGTCATGCTGGTCTGGAGTAACAGAAAACAGTGTCGTGCTTGTCTGGAGTAACAGAAAACAGTGTTGAGCTTGACCCTAATGGCAGAAAACAGTGTCATGCTTGTCTGGAGTAACAGAAAACAGTGTTGCTCCTGTCTGGAGTAACAGAAAACAGGGTCATGCGTGTCTGGAGTAATAGAAAACAGTGTCATGCTTGTCTGGAGTAACAGAAAACAGTGTCGTGCTTGTCTGGAGTAACAGAAAACAGTGTTGAGCTTGTCTGGAGTAACAGAATACAGTGTCGTGCTTGTCTGGAGTAACAGAAACCAGAGTCATGCTTGTCTGGAGTAACAGAAACCAGAGTCATGCTTGTCTGGAGTAACAGAAAACAGTGTTGTGCTTGTCTGAAGTATCAGAAAACAGTGTCATGCTTGTCTGGAGTAACAGAAAACAGTATCATGCTTGTCTGGAGTAACAGAAAACAGTGTCATGCTTGTCTGGAGTAACAGAAAACAGTGCCGTGCTTGTCTGGAGTAACAGACAACAGTATAGTGCTTGTCTGGAGTAACAGAAAACAGTGTAGTGCTTGTCTGGAGTAACAGAAAACAGTGTTGTGCTTGTCCCTAATGGCAGAAAACAGTGTCATGCTTGTCTGGAGTAACAGAAAAGAGTGTTGTGCTTGTCCCTAATGGCAGAAAACAGTGTCGTGCTTGTCTGGAGTAACAGAAAACAGTGTCGTGCTTAGCTGGAGTAAAAGAAAACAGTGTCGTGCTTGTCTGGAGTAACAGAAAACAGTGTCATGCTTCTCTGGAGTGACATAAAACAGTGTTGTACTTGTCCCTAATGGCAGAAAACAGTGTCATGATTGTCTGGAGTAACAGAAAACAGTGTTGTGCTTGTCCCTAATGACAGAAAACAGTTGTTGTGCTTGTCTGGAGTAACAGAAAACAGTGACGTGCTTGTCTCGAGTAACAGAAAACAATGTTGTGCTTGTCTAGAGTAACAGAAAACAGTGTCATGCTTGTCTGCAGTAACAGAAAACACCATTGAGCTTGACCCTAATGGCAGAAAACAGTGTCATGCTTGACTGGAGTAACAGAAAACGGTGTTGTGCATGTTCCTAATAGCAGAAAACAATGTCATGATTCTCTGGAGTATCAGAAAACAGAGTTGTGCTTGTCTGGAGAAACAGAAAACACAGTTGTGCTTGTCTGGAGTAACAGAAAACAGTGTTGTGCTTGTCTGGAGTAACAGAAAACAGTGTTGCGCCAGTCTGGAGTAACAGAAAACAGGGTCATGCGTGTCTGGAGTAACAGAAAACAGTGTCATGCTTGTCTGGAGTAACAGAAAACAGTGTCGTGCTTGTCTGGAGTAACAGAAAACAGTGTCGTGCTTGTCTGGAGTAACAGAAAACAGTGTCGTGCTTGTCTGGAGTAACAGAAAACAGTGTTGTGCTTGTCTGGAGTAACAGAAAAACAGTGTCGTGCTTGTCTGGAGTAACAGAAAACAGTGTCGTGCATGTCTGGAGTAACAGAAAACAGTGTCGTGCTTGTCTGGAGTAACAGAAAACAGTGTCGTGCTTGTCTGGAGTAACAGAAAACAGTGTCGTGCTTGTCTGGAGTAACAGAAAACAGTGTCGTGCTTGTCTGGAGAAACAGAAAACAGTGTCGTGCTTGTCTGGAGTAACAGAAAACAGTGTCGTGCTTGTCTGGAGTAACAGAAAACAGTGTAGTGCTTGTCTGGAGTAACAGAAAACAGTGTTGTGCTTGTCTAGAGTAACAGAAAACAGTGTTGTGCTTGTCTGGAGTAACAGAAAAACAGTGTCGTGCTTGTCTGGAGTAACAGAAAACAGTGTCGTGCTTGTCTGGAGTAACAGAAAACAGTGTTGCGCCTGTCTGGAGTAACAGAAAACAGTGTCGTGCTTGTCTGGAGTAACAGAAAACAGTGTCGTGCTTGTCTGGAGTAACAGAAAACAGTGTCGTGCTTGTCTGGAGTAACAGAAAACAGTATCGTGCTTGTCTGGAGTAACAGAAAACAGTGTCATGCTTGTCTGCAGTAACAGAAAACACCATTGAGCTTGACCCTAATGGCAGAAAACAGTGTCATGCTTGACTGGAGTAACAGAAAACGGTGTTGTGCTTGTTCCTAATAGCAGAAAACAATGTCATGATTCTCTGGAGTATCAGAAAACAGAGTTGTGCTTGTCTGGAGTAACAGAAAACACAGTTGTGCTTGTCTGGAGTAACAGAAAACAGTGTTGTGCTTGTCTAGAGTAACAGAAAACAGTGTCATGCTTGTCTGCAGTAACAGAAAACACCATTGAGCTTGACCCTAATGGCAGAAAACAGTGTCATGCTTGATTGGAGTAACAGAAAACGGTGTTGTGCTTGTCTGGAGTAACAGAAAACAATGTTGTGCTTGTCTGGAGTAACAGAAAACAGTGTTGCGCCAGTCTGGAGTAACAGAAAACAGTGTCATGCTTGTCTGGAGTAACAGAAAACAGTGTCGTGCTTGTCTGGAGTAACAGAAAACAGTGTCGTGCTTGTCTGGAGAAACAGAAAACAGTGTCTTGCTTGTCTGGAGTAACAGAAAACAGTGTCGTGCTTGTCTGGAGTAACAGAAAACAGTGTAGTGCTTGTCTGGAGTAACAGAAAACAGTGTTGTGCTTGTCTAGAGTAACAGAAAACAGTGTCATGCTTGTCTGCAGTAACAGAAAACACCATTGAGCTTGAACCTAATGGCAGAAAACAGTGTCATGCTTGACTGGAGTAACAGAAAACGGTGTTGTGCTTGTTCCTAATAGCAGAAAACAATGTCATGATTCTCTGGAGTATCAGAAAACAGAGTTGTGCTTGTCTGGAGTAACAGAAAACACAGTTGTGCTTGTCTGGAGTAACAGAAAACAGTGTTGTGCTTGTCCAGAGTAACAGAAAACAGTGTCATGCTTGTCTGCAGTAACAGAAAACATCATTGAGCTTGACCCTAATGGCAGAAAACAGTGTCATGCTTGACTGGAGTAACAGAAAACGGTGTTGTGCTTGTCTGGAGTAACAGAAAACAATGTTGTGCTTGTCTGGAGTAACAGAAAACAGTGTTGCGCCAGTCTGGAGTAACAGAAAACAGGGTCATGCGTGTCTGGAGTAACAGAAAACAGTGTCATGCTTGTCTGGAGTAACAGAAAACAGTGTCGTGCTTGTCTGGAGTAACAGAAAACAGTTTCGTGCTTGTCTGGAGTAACAGAAAACAGTGTCATGCTTGACTGGAGTAACAGAAAACGGTGTTGTGCTTGTTCCTAATAGCAGAAAACAATGTCATGATTCTCTGGAGTATCAGAAAACAGAGTTGTGCTTGTCTGGAGTAACAGAAAACACAGTTGTGCTTGTCTGGAGTAACAGAAAACAGTGTTGTGCTTGTCTAGAGTAACAGAAAACAGTGTCATGCTTGTCTGCAGTAACAGAAAACACCATTGAGCTTGACCCTAATGGCAGAAAACAGTGTCATGCTTGACTGGAGTAACAGAAAACGGTGTTGTGCTTGTCTGGAGTAACAGAAAACAATGTTGTGCTTGTCTGGAGTAACAGAAAACAGTGTCATGCTTGTCTGGAGTAACAGAAAACAGTGTTGAGCTTGACCCTAATGGCAGAAAACAGTGTCATGCTTGTCTGGAGTAACAGAAAACAGTGTCGTGCTTGTCTGGAGTAACAGACAACAGTATAGTGCTTGTCTGGAGTAACAGAAAACAGTGTAGTGCTTGTCTGGAGTAACAGAAAACAGTGTTGTGCTTGTCCCTAATAGCAGAAAACAGTGTCATGCTTGTCTGGAGTAACAGAAAAGAGTGTTGTGCTTGTCCCTAATGGCAGAAAACAGTGTCGTGCTTGTCTGGAGTGACAGAAAACAGTGTCGTGCTTAGCTGGAGTAAAAGAAAACAGTGTCGTGCTTGTCTGGAGTAACAGAAAACAGCGTCGTGCTTCTCCGAAGTAACAGAAAACACTGTCATGCTTCTCTGGAGTGACATAAAACAGTGTTGTACTTGTCCCTAATGGCAGAAAACAGTGTCATGATTGTCTGGCGTAACAGAAAACAGTGTTGTGCTTGTCCCTAATGACAGAAAACAGTTGTTGTGCTTGTCTGGAGTAACAGAAAACAGTGACGTGCTTGTCTCGAGTAACAGAAAACAATGTTGTGATTGTCTAGAGTAACAGAAAACAGTGTCATGCTTGTCTGCAGTAACAGAAAACACCATTGAGCTTGACCCTAATGGCAGAAAACAGTGTCATGCTTGACTGGAGTAACAGAAAACAGTGTTGTGCTTGTTCCTAATAGCAGAAAACAATGTCATGATTCTCTGGAGTATCAGAAAACAGAGTTGTGCTTGTCTGGAGTAACAGAAAACAGTGTCATGCTTCTCTGGAGTAACAGAAAACAGTGTTGTGCTTGTCTGGAGTAACAGAAAACACAGTTGTGCTTATCTGGAGTAACAGAAAACAGTGTTGTGCTTGTCTGGAGTAACAGAAAACAGTGTTGCGCCTGTCTGGAGTAACAGAAAACAGGGTCATGCATGTCTGGAGTAACAGAAAACAGTGTTGTGCTTGTCTGGAGTAACAGAAAACAGTGTTGAGCTTGTCTGGAGTAACAGAAAACAGTGTCGTACTTGTCTGGAGTAACAGAAAACAGTGTTGAGCATGACCCTAATGGCAGAAAACAGTGTCATGCTTGTCTGGAGTAACAGAAAACAGTGTCGTGCTTGTCTGGAGTAACAGAAAACAGTGTCGTGCTTGTCTGGAGTAACAGAAACCAGAGTCATGCTTGTCTGGAGTAACAGAAAACAGTGTTGTGCTTGTCTGGAGTAACAGAAAACAGTGTCATGCTTGTCTGGAGTAACAGAAAACAGAGTTGTGCTTGTCTGGAGTAACAGAAAACACAGTTGTGCTTGTCTGGAGTAACAGAAAACAGTGTTGTGCTTGTCTGGAGTAACAGAAAACAGTGTTGCGCCTGTCTGGAGTAACAGAAAACAGGGTCATGCATGTCTGGAGTAACAGAAAACAGTGTCATGCTGGTCTGGAGTAACAGAAAACAGTGTCGTGCTTGTCTGGAGTAACAGAAAACAGTGTTGAGCTTGACCCTAATGGCAGAAAACAGTGTCATGCTTGTCTGGAGTAACAGAAAACAGTGTTGCTCCTGTCTGGAGTAACAGAAAACAGGGTCATGCGTGTCTGGAGTAACAGAAAACAGTGTCATGCTTGTCTGGAGTAACAGAAAACAGTGTCGTGCGTGTCTGGAGTAACAGAAAACAGTGTTGAGCTTGTCTGGAGTAACAGAAAACAGTGTCGTGCTTGTCTGGAGTAACAGAAAACAGTGTCGTCCTTGTCTGGAGTAACAGAAAACAGTGTTGTGCTTGTCTGATGTAACAGAAAACAGAGTTGTGCTTGTCTGGAGTAACAGAAAACAATGTTGTGCTTGTCTGGAGTAACAGAAAACAATGTGTTACTTGTATGGAGTAACAGAAAACAGTATTGTGCTTGTCTGGAGTAACAGAAAACAGAGTTGTGCTTGTCTGGAGTAACAGAAACCAGAGTCATGCTTGTCTGGAGTAACAGAAAACAGTGTTGTGCTTGTCTGGAGTAACAGAAAACAGAGTTGTGCTTGTCTGGAGTAACAGAAAACACAGTTGTGCTTGTCTGGAGTAACAGAAAACAGTGTTGCGCCTGTCTGGAGTAACAGAAAACAGGGTCATGCATGTCTGGAGTAACAGAAAACAGTGTCATGCTGGTCTGGAGTAACAGAAAACAGTGTCGTGCTTGTCTGGAGTAACAGAAAACAGTGTTGAGCTTGACCCTAATGGCAGAAAACAGTGTCATGCTTGTCTGGAGTAACAGAAAACAGTGTTGCTCCTGTCTGGAGTAACAGAAAACAGGGTCATGCGTGTCTGGAGTAATAGAAAACAGTGTCATGCTTGTCTGGAGTAACAGAAAACAGTGTCGTGCTTGTCTGGAGTAACAGAAAACAGTGTTGAGCTTGTCTGGAGTAACAGAAAACACAGTTGTGCTTGTCTGGAGTAACAGAAAACAGTGTTGTGCTTGTCTAGAGTAACAGAAAACAGTGTCATGCTTGTCTGCAGTAACAGAAAACACCATTGAGCTTGACCCTAATGGCAGAAAACAGTGTCATGCTTGATTGGAGTAACAGAAAACGGTGTTGTGCTTGTCTGGAGTAACAGAAAACAATGTTGTGCTTGTCTGGAGTAACAGAAAACAGTGTTGCGCCAGTCTGGAGTAACAGAAAACAGTGTCATGCTTGTCTGGAGTAACAGAAAACAGTGTCGTGCTTGTCTGGAGTAACAGAAAACAGTGTCGTGCTTGTCTGGAGAAACAGAAAACAGTGTCGTGCTTGTCTGGAGTAACAGAAAACAGTGTCGTGCTTGTCTGGAGTAACAGAAAACAGTGTAGTGCTTGTCTGGAGTAACAGAAAACAGTGTTGTGCTTGTCTAGAGTAACAGAAAACAGTGTCATGCTTGTCTGCAGTAACAGAAAACACCATTGAGCTTGACCCTAATGGCAGAAAACAGTGTCATGCTTGACTGGAGTAACAGAAAACGGTGTTGTGCTTGTTCCTAATAGCAGAAAACAATGTCATGATTCTCTGGAGTATCAGAAAACAGAGTTGTGCTTGTCTGGAGTAACAGAAAACACAGTTGTGCTTGTCTGGAGTAACAGAAAACAGTGTTGTGCTTGTCTAGAGTAACAGAAAACAGTGTCATGCTTGTCTGCAGTAACAGAAAACACCATTGAGCTTGACCCTAATGGCAGAAAACAGTGTCATGCTTGACTGGAGTAACAGAAAACGGTGTTGTGCTTGTCTGGAGTAACAGAAAACAATGTTGTGCTTGTCTGGAGTAACAGAAAACAGTGTCGTGCTTGTCTGGAGAAACAGAAAACAGTGTCGTGCTTGTCTGGAGTAACAGAAAACAGTGTCGTGCTTGTCTGGAGTAACAGAAACCAGAGTCATGCTTGTCTGGAGTAACAGAAAACAGTGTTGTGCTTGTCTGGAGTAACAGAAAACAGTGTCATGCTTGTCTGGAGTAACAGAAAACAGAGTTGTGCTTGTCTGGAGTAACAGAAAACACAGTTGTGCTTGTCTGGAGTAACAGAAAACAGTGTTGTGCTTGTCTGGAGTAACAGAAAACAGTGTTGCGCCTGTCTGGAGTAACAGAAAACAGGGTCATGCATGTCTGGAGTAACAGAAAACAGTGTCGTGCTTGTCTGGAGTAACAGAAACCAGAGTCATGCTTGTCTGGAGTAACAGAAAACAGTGTCATGCTGGTCTGGAGTAACAGAAAACAGTGTCGTGCTTGTCTGGAGTAACAGAAAACAGTGTTGAGCTTGACCCTAATGGCAGAAAACAGTGTCATGCTTGTCTGGAGTAACAGAAAACAGTGTTGCTCCTGTCTGGAGTAACAGAAAACAGGGTCATGCGTGTCTGGAGTAACAGAAAACAGTGTCATGCTTGTCTGGAGTAACAGAAAACAGTGTTGTGCTTGTCTGGAGTAACAGAAAACAGTGTCGTGCTTGTCTGGAGAAACAGAAAACAGTGTCGTGCTTGTCTGGAGTAACAGAAAACAGTGTCGTGCTTGTCTGGAGTAACAGAAAACAGTGTAGTGCTTGTCTGGAGTAACAGAAAACAGTGTTGTGCTTGTCTAGAGTAACAGAAAACAGTGTTGTGCTTGTCTGGAGTAACAGAAAAACAGTGTCGTGCTTGTCTGGAGTAACAGAAAACAGTGTCGTGCTTGTCTGGAGTAACAGAAAACAGTGTTGCGCCTGTCTGGAGTAACAGAAAACAGTGTCGTGCTTGTCTGGAGTAACAGAAAACAGTGTCGTGCTTGTCTGGAGAAACAGAAAACAGTGTCGTGCTTGTCTGGAGTAACAGAAAACAGTGTCATGCTTGTCTGCAGTAACAGAAAACACCATTGAGCTTGACCCTAATGGCAGAAAACAGTGTCATGCTTGACTGGAGTAACAGAAAACGGTGTTGTGCTTGTTCCTAATAGCAGAAAACAATGTCATGATTCTCTGGAGTATCAGAAAACAGAGTTGTGCTTGTCTGGAGTAACAGAAAACACAGTTGTGCTTGTCTGGAGTAACAGAAAACAGTGTTGTGCTTGTCTAGAGTAACAGAAAACAGTGTCATGCTTGTCTGCAGTAACAGAAAACACCATTGAGCTTGACCCTAATGGCAGAAAACAGTGTCATGCTTGATTGGAGTAACAGAAAACGGTGTTGTGCTTGTCTGGAGTAACAGAAAACAATGTTGTGCTTGTCTGGAGTAACAGAAAACAGTGTTGCGCCAGTCTGGAGTAACAGAAAACAGTGTCATGCTTGTCTGGAGTAACAGAAAACAGTGTCGTGCTTGTCTGGAGTAACAGAAAACAGTGTCGTGCTTGTCTGGAGAAACAGAAAACAGTGTCGTGCTTGTCTGGAGTAACAGAAAACAGTGTCGTGCTTGTATGGAGTAACAGAAAACAGTGTAGTGCTTGTCTGGAGTAACAGAAAACAGTGTTGTGCTTGTCTAGAGTAACAGAAAACAGTGTCATGCTTGTCTGCAGTAACAGAAAACACCATTGAGCTTGACCCTAATGGCAGAAAACAGTGTCATGCTTGACTGGAGTAACAGAAAACGGTGTTGTGCTTGTTCCTAATAGCAGAAAACAATGTCATGATTCTCTGGAGTATCAGAAAACAGAGTTGTGCTTGTCTGGAGTAACAGAAAACACAGTTGTGCTTGTCTGGAGTAACAGAAAACAGTGTTGTGCTTGTCTAGAGTAACAGAAAACAGTGTCATGCTTGTCTGCAGTAACAGAAAACACCATTGAGCTTGACCCTAATGGCAGAAAACAGTGTCATGCTTGACTGGAGTAACAGAAAACGGTGTTGTGCTTGTCTGGAGTAACAGAAAACAATGTTGTGCTTGTCTGGAGTAACAGAAAACAGTGTCGTGCTTGTCTGGAGAAACAGAAAACAGTGTCGTGCTTGTCTGGAGTAACAGAAAACAGTGTCGTGCTTGTCTGGAGTAACAGAAACCAGAGTCATGCTTGTCTGGAGTAACAGAAAACAGTGTTGTGCTTGTCTGGAGTAACAGAAAACAGTGTCATGCTTGTCTGGAGTAACAGAAAACAGAGTTGTGCTTGTCTGGAGTAACAGAAAACACAGTTGTGCTTGTCTGGAGTAACAGAAAACAGTGTTGTGCTTCTCTGGAGTAACAGAAAACAGAGTTGTGCTTGTCTGGAGTAACAGAAAACAATGTTGTGCTTGTCTGGAGTAACAGAAAACAATGTGGTACTTGTATGGAGTAATAGAAAACAGTATTGTGCTTGTCTGGAGTAACAGAAAACAGAGTTGTGCTTGTCTGGAGTAACAGAAACCAGAGTCATGCTTGTCTGGAGTAACAGAAAACAGTGTTGTGCTTGTCTGGAGTAACAGAAAACAGAGTTGTGCTTGTCTGGAGTAACAGAAAACACAGTTGTGCTTGTCTGGAGTAACAGAAAACAGTGTTGTGCTTGTCTGGAGTAACAGAAAACAGTGTTGCGCCTGTCTGGAGTAACAGAAAACAGGGTCATGCATGTCTGGAGTAACAGAAAACAGTGTCATGCTGGTCTGGAGTAACAGAAAACAGTGTCGTGCTTGTCTGGAGTAACAGAAAACAGTGTTGAGCTTGACCCTAATGGCAGAAAACAGTGTCATGCTTGTCTGGAGTAACAGAAAACAGTGTTGCTCCTGTCTGGAGTAACAGAAAACAGGGTCATGCTTGTCTGGAGTAACAGAAAACAGTGTCGTGCTTGTCTGGAGTAACAAAAAACAGTGTTGAGTTTGTCTGGAGTAACAGAAAACAGTGTCGTGCTTGTCTGGAGTAACAGAAACCAGAGTCATGCTTGTCTGGAGTAACAGAAACCAGAGTCAGGCTTGTCTGGAGTAACAGAAAACAGTGTTGTGCTTGTCTGAAGTATCAGAAAACAGTGTCATGCTTGTCTGGAGTAACAGAAAATAGTATCATGCTTGTCTGGAGTAACAGAAAACAGTGTCATGCTTGTCTGGAGTAACAGAAAACAGTGTCGTGCTTATCTGGAGTAACAGACAACAGTATAGTGCTTGTCTGGAGTAACAGAAAACAATGTAGTGCTTGTCTGGAGTAACAGAAAACAGTGTTGTGCTTGTCCCTAATGGCAGAAAACAGTGTCATGCTTGTCTGGAGTAACAGAAAAGAGTGTTGTGCTTGTCCCTAATGGCAGAAAACAGTGTCATGCTTGTCTGGAGTAACAGAAAAGAGTGTTGTGCTTGTCCCTAATGGCAGAAAACAGTGTCGTGCTTGTCTGGAGTGACAGAAAACAGTGTTGTGCTTAGCTGGAGTAAAAGAAAACAGTGTCGTGCTTGTCTGGAGTAACAGAAAACAGTGTCATGCTTCTCTGGAGTGACATAAAACAGTGTTGTACTTGTCCCTAATGGCAGAAAACAGTGTCATGATTGTCTGGAGTAACAGAAAACAGTGTTGTGCTTGTCCCTAATGACAGAAAACAGTTGTTGTGCTTGTCTGGAGTAACAGAAAACAGTGACGTGCTTGTCTCGAGTAACAGAAAACAATGTTGTGCTTGTCTAGAGTAACAGAAAACAGTGTCATGCTTGTCTGCAGTAACAGAAAACACCATTGAGGTTGACCCTAATGGCAGAAAACAGTGTCATGCTTGACTGGAGTAACAGAAAACGGTGTTGTGCTTGTTCCTAATAGCAGAAAACAATGTCATGATTCTCTGGAGTATCAGAAAACAGAGTTGTGCTTGACTGGAGAAACAGAAAACACAGTTGTGCTTGTCTGGAGTAACAGAAAACAGTGTTGTGCTTGTCTGGAGTAACAGAAAACAGTGTTGCGCCAGTCTGGAGTAACAGAAAACAGGGTCATGCGTGTCTGGAGTAACAGAAAACAGTGTCGTGCTTGTCTGGAGTAACAGAAAACAGTGTCGTGCTTGTCTGGAGTAACAGAAAACAGTGTCATGCTTGTCTGGAGTAACAGAAAACAGTGTCGTGCTTGTCTGGAGTAACAGAAAACAGTGTCGTGCTTGTCTGGAGAAACAGAAAACAGTGTTGTGCTTGTCTGGAGTAACAGAAAACGGTGTTGTGCTTGTTCCTAATAGCAGAAAACAATGTCATGATTCTCTGGAGTATCAGAAAACAGAGTTGTGCTTGTCTGGAGTAACAGAAAACACAGTTGTGCTTGTCTGGAGTAACAGAAAACAGTGTTGTGCTTGTCTAGAGTAACAGAAAACAGTGTCATGCTTGTCTGCAGTAACAGAAAACACCATTGAGCTTGACCTAATGGCAGAAAACAGTGTCATGCTTGATTGGAGTAACAGAAAACGGTGTTGTGCTTGTCTGGAGTAACAGAAAACAATGTTGTGCTTGTCTGGAGTAACAGAAAACAGTGTTGCGCCAGTCTGGAGTAACAGAAAACAGTGTCATGCTTGTCTGGAGTAACAGAAAACAGTGTCGTGCTTGTCTGGAGTAACAGAAAACAGTGTCGTGCTTGTCTGGAGAAACAGAAAACAGTGTCGTGCTTGTCTGGAGTAACAGAAAACAGTGTCGTGCTTGTCTGGAGTAACAGAAAACAGTGTAGTGCTTGTCTGGAGTAACAGAAAACAGTGTTGTGCTTGTCTAGAGTAACAGAAAACAGTGTCATGCTTGTCTGCAGTAACAGAAAACACCATTGAGCTTGACCCTAATGGCAGAAAACAGTGTCATGCTTGACTGGAGTAACAGAAAACGGTGTTGTGCTTGTTCCTAATAGCAGAAAACAATGTCATGATTCTCTGGAGTATCAGAAAACAGAGTTGTGCTTGTCTGGAGTAACAGAAAACACAGTTGTGCTTGTCTGGAGTAACAGAAAACAGTGTTGTGCTTGTCTAGAGTAACAGAAAACAGTGTCATGCTTGTCTGCAGTAACAGAAAACACCATTGAGCTTGACCCTAATGGCAGAAAACAGTGTCATGCTTGACTGGAGTAACAGAAAACGGTGTTGTGCTTGTCTGGAGTAACAGAAAACAATGTTGTGCTTGTCTGGAGTAACAGAAAACAGTGTTGCGCCAGTCTGGAGTAACAGAAAACAGGGTCATGCGTGTCTGGAGTAACAGAAAACAGTGTCATGCTTGTCTGGAGTAACAGAAAACAGTGTCGTGCTTGTCTGGAGTAACAGAAAACAGTTTCGTGCTTGTCTGGAGTAACAGAAAACAGTGTCATGCTTGTCTGGAGTAACAGAAAACGGTGTTGTGCTTGTTCCTAATAGCAGAAAACAATGTCATGATTCTCTGGAGTATCAGAAAACAGAGTTGTGCTTGTCTGGAGTAACAGAAAACACAGTTGTGCTTGTCTGGAGTAACAGAAAACAGTGTTGTGCTTGTCTAGAGTAACAGAAAACAGTGTCATGCTTGTCTGCAGTAACAGAAAACACCATTGAGCTTGACCCTAATGGCAGAAAACAGTGTCATGCTTGACTGGAGTAACAGAAAACGGTGTTGTGCTTGTCTGGAGTAACAGAAAACGATGTTGTGCTTGTCTGGAGTAACAGAAAACAGTGTTGCGCCAGTCTGGAGTAACAGAAAACAGGGTCATGCGTGTCTGGAGTAACAGAAAACAGTGTCATGCTTGTCTGGAGTAACAGAAACCAGTGTCGTGCTTGTCTGGAGTAACAGAAAACAGTGTCATGCTTGTCTGCAGTAACAGAAAACACCATTGAGCTTGACCCTAATGGCAGAAAACAGTGTCATGCTTGACTGGAGTAACAGAAAACGGTGTTGTGCTTGTTCCTAATAGCAGAAAACAATGTCATGATTCTCTGGAGTATCAGAAAACAGAGTTGTGCTTGTCTGGAGAAACAGAAAACAGTGTAATGCTTGTCTGGAGTAACAGACAACAGTGTTGTGCTTGTCCGGAGTAACAGAAAACAGAGTTGTGCTTGTCTGGAGTAACAGAAAACACAGTTGTGCTTGTCTGGAGTAACAGAAAACAGTGTTGTGCTTGTCTAGAGTAACAGAAAACAGTGTCATGCTTGTCTGCAGTAACAGAAAACACCATTGAGCTTGACCCTAATGGCAGAAAACAGTGTCATGCTTGATTGGAGTAACAGAAAACGGTGTTGTGCTTGTCTGGAGTAACAGAAAACAATGTTGTGCTTGTCTGGAGTAACAGAAAACAGTGTTGCGCCAGTCTGGAGTAACAGAAAACAGTGTCATGCTTGTCTGGAGTAACAGAAAACAGTGTTGTGCTTGTCTGGAGTAACAGAAAACAGTGTCGTGCTTGTCTGGAGAAACAGAAAACAGTGTCGTGCTTGTCTGGAGTAACAGAAAACAGTGTCGTGCTTGTCTGGAGTAACAGAAAACAGTGTAGTGCTTGTCTGGAGTAACAGAAAACAGTGTTGTGCTTGTCTAGAGTAACAGAAAACAGTGTCATGCTTGTCTGCAGTAACAGAAAACACCATTGAGCTTGACCCTAATGGCAGAAAACAGTGTCATGCTTGACTGGAGTAACAGAAAACGGTGTTGTGCTTGTTCCTAATAGCAGAAAACAATGTCATGATTCTCTGGAGTATCAGAAAACAGAGTTGTGCTTGTCTGGAGTAACAGAAAACACAGTTGTGCTTGTCTGGAGTAACAGAAAACAGTGTTGTGCTTGTCTAGAGTAACAGAAAACAGTGTCATGCTTGTCTGGAGTAACAGAAAACAGTGTCGTGCTTGTCTGGAGTAACAGACAACAGTATAGTGCTTGTCTGGAGTAACAGAAAACAGTGTAGTGCTTGTCTGGAGTAACAGAAAACAGTGTTGTGCTTGTCCCTAATGGCAGAAAACAGTGTCATGCTTGTCTGGAGTAACAGAAAAGAGTGTTGTGCTTGTCCCTAATGGCAGAAAACAGTGTCGTGCTTGTCTGGAGTGACAGAAAACAGTGTCGTGCTTAGCTGGAGTAAAAGAAAACAGTGTCGTGCTTGTCTGGAGTAACAGAAAACAGCGTCGTGCTTCTCCGAAGTAACAGAAAACAGTGTCATGCTTCTCTGGAGTGACATAAAACAGTGTTGTACTTGTCCCTAATGGCAGAAAACAGTGTCATGATTGTCTGGCGTAACAGAAAACAGTGTTGTGCTTGTCCCTAATGACAGAAAACAGTTGTTGTGCTTGTCTGGAGTAACAGAAAACAGTCACGTGCTTGTCTCGAGTAACAGAAAACAATGTTGTGCTTGTCTAGAGTAACAGAAAACAGTGTCATGCTTGTCTGCAGTAACAGAAAACACCATTGAGCTTGACCCTAATGGCAGAAAACAGTGTCATGCTTGACTGGAGTAACAGAAAACAGTGTTGTGCTTGTTCCTAATAGCAGAAAACAATGTCATGATTCTCTGGAGTATCAGAAAACAGTGTCATGATTGTCTGGCGTAACAGAAAACAGTGTTGTGCTTGTCCCTAATGACAGAAAACAGTTGTTGTGCTTGTCTGGAGTAACAGAAAACAGTGACGTGCTTGTCTCGAGTAACAGAAAACAATGTTGTGCTTGTCTAGAGTAACAGAAAACAGTGTCATGCTTGTCTGCAGTAACAGAAAACACCATTGAGCTTGACCCTAATGGCAGAAAACAGTGTCATGCTTGACTGGAGTAACAGAAAACAGTGTTGTGCTTGTTCCTAATAGCAGAAAACAATGTCATGATTCTCTGGAGTATCAGAAAACAGAGTTGTGCTTGTCTGGAGTAACAGAAAACAGTGTCATGCTTCTCTGGAGTAACAGAAAACAGAGTTGTGCTTGTCTGGAGTAACAGAAAACACAGTTGTGCTTGTCTGGGGTAACAGAAAACAGTGTTGTGCTTGTCTGGAGTAACAGAAAACAGTGTTGCGCCTGTCTGGAGTAACAGAAAACAGGGTCATGCATGTCTGGAGTAACAGAAAACAGTGTTGTGCTTGTCTGTAGTAACAGAAAACAGTGTTGAGCTTGTCTGGAGTAACAGAAAACAGTGTCGTGCTTGTCTGGAGTAATAGAAAACAGTGTTGAGCATGACCCTAATGGCAGAAAACAGTGTCATGCTTGTCTGGAGTAACAGAAAACAGTGTCGTGCTTGTCTGGAGTAACAGAAACCAGAGTCATGCTTGTCTGGAGTAACAGAAAACAGTGTTGTGCTTGTCTGGAGTAACAGAAAACAGTGTCATGCTTGTCTGGAGTAACAGAAAACAGAGTTGTGCTTGTCTGGAGTAACAGAAAACACAGTTGTGCTTGTCTGGAGTAACAGAAAACAGTGTTGTGCTTGTCTGGAGTAACAGAAAACAGTGTTGCGCCTGACTGGAGTAACAGAAAACAGGGTCATGCATGTCTGTAGTAACAGAAAACAGTGTCATGCTGGTCTGGAGTAACAGAAAACAGTGTCGTGCTTGTCTGGAGTAACAGAAAACAGTGTTGAGCTTGACCCTAATGGCAGAAAACAGTGTCATGCTTGTCTGGAGTAACAGAAAACAGTGTTGCTCCTGTCTGGAGTAACAGAAAACAGGGTCATGCGTGTCTGGAGTAACAGAAAACAGTGTCATGCTTGTCTGGAGTAACAGAAAACAGTGTTGAGCTTGTCTGGAGTAACAGAAAACAGTGTCGAGCTTGTCTGGAGTAACAGAAAACAGTGTCGTCCTTGTCTGGAGTAACAGAAAACAGTGTTGTGCTTGTCTGGAGTAACAGAAAACAGAGTTGTGCTTGTCTGGAGTAACAGAAAACAATGTTGTGCTTGTCTGGAGTAACAGAAAACAATGTGGTACTTGTCTGGAGTAACAGAAAACAGTGTTGTGCTTCTCTGGAGTAACAGAAAACAGTGTCATGCTTGTCTGGAGTAACAGAAAACAGAGTTGTGCTTGTCTGGAGTAACAGAAAACAGTGTCATGCTTGTCTGGAGTAACAGAAAACAGAGTTGTGCTTGTCTGGAGTAACAGAAAACACAGTTGTGCTTGTCTGGAGTAACAGAAAACAGTGTTGTGCTTGTCTGGAGTAACAGAAAACAGTGTTGCGCCTGTCTGGAGTAACAGAAAACAGGGTCATGCATGTCTGGAGTAACAGAAAACAGTGTCATGCTGGTCTGGAGTAACAGAAAACAGTGTCGTGCTTGTCTGGAGTAACAGAAAACAGTGTTGAGCTTGACCCTAATGGCAGAAAACAGTGTCATGCTTGTCTGGAGTAACAGAAAACAGTGTTGCTCCTGTCTGGAGTAACAGAAAACAGGGTCATGCGTGTCTGGAGTAACAGAAAAAAGTGTCATGCTTGTCTGGAGTAACAGAAAACAGTGTCGTGCTTGTCTGGAGTAACAGAAAACAGTGTTGAGCTTGTCTGGAGTAACAGAAAACAGTGTCGTAATTGTCTGGAGTAACAGAAAACAGTGTCGTCCTTGTCTGGAGTAACAGAAAACAGTGTTGTGCTTGTCTGGTGTAACAGAAAACAGAGTTGTGCTTGTCTGGAGTAACAGAAAACAATGTTGTGCTTGTCTGGAGTAACAGAAAACAATGTGGTACTTGTATGGAGTAACAGAAAACAGTGTTGTGCTTGTCTGGAGTAACAGAAAACAGAGTTGTGCTTGTCTGGAGTAACAGAAACCAGAGTCATGCTTGTCTGGAGTAACAGAAAACAGTGTTGTGCTTCTCTGGAGTAACAGAAAACAGTGTCATGCTTGTCTGGAGTAACAGAAAACAGAGTTGTGCTTGTCTGGAGTAACAGAAAACACAGTTGTGCTTGTCTGGAGTAACAGAAAACAGTGTTGTGCTTGTCTGGAGTAACAGAAAACAGTGTTGCGCCTGTCTGGAGTAACAGAAAACAGGGTCATGCATGTCTGGAGTAACAGAAAATAGTGTCATGCTGGTCTGGAGTAACAGAAAACAGTGTTGTGCTTCTCTGGAGTAACAGAAAACAGTGTCATGCTTGTCTGGAGTAACAGAAAACAGAGTTGTGCTTGTCTGGTGTAACAGAAAACAGAGTTGTGCTTGTCTGGAGTAACAGAAAACAATGTTGTGCTTGTCTGGAGTAACAGAAAACAATGTGGTACTTGTATGGAGTAACAGAAAACAGTGTTGTGCTTGTCTGGAGTAACAGAAAACAGAGTTGTGCTTGTCTGGAGTAACAGAAACCAGAGTCATGCTTGTCTGGAGTAACAGAAAACAGTGTTGTGCTTCTCTGGAGTAACAGAAAACAGAGTTGTGCTTGTCTGGAGTAACAGAAAACACAGTTGTGCTTGTCTGGAGTAACAGAAAACAGTGTTGTGCTTGTCTGGAGTAACAGAAAACAGTGTTGCGCCTGTCTGGAGTAACAGAAAACAGGGTCATGCATGTCTGGAGTAACAGAAAATAGTGTCATGCTGGTCTGGAGTAACAGAAAACAGTGTTGTGCTTCTCTGGAGTAACAGAAAACAGTGTCATGCTTGTCTGGAGTAACAGAAAACAGTGTTGTGCTTGTCTGGTGTAACAGAAAACAGAGTTGTGCTTGTCTGGAGTAACAGAAAACAATGTTGTGCTTGTCTGGAGTAACAGAAAACAATGTGGTACTTGTATGGAGTAACAGAAAACAGTGTTGTGCTTGTCTGGAGTAACAGAAAACAGAGTTGTGCTTGTCTGGAGTAACAGAAACCAGAGTCATGCTTGTCTGGAGTAACAGAAAACAGTGTTGTGCTTCTCTGGAGTAACAGAAAACAGTGTCATGCTTGTCTGGAGTAACAGAAAACAGAGTTGTGCTTGTCTGGAGTAACAGAAAACACAGTTGTGCTTGTCTGGAGTAACAGAAAACAGTGTTGCGCCTGTCTGGAGTAACAGAAAACAGGGTCATGCATGTCTGGAGTAACAGAAAATAGTGTCATGCTGGTCTGGAGTAACAGAAAACAGTGTCGTGCTTGTCTGGAGTAACAGAAAACAGTGTTGAGCTTGACCCTAATGGCAGAAAACAGTGTCATGCTTGTCTGGAGTAACAGAAAACAGTGTTGCTCCTGTCTGGAGTAACAGAAAACAGGGTCATGCGTGTCTGGAGTAACAGAAAACAGTGTCATGCTTGTCTGGAGTAACACAAAACAGTGTCGTGCTTGTCTGGAGTAACAGAAAACAGTGTTGAGCTTGACCCTAATGGCAGAAAACAGTGTCATGCTTGCCTGGAGTAACAGAAAACAGTGTTGCTCCTGTCTGGAGTAACAGAAAACAGGGTCATGCGTGTCTGGAGTAACAGAAAACAGTGTCATGCTTGTCTGGAGTAACAGAAAACAGTGTCGTGCTTGTCTGGAGTAACAGAAAACAGTGTTGAGCCTGTCTGGAGTAACAGAAAACAGTGTCGTGCTTGTCCCTAATGACAGAAAACAGTTGTTGTGCTTGTCTGGAGTAACAGAAAACAGTGTAGTGCTTGTCTGGAGTAACAGAAAAGAGTGTTGTGCTTGTCTGGAGTAACAGACAACAGTGTTGTGCTTGTCCGGAGTAACAGAAAACAGTGTTGTGCTTGTCTGGAGTAACAGAAAACAGTGTCCTGCTTGTCTGGAGTAACAGAAAACAGAGTTGTGCTTGTCTGGAGTAACAGAAAACAATGTTGTGCTTGTCTGGAGTAACAGAAAACAGTGTTGCGCCTGTCTGGAGTAACAGAAAACAGGGTCATGCGTGTCTGGAGTAACAGAAAACAGTGTCGTGCTTGTCTGGAGTAACAGAAAACAGTGTCGTGCTTGTCTGGAGTAACAGAAACCAGAGTCATGCTTGTCTGGAGTAACAGAAAACAGAGTTGTGCTTGTCTGGAGTAACAGAAAACACAGTTGTGCTTGTCTGGAGTAACAGAAAACAGTGTTGTGCTTGTCTGGAGTAACAGAAAACAGTGTTGCGCCTGTCTGGAGTAACAGAAAACAAGGTCATGCATGTCTGGAGTAACAGAAAACAGTGTCATGCTGGTCTGGAGTAACAGAAAACAGTGTCGTGCTTGTCTGGAGTAACAGAAAACAGTGTTGAGCTTGACCCTAATGGCAGAAAACAGTGTCATGCTTGTCTGGAGTAACAGAAAACAGTGTTGCTCCTGTCTGGAGTAACAGAAAACAGGGTCATGCATGTCTGGAGTAACAGAAAAAAGTGTCATGCTTGTCTGGAGTAACAGAAAACAGTGTCGTGCTTGTCTGGAGTAACAGAAAACAGTGTTGAGCTTGTCTGGAGTAACAGAAAACAGTGTCGTAATTGTCTGGAGTAACAGAAAACAGTGTTGTGCTTGTCTGGTGTAACAGAAAACAGAGTTGTGCTTGTCTGGAGTAACAGAAAACAATGTTGTGCTTGTCTGGAGTAACAGAAAACAATGTGGTACTTGTATGGAGTAACAGAAAACAGTGTCGTGCTTGTCCCTAATGACAGAAAACAGTTGTTGTGCTTGTCTGGAGTAACAGAAAACAGTGTAGTGCTTGTCTGGAGTAACAGAAAAGAGTGTTGTGCTTGTCTGGAGTAACAGACAACAGTGTTGTGCTTGTCCGGAGTAACAGAAAACAGTGTTGTGCTTGTCTGGAGTAACAGAAAACAGTGTCCTGCTTGTCTGGAGTAACAGAAAACAGAGTTGTGCTTGTCTGGAGTAACAGAAAACAATGTTGTGCTTGTCTGGAGTAACAGAAAACAGTGTTGCGCCTGTCTGGAGTAACAGAAAACAGGGTCATGCGTGTCTGGAGTAACAGAAAACAGTGTCGTGCTTGTCTGGAGTAACAGAAAACAGTGTCGTGCTTGTCTGGAGTAACAGAAACCAGAGTCATGCTTGTATGGAGTAACAGAAAACAGAGTTGTGCTTGTCTGGAGTAACAGAAAACACAGTTGTGCTTGTCTGGAGTAACAGAAAACAGTGTTGTGCTTGTCTGGAGTAACAGAAAACAGTGTTGCGCCTGTCTGGAGTAACAGAAAACAAGGTCATGCATGTCTGGAGTAACAGAAAACAGTGTCATGCTGGTCTGGAGTAACAGAAAACAGTGTCGTGCTTGTCTGGAGTAACAGAAAACAGTGTTGAGCTTGACCCTAATGGCAGAAAACAGTGTCATGCTTGTCTGGAGTAACAGAAAACAGTGTTGCTCCTGTCTGGAGTAACAGAAAACAGGGTCATGCGTGTCTGGAGTAACAGAAAAAAGTGTCATGCTTGTCTGGAGTAACAGAAAACAGTGTCGTGCTTGTCTGGAGTAACAGAAAACAGTGTTGAGCTTGTCTGGAGTAACAGAAAACAGTGTCGTAATTGTCTGGAGTAACAGAAAACAGTGTCGTCCTTGTCTGGAGTAACAGAAAACAGTGTTGTGCTTGTCTGGTGTAACAGAAAACAGAGTTGTGCTTGTCTGGAGTAACAGAAAACAATGTTGTACTTGTCTGGAGTAACAGAAAACAATGTGGTACTTGTATGGAGTAACAGAAAACAGTGTTGTGCTTGTCTGGAGTAACAGAAAACAGAGTTGTGCTTGTCTGGAGTAACAGAAACCAGAGTCATGCTTGTCTGGAGTAACAGAAAACAGTGTTGTGCTTCTCTGGAGTAACAGAAAACAGTGTCATGCTTGTCTGGAGTAACAGAAAACAGAGTTGTGCTTGTCTGGAGTAACAGAAAACAGTGTCATGCTTGTCTGGAGTAACAGAAAACAGAGTTGTGCTTGTCTGGAGTAACAGAAAACACAGTTGTGCTTGTCTGGAGTAACAGAAAACAGTGTTGTGCTTGTCTGGAGTAACAGAAAACAGTGTTGCGCCTGTCTGGAGTAACAGAAAACAGGGTCATGCATGTCTGGAGTAACAGAAAACAGTGTCATGCTGGTCTGGAGTAACAGAAAACAGTGTCGTGCTTGTCTGGAGTAACAGAAAACAGTGTTGAGCTTGACCCTAATGGCAGAAAACAGTGTCATGCTTGTCTGGAGTAACAGAAAACAGTGTTGCTCCTGTCTGGAGTAACAGAAAACAGGGTCATGCTTGTCTGGAGTAACAGAAAAAAGTGTCATGCTTGTCTGGAGTAACAGAAAACAGTGTCGTGCTTGTCTGGAGTAACAGAAAACAGTGTTGAGCTTGTCTGGAGTAACAGAAAACAGTGTCGTAATTGTCTGGAGTAACAGAAAACAGTGTCGTCCTTGTCTGGAGTAACAGAAAACAGTGTTGTGCTTGTCTGGTGTAACAGAAAACAGAGTTGTGCTTGTCTGGAGTAACAGAAAACAATGTTGTGCTTGTCTGGAGTAACAGAAAACAATGTGGTACTTGTATGGAGTAACAGAAAACAGTGTTGTGCTTGTCTGGAGTAACAGAAAACAATGTGGTACTTGTATGGAGTAACAGAAAACACAGTTGTGCTTGTCTGGAGTAACAGAAAACACAGTTGTGCTTGTCTGGAGTAACAGAAAACAGTGTTGTGCTTGTCTGGAGTAACAGAAAACAGTGTTGCGCCTGTCTGGAGTAACAGAAAACAGGGTCATGCATGTCTGGAGTAACAGAAAATAGTGTCATGCTGGTCTGGAGTAACAGAAAGCAGTGTCGTGCTTGTCTGGAGTAACAGAAAACAGTGTTGAGCTTGACCCTAATGGCAGAAAACAGTGTCATGCTTGTCTGGAGTAACAGAAAACAGTGTTGCTCCTGTCTGGAGTAACAGAAAACAGGGTCATGCGTGTCTGGAGTAACAGAAAACAGTGTCATGCTTGTCTGGAGTAACAGAAAACAGTGTCGTGCTTGTCTGGAGTAACAGAAAACAGTGTTGAGCTTGTCTGGAGTAACAGAAAACAGTGTCGTGCTTGTCTGGAGTAACAGAAAACAGTGTCGTACTTGTCTGGAGTAACAGAAAACAGTGTTGTGCTTGTCTGGAGTAACAGAAAACAGAGTTGTGCTTGTCTGGAGTAACAGAAAACAATGTTGTGCTTGTCTGGAGTAACAGAAAACAATGTGGTACTTGTATGGAGTAACAGAAAACAGTGTTGTGCTTGTCTGGAGTAACAGGAAACAGAGTTGTGCTTGTCTGGAGTAACAGAAAACAATGTTGTGCTTGTCTGGAGTAACAGAAAACTGTGTTACGCCTGTCTGGAGTAACAGAAAACAGGGTCATGCGTGTCTGGAGTAACAGAAAACAGTGTCGTGCATGTCTGGAGTAACAGAAAACAGGGTCATGCGTGTCTGGAGTAACAGAAAACAGTGTCGTGCATGTCTGGAGTAACAGAAAACTCTGTTGAGGTTGACCCTAATGGCAGAAAACAGTGTCATGCTTGTCTGGAGTAACAGAAAACAGTGTCGTGCTTGTCTGGAGTAACAGAAAACAGTGTCGTGCTTGTCTGGAGTAACAGAAACCAGAGTCATGCTTGTCTGGAGTAACAGAAACCAGAGTCATGCTTGTCTGGAGTAACAGAAAACAGTGTTGTGCTTGTCTGAAGTATCAGAAAACAGTGTCATGCTTGTCTGGAGTAACAGAAAACAGTATCATGCTTGTCTGGAGTAACAGAAAACAGTGTCATGCTTGTCTGGAGTAACAGAAAACAGTGTCGTGCTTGTCTGGAGTAACAGAAAACAGTGTCATGCTTGTCTGGAGTAACAGAAAACAGTGTTGAGCTTGACCCTAATGGCAGAAAACAGTGTCATGCTTGTCTGGAGTAACAGAAAACAGTGTCGTGCTTGTCTGGAGTAACAGACAACAGTATAGTGCTTGTCTGGAGTAACAGAAAACATTGTAGTGCTTGTCTGGAGTAACAGAAAACAGTGTTGTGCTTGTCCCTAATGGCAGAAAACAGTGTCATGCTTGTCTGGGGTAACAGAAAAGAGTGTTGTGCTTGTCCCTAATGGCAGAAAACAGTGTCGTGCTTGTCTGGAGTTACAGAAAACAGTGTCGTGCTTAGCTGGAGTAAAAGAAAACAGTGTCGTGCTTGTCTGGAGTAACAGAAAACAGCGTCGTGCTTCTCCGAAGTAACAGAAAACAGTGTCATGCTTCTCTGGAGTGACATAAAACAGTGTTGTACTTGTCCCTAATGGCAGAAAACAGTGTCATGATTGTCTGGCGTAACAGAAAACAGTGTTGTGCTTGTCCCTAATGACAGAAAACAGTTGTTGTGCTTGTCTGGAGTAACAGAAAACAGTGACGTGCTTGTCTCGAGTAACAGAAAACAATGTTGTGCTTGTCTAGAGTAACAGAAAACAGTGTCATGCTTGTCTGCAGTAACAGAAAACACCATTGAGCTTGACCCTAATGGCAGAAAACAGTGTCATGCTTGACTGGAGTAACAGAAAACGGTGTTGTGCTTGTTCCTAATAGCAGAAAACAATGTCATGATTCTCTGGAGTATCAGAAAACAGAGTTGTGCTTGTCTGGAGTAACAGAAAACAGTGTCATGCTTCTCTGGAGTAACAGAAAACACAGTTGTGCTTGTCTGGAGTAACAGAAAACACAGTTGTGCTTGTCTGGAGTAACAGAAAACAGTGTTGTGCTTGTCTGGAGTAACAGAAAACAGTGTTGCGCCTGTCTGGAGTAACAGAAAACAGGGTCATGCATGTCTGGAGTAACAGAAAACAGTGTTGTGCTTGTCTGGAGTAACAGAAAACAGTGTTGAGCTTGTCTGGAGTAACAGAAAACAGTGTCGTGCTTGTCTGGAGTAACAGAAAACAGTGTTGAGCATGACCCTAATGGCAGAAAACAGTGTCATGCTTCTCTGGAGTAACAGAAAACAGTGTCGTGCTTGTCTGGAGTAACAGAAAACAGTGTCGTGCTTGTCTGGAGTAACAGAAACCAGAGTCATGCTTGTCTGGAGTAACAGAAAACAGTGTTGTGCTTGTCTGGAGTAACAGAAAACAGTGTCATGCTTGTCTGGAGTAACAGAAAACAGAGTTGTGCTTGTCTGGAGTAACAGAAAACACAGTTGTGCTTGTCTGGAGTAACAGAAAACAGTGTTGTGCTTGTCTGGAGTAACAGAAAACAGTGTTGCGCCTGTCTGGAGTAACAGAAAACAGGGTCATGCATGTCTGGAGTAACAGAAAACAGTGTCATGCTGGTCTGGAGTAACAGAAAACAGTGTCGTGCTTGTCTGGAGTAACAGAAAACAGTGTTGAGCTTGACCCTAATGGCAGAAAACAGTGTCATGCTTGTCTGGAGTAACAGAAAACAGTGTTGCTCCTGTCTGGAGTAACAGAAAACAGGGTCATGCGTGTCTGGAGTAACAGAAAACAGTGTCGTGCTTGTCTGGAGTAACAGAAAACAGTGTTGAGCTTGTCTGGAGTAACAGAAAACAGTGTCGTGCTTGTCTGGAGTAACAGAAAACAGTGTCGTCCTTGTCTGGAGTAACAGAAAACAGTGTTGTGCTTGTCTGGAGTAACAGAAAACAGAGTTGTGCTTGTCTGGAGTAACAGAAAACAATGTTGTGCTTGTCTGGAGTAACAGAAAACAATGTGGTACTTGTATGGAGTAACAGAAAACAGTGTTGTGCTTTTCTGGAGTAACAGAAAACAGAGTTGTGCTTGTCTGGAGTAACAGAAACCAGAGTCATGCTTGTCTGGAGTAACAGAAAACAGTGTTGTGCTTGTCTGGAGTAACAGAAAACAGTGTCATGCTTGTCTGGAGTAACAGAAAACACAGCTGTGCTTGTCTGGAGTAACAGAAAACACAGTTGTGCTTGTCTGGAGTAACAGAAAACAGTGTTGCGCCTGTCTGGAGTAACAGAAAACAGGGTCATGCATGTCTGGAGTAACAGAAAACAGTGTCATGCTGGTCTGGAGTAACAGAAAACAGTGTCGTGCTTGTCTGGGGTAACAGAAAACAGTGTTGAGCTTGACCCTAATGGCAGAAAACAGTGTCATGCTTGTCTGGAGTAACAGAAAACAGTGCTGCTAATGTCTGGAGTAACAGAAAACAGGGTCATGCGTGTCTGGAGTAACAGAAAACAGTGTCATGCTTGTCTGGAGTAACAGAAAACAGTGTCGTGCTTGTCTGGAGTAACAGAAAACAGTGCTGAGCTTGTCTGGAGTAACAGAAAACAGTGTCGTGCTTGTCTGGAGTAACAGAAAACAGTGTCGTACTTGTCTGGAGTAACAGAAAACAGTGTTGTGCTTGTCTGGAGTAACAGAAAACAGAGTTGTGCTTGTCTGGAGTAACAGAAAACAATGTTGTGCTTGTCTGGAGTAACAGAAAACAATGTGGTACTTGTATGGAGTAACAGAAAACAGTGTTGTGCTTGTCTGGAGTAACAGGAAACAGAGTTGTGCTTGTCTGGAGTAACAGAAAACAATGTTGTGCTTGTCTGGAGTAACAGAAAACAGTGTTGAGCATGACCCTAATGGCAGAAAACAGTGTCATGCTTGTCTGGAGTAACAGAAAACAGTGTCGTGCTTGTCTGGAGTAACAGAAAACTGTGTCGTGCTTGTCTGGAGTAACAGAAACCAGAGTCATGCTTGTCTGGAGTAACAGAAACCAGAGTCATGCTTGTCTGGAGTAACAGAAAACAGTGTTGTGCTTGTCTGGAGTAACAGGAAACAGAGTTGTGCTTGTCTGGAGTAACAGAAAACAATGTTGTGCTTGTCTGGAGTAACAGAAAACAGTGTTGAGCATGACCCTAATGGCAGAAAACAGTGTCATGCTTGTCTGGAGTAACAGAAAACAGTGTCGTGCTTGTCTGGAGTAACAGAAAACTGTGTCGTGCTTGTCTGGAGTAACAGAAACCAGAGTCATGCTTGTCTGGAGTAACAGAAACCAGAGTCATGCTTGTCTGGAGTAACAGAAAACAGTGTTGTGCTTGTCTGAAGTATCAGAAAACAGTGTCATGCTTGTCTGGAGTAACAGAAAACAGTATCATGCTTGTCTGGAGTAACAGAAAACAGTGTCATGCTTGTCTGGAGTAACAGAAAGTGTCGTGCTTGTCTGGAGTAACAGAAAACAGTCTCATGCTTGTCTGGAGTAACAGAAAACAGTGTTGAGCTTGACCCTAATGGCAGAAAACAGTGTCATGCTTGTCTGGAGTAACAGAAAACAGTGTCGTGCTTGTCTGGAGTAACAGACAACAGTATAGTGCTTGTCTGGAGTAACAGAAAACAGTGTAGTGCTTGTCTGGAGTAACAGAAAACAGTGTTGTGCTTGTCCCTAATGGCAGAAAACAGTGTCATGCTTGTCTGGAGTAACAGAAAAGAGTGTTGTGCTTGTCCCTAATGGCAGAAAACAGTGTCGTGCTTGTCTGGAGTGACAGAAAACAGTGTCGTGCTTAGCTGGAGTAAAAGAAAACAGTGTCGTGCTTGTCTGGAGTAACAGAAAACAGCGTCGTGCTTCTCCGAAGTAACAGAAAACACTGTCATGCTTCTCTGGAGTGACATAAAACAGTGTTGTATTTGTCCCTAATGGCAGAAAACAGTGTCATGATTGTCTGGCGTAACAGAAAACAGTGTTGTGCTTGTCCCTAATGACAGAAAACAATGTCATGATTCTCTGGAGTATCAGAAAACAGAGTTGTGCTTGTCTGGAGTAACAGAAAACAGTGTCATGCTTCTCTGGAGTAACAGAAAACAGAGTTGTGCTTGTCTGGAGTAACAGAAAACACAGTTGTGCTTGTCTGGAGTAACAGAAAACAGTGTTGTGCTTGTCTGGAGTAACAGAAAACAGTGTTGCGCCTGTCTGGAGTAACAGAAAACAGGGTCATGCATGTCTGGAGTAACAGAAAACAGTGTTGTGCTTGTCTGGAGTAACAGAAAACAGTGTTGAGCTTGTCTGGAGTAACAGAAAACAGTGTCGTGCTTGTCTGGAGTAACAGAAAACAGTGTTGAGCATGACCCTAATGGCAGAAAACAGTGTCATGCTTGTCTGGAGTAACAGAAAACAGTGTCGTGCTTGTCTGGAGTAACAGAAAACAGTGTCGTGCTTGTCTGGAGTAACAGAAACCAGAGTCATGCTTGTCTGGAGTAACAGAAAACAGTGTTGTGCTTGTCTGGAGTAACAGAAAACAGTGTCATGCTTGTCTGGAGTAACAGAAAACAGAGTTGTGCTTGTCTGGAGTAACAGAAAACACAGTTGTGCTTGTCTGGAGTAACAGAAAACAGTGTTGTGCTTGTCTGGAGTAACAGAAAACAGTGTTGCGCCTGTCTGGAGTAACAGAAAACAGGGTCATGCATGTCTGGAGTAACAGAAAACAGTGTCATGCTGGTCTGGAGTAACAGAAAACAGTGTCGTGCTTGTCTGGAGTAACAGAAAACAGTGTTGAGCTTGACCCTAATGGCAGAAAACAGTGTCATGCTTGTCTGGAGTAACAGGAAACAGTGTTGCTCCTGTCTGCAGTAACAGAAAACAGGGTCATGCGTGTCTGGAGTAACAGAAAACAGTGTCATGCTTGTCTGGAGTAACAGAAAACAGTGTCGTGCTTGTCTGGAGTAACAGAAAACAGTGTTGAGCTTGTCTGGAGTAACAGAAAACAGTGTCGTGCTTGTCTGGAGTAACAGAAAACAGTGTCGTCCTTGTCTGGAGTAACAGAAAACAGTGTTGTGCTTGTCTGGAGTAACAGAAAACAATGTTGTGCTTGTCTGGAGTAACAGAAAACAATGTGGTACTTGTATGGAGTAACAGAAAACTGTATTGTGCTTGTCTGGAGTAACAGAAAACAGTGTTGTGCTTGTCTGGAGTAACAGAAACCAGAGTCATGCTTGTCTGGAGTAACAGAAAACAGTGTTGTGCTTGTCTGGAGTAACAGAAAACAGAGTTGTGCTTGTCTGGAGTAACAGAAAACACAGTTGTGCTTGTCTGGAGTAACAGAAAACAGTGTTGTGCTTGTCTGGAGTAACAGAAAACAGTGTTGCGCCTGTCTGGAGTAACAGAAAACAGGGTCATGCATGTCTGGAGTAACAGAAAACAGTGTCATGCTGGTCTGGAGTAACAGAAAACAGTGTCGTGCTTGTCTGGAGTAACAGAAAACAGTGTTGAGCTTGACCCTAATGGCAGAAAACAGTGTCATGCTTGTCTGGAGTAACAGAAAATAGTGTTGCTCCTGTCTGGAGTAACAGAAAACAGGGTCATGCGTGTCTGGAGTAATAGAAAACAGTGTCATGCTTGTCTGGAGTAACAGAAAACAGTGTCGTGCTTGTCTGGAGTAACAGAAAACAGTGTTGAGCTTGTCTGGAGTAACAGAAAACAGTGTCGTGCTTGTCTGGAGTAACAGAAACCAGAGTCATGCTTGTCTGGAGTAACAGAAAACAGTGTCGTGCTTGTCTGGAGTAACAGAAAACAATGTTGTGCTTGTCTGGAGTAACAGAAAACAGTGTTGCGCCTGTCTAGAGTAACAGAAAACAGGGTCATGCGTGTCTGGAGTAACAGAAAACAGTGTCGTGCTTGTCTGGAGTAACAGAAAACAGTGTTGAGCATGACCCTAATGGCAGAAAACAGTGTCATGCTTGTCTGGAGTAACAGAAAACAGTGTCGTGCTTGTCTGGAGTAACAGAAAACAGTGTCGTGCTTGTCTGGAGTAACAGAAACCAGAGTCATGCTTGTCTGGAGTAACAGAAACCAGAGTCATGCTTGTCTGGAGTAACAGAAAACAGTGTTGTGCTTGTCTGAAGTATCAGAAAACAGTGTCATGCTTGTCTGGTGTAACAGAAAACAGTATCATGCTTGTCTGGAGTAACAGAAAACAGTGTCATGCTTGTCTGGAGTAACAGAAAGTGTCGTGCTTGTCTGGAGTAACAGAAAACAGTGTCATGCTTGTCTGGAGTAACAGAAAACAGTGTTGAGCTTGACTCTAATGGCAGAAAACAGTGTCATGCTTGTCTGGAGTAACAGAAAACAGTGTCGTGCTTGTCTGGAGTAACAGACAACAGTATAGTGCTTGTCTGGAGTAACAGAAAACAGTGTAGTGCTTGTCTGGAGTAACAGAAAACAGTGTTGTGCTTGTCCCTAATGGCAGAAAACAGTGTCATGCTTGTCTGGAGTAACAGAAAAGAGTGTTGTGCTTGTCCCTAATGGCAGAAAACAGTGTCGTGCTTGTCTGGAGTGACAGAAAACAGTGTCGTGCTCAGCTGGAGTAAAAGAAAACAGTGTCGTGCTTGTCTGGAGTAACAGAAAACAGCGTCGTGCTTCTCCGAAGTAACAGAAAACAGTGTCATGCTTCTCTGGAGTGACATAAAACAGTGTTGTACTTGTCCCTAATGGCAGAAAACAGTGTCATGATTGTCTGGCGTAACAGAAAACAGTGTTGTGCTTGTCCCTAATGACAGGAAACAGTTGTTGTGCTTGTCTGGAGTAACAGAAAACAGTGACGTGCTTGTCTCGAGTAACAGAAAACAATGTTGTGCTTGTCTAGAGTAACAGAAAACAGTGTCATGCTTGTCTGCAGTAACAGAAAACACCATTGAGCTTGACCCTAATGGCAGAAAACAGTGTCATGCTTGACTGGAGTAACAGAAAACAGTGTTGTGCTTGTTCCTAATAGCAGAAAACAATGTCATGATTCTCTGGAGTATCAGAAAACAGTGTCATGATTGTCTGGCGTAACAGAAAACAGTGTTGTGCTTGTCCCTAATGACAGAAAACAGTTGTTGTGCTTGTCTGGAGTAACAGAAAACAGTGACGTGCTTGTCTCGAGTAACAGAAAACAATGTTGTGCTTGTCTAGAGTAACAGAAAACAGTGTCATGCTTGTCTGCAGTAACAGAAAACACCATTGAGCTTGACCCTAATGGCAGAAAACAGTGTCATGCTTGACTGGAGTAACAGAAAACAGTGTTGTGCTTGTTCCTAATAGCAGAAAACAATGTCATGATTCTCTGGAGTATCAGAAAACAGAGTTGTGCTTGTCTGGAGTAACAGAAAACAGTGTCATGCTTCTCTGGAGTAACAGAAAACAGAGTTGTGCTTGTCTGGAGTAACAGAAAACACAGTTGTGCTTGTCTGGAGTAACAGAAAACAGTGTTGTGCTTGTCTGGAGTAACAGAAAACAGTGTTGCGCCTGTCTGGAGTAACAGAAAACAGGGTCATGCATGTCTGGAGTAACAGAAAACTGTGTTGTGCTTGTCTGTAGTAACAGAAAACAGTGTTGAGCTTGTCTGGAGTAACAGAAAACAGTGTCGTGCTTGTCTGGAGTAACAGAAAACAGTGTTGAGCATGACCCTAATGGCAGAAAACAGTGTCATGCTTGTCTGGAGTAACAGAAAACAGTGTCGTGCTTGTCTGGAGTAACAGAAACCAGAGTCATGCTTGTCTGGAGTAACAGAAAACAGTGTTGTGCTTGTCTGGAGTAACAGAAAACAGTGTCATGCTTGTCTGGAGTAACAGAAAACAGAGTTGTGCTTGTCTGGAGTAACAGAAAACACAGTTGTGCTTGTCTGGAGTAACAGAAAACAGTGTTGTGCTTGTCTGGAGTAACAGAAAACAGTGTTGCGCCTGACTGGAGTAACAGAAAACAGGGTCATGCATGTCTGTAGTAACAGAAAACAGTGTCATGCTGGTCTGGAGTAACAGAAAACAGTGTCGTGCTTGTCTGGAGTAACAGAAAACAGTGTTGAGCTTGACCCTAATGGCAGAAAACAGTGTCATGCTTTTCTGGAGTAACAGAAAACAGTGTTGCTCCTGTCTGGAGTAACAGAAAACAGGGTCATGCGTGTCTGGAGTAACAGAAAACAGTGTCATGCTTGTCTGGAGTAACAGAAAACAGTGTTGAGCTTGTCTGGAGTAACAGAAAACAGTGTCGAGCTTGTCTGGAGTAACAGAAAACAGTGTCGTCCTTGTCTGGGGTAACAGAAAACAGTGTTGTGCTTGTCTGGAGTAACAGAAAACAGAGTTGTGCTTGTCTGGAGTAACAGAAAACAATGTTGTGCTTGTCTGGAGTAACAGAAAACAATGTGGTACTTGTATGGAGTAACAGAAAACAGTATTGTGCTTGTCTGGAGTAACAGAAAACAGAGTTGTGCTTGTCTGGAGTAACAGAAACCAGAGTCATGCTTGTCTGGAGTAACAGAAAACAGTGTTGTGCTTGTCTGGAGTAACAGAAAACAGAGTTGTGCTTGTCTGGAGTAACAGAAAACACAGTTGTGCTTGTCTGGAGTAACAGAAAACAGTGTTGTGCTTGTCTGGAGTAACAGAAAACAGTGTTGCGCCTGTCTGGAGTAACAGAAAACAGGGTCATGCATGTCTGGAGTAACAGAAAACAGTGTCATGCTGGTCTGGAGTAACAGAAAACAGTGTCGTGCTTGTCTGGAGTAACAGAAAACAGTGTTGAGCTTGACCCTAATGGCAGAAAACAGTGTCATGCTTGTCTGGAGTAACAGAAAACAGTGTTGCTCCTGTCTGGAGTAACAGAAAACAGGGTCATGCGTGTCTGGAGTAATAGAAAACAGTGTCATGCTTGTCTGGAGTAACAGAAAACAGTGTCGTGCTTGTCTGGAGTAACAGAAAACAGTGTTGAGCTTGTCTGGAGTAACAGAATACAGTGTCGTGCTTGTCTGGAGTAACAGAAACCAGAGTCATGCTTGTCTGGAGTAACAGAAACCAGAGTCATGCTTGTCTGGAGTAACAGAAAACAGTGTTGTGCTTGTCTGAAGTATCAGAAAACAGTGTCATGCTTGTCTGGAGTAACAGAAAACAGTATCATGCTTGTCTGGAGTAACAGAAAACAGTGTCATGCTTGTCTGGAGTAACAGAAAACAGTGCCGTGCTTGTCTGGAGTAACAGACAACAGTATAGTGCTTGTCTGGAGTAACAGAAAACAGTGTAGTGCTTGTCTGGAGTAACAGAAAACAGTGTTGTGCTTGTCCCTAATGGCAGAAAACAGTGTCATGCTTGTCTGGAGTAACAGAAAAGAGTGTTGTGCTTGTCCCTAATGGCAGAAAACAGTGTCGTGCTTGTCTGGAGTAACAGAAAACAGTGTTGTGCTTGTCTGGAGTAACAGAAAACAATGTGGTACTTGTATGGAGTAACAGAAAACAGTATTGTGCTTGTCTGGAGTAACAGAAAACAGAGTTGTGCTTGTCTGGAGTAACAGAAACCAGAGTCATGCTTGTCTGGAGTAACAGAAAACAGTGTTGTGCTTGTCTGGAGTAACAGAAAACAGAGTTGTGCTTGTCTGGAGTAACAGAAAACACAGTTGTGCTTGTCTGGAGTAACAGAAAACAGTGTTGTGCTTGTCTGGAGTAACAGAAAACAGTGTTGCGCCTGTCTGGAGTAACAGAAAACAGGGTCATGCATGTCTGGAGTAACAGAAAACAGTGTCATGCTGGTCTGGAGTAACAGAAAACAGTGTCGTGCTTGTCTGGAGTAACAGAAAACAGTGTTGAGCTTGACCCTAATGGCAGAAAACAGTGTCATGCTTGTCTGGAGTAACAGAAAACAGTGTTGCTCCTGTCTGGAGTAACAGAAAACAGGGTCATGCGTGTCTGGAGTAATAGAAAACAGTGTCATGCTTGTCTGGAGTAACAGAAAACAGTGTCGTGCTTGTCTGGAGTAACAGAAAACAGTGTTGAGCTTGTCTGGAGTAACAGAATACAGTGTCGTGCTTGTCTGGAGTAACAGAAACCAGAGTCATGCTTGTCTGGAGTAACAGAAACCAGAGTCATGCTTGTCTGGAGTAACAGAAAACAGTGTTGTGCTTGTCTGAAGTATCAGAAAACAGTGTCATGCTTGTCTGGAGTAACAGAAAACAGTATCATGCTTGTCTGGAGTAACAGAAAACAGTGTCATGCTTGTCTGGAGTAACAGAAAACAGTGCCGTGCTTGTCTGGAGTAACAGACAACAGTATAGTGCTTGTCTGGAGTAACAGAAAACAGTGTAGTGCTTGTCTGGAGTAACAGAAAACAGTGTTGTGCTTGTCCCTAATGGCAGAAAACAGTGTCATGCTTGTCTGGAGTAACAGAAAAGAGTGTTGTGCTTGTCCCTAATGGCAGAAAACAGTGTCGTGCTTGTCTGGAGTAACAGAAAACAGTGTCGTGCTTAGCTGGAGTAAAAGAAAACAGTGTCGTGCTTGTCTGGAGTAACAGAAAACAGTGTCATGCTTCTCTGGAGTGACATAAAACAGTGTTGTACTTGTCCCTAATGGCAGAAAACAGTGTCATGATTGTCTGGAGTAACAGAAAACAGTGTTGTGCTTGTCCCTAATGACAGAAAACAGTTGTTGTGCTTGTCTGGAGTAACAGAAAACAGTGACGTGCTTGTCTCGAGTAACAGAAAACAATGTTGTGCTTGTCTAGAGTAACAGAAAACAGTGTCATGCTTGTCTGCAGTAACAGAAAACACCATTGAGCTTGACCCTAATGGCAGAAAACAGTGTCATGCTTGACTGGAGTAACAGAAAACGGTGTTGTGCATGTTCCTAATAGCAGAAAACAATGTCATGATTCTCTGGAGTATCAGAAAACAGAGTTGTGCTTGTCTGGAGAAACAGAAAACACAGTTGTGCTTGTCTGGAGTAACAGAAAACAGTGTTGTGCTTGTCTGGAGTAACAGAAAACAGTGTTGCGCCAGTCTGGAGTAACAGAAAACAGGGTCATGCGTGTCTGGAGTAACAGAAAACAGTGTCATGCTTGTCTGGAGTAACAGAAAACAGTGTCGTGCTTGTCTGGAGTAACAGAAAACAGTGTCGTGCTTGTCTGGAGTAACAGAAAACAGTGTCGTGCTTGTCTGGAGTAACAGAAAACAGTGTTGTGCTTGTCTGGAGTAACAGAAAAACAGTGTCGTGCTTGTCTGGAGTAACAGAAAACAGTGTCGTGCATGTCTGGAGTAACAGAAAACAGTGTCGTGCTTGTCTGGAGTAACAGAAAACAGTGTCGTGCTTGTCTGGAGTAACAGAAAACAGTGTCGTGCTTGTCTGGAGAAACAGAAAACAGTGTCGTGCTTGTCTGGAGTAACAGAAAACAGTGTCGTGCTTGTCTGGAGTAACAGAAAACAGTGTAGTGCTTGTCTGGAGTAACAGAAAACAGTGTTGTGCTTGTCTAGAGTAACAGAAAACAGTGTTGTGCTTGTCTGGAGTAACAGAAAAACAGTGTCGTGCTTGTCTGGAGTAACAGAAAACAGTGTCGTGCTTGTCTGGAGTAACAGAAAACAGTGTTGCGCCTGTCTGGAGTAACAGAAAACAGTGTCGTGCTTGTCTGGAGTAACAGAAAACAGTGTCGTGCTTGTCTGGAGTAACAGAAAACAGTGTCGTGCTTGTCTGGAGTAACAGAAAACAGTATCGTGCTTGTCTGGAGTAACAGAAAACAGTGTCATGCTTGTCTGCAGTAACAGAAAACACCATTGAGCTTGACCCTAATGGCAGAAAACAGTGTCATGCTTGACTGGAGTAACAGAAAACGGTGTTGTGCTTGTTCCTAATAGCAGAAAACAATGTCATGATTCTCTGGAGTATCAGAAAACAGAGTTGTGCTTGTCTGGAGTAACAGAAAACACAGTTGTGCTTGTCTGGAGTAACAGAAAACAGTGTTGTGCTTGTCTAGAGTAACAGAAAACAGTGTCATGCTTGTCTGCAGTAACAGAAAACACCATTGAGCTTGACCCTAATGGCAGAAAACAGTGTCATGCTTGATTGGAGTAACAGAAAACGGTGTTGTGCTTGTCTGGAGTAACAGAAAACAATGTTGTGCTTGTCTGGAGTAACAGAAAACAGTGTTGCGCCAGTCTGGAGTAACAGAAAACAGTGTCATGCTTGTCTGGAGTAACAGAAAACAGTGTCGTGCTTGTCTGGAGTAACAGAAAACAGTGTCGTGCTTGTCTGGAGAAACAGAAAACAGTGTCTTGCTTGTCTGGAGTAACAGAAAACAGTGTCGTGCTTGTCTGGAGTAACAGAAAACAGTGTAGTGCTTGTCTGGAGTAACAGAAAACAGTGTTGTGCTTGTCTAGAGTAACAGAAAACAGTGTCATGCTTGTCTGCAGTAACAGAAAACACCATTGAGCTTGAACCTAATGGCAGAAAACAGTGTCATGCTTGACTGGAGTAACAGAAAACGGTGTTGTGCTTGTTCCTAATAGCAGAAAACAATGTCATGATTCTCTGGAGTATCAGAAAACAGAGTTGTGCTTGTCTGGAGTAACAGAAAACACAGTTGTGCTTGTCTGGAGTAACAGAAAACAGTGTTGTGCTTGTCTAGAGTAACAGAAAACAGTGTCATGCTTGTCTGCAGTAACAGAAAACATCATTGAGCTTGACCCTAATGGCAGAAAACAGTGTCATGCTTGACTGGAGTAACAGAAAACGGTGTTGTGCTTGTCTGGAGTAACAGAAAACAATGTTGTGCTTGTCTGGAGTAACAGAAAACAGTGTTGCGCCAGTCTGGAGTAACAGAAAACAGGGTCATGCGTGTCTGGAGTAACAGAAAACAGTGTCATGCTTGTCTGGAGTAACAGAAAACAGTGTCGTGCTTGTCTGGAGTAACAGAAAACAGTTTCGTGCTTGTCTGGAGTAACAGAAAACAGTGTCATGCTTGACTGGAGTAACAGAAAACGGTGTTGTGCTTGTTCCTAATAGCAGAAAACAATGTCATGATTCTCTGGAGTATCAGAAAACAGAGTTGTGCTTGTCTGGAGTAACAGAAAACACAGTTGTGCTTGTCTGGAGTAACAGAAAACAGTGTTGTGCTTGTCTAGAGTAACAGAAAACAGTGTCATGCTTGTCTGCAGTAACAGAAAACACCATTGAGCTTGACCCTAATGGCAGAAAACAGTGTCATGCTTGACTGGAGTAACAGAAAACGGTGTTGTGCTTGTCTGGAGTAACAGAAAACAATGTTGTGCTTGTCTGGAGTAACAGAAAACAGTGTCATGCTTGTCTGGAGTAACAGAAAACAGTGTTGAGCTTGACCCTAATGGCAGAAAACAGTGTCATGCTTGTCTGGAGTAACAGAAAACAGTGTCGTGCTTGTCTGGAGTAACAGACAACAGTATAGTGCTTGTCTGGAGTAACAGAAAACAGTGTAGTGCTTGTCTGGAGTAACAGAAAACAGTGTTGTGCTTGTCCCTAATAGCAGAAAACAGTGTCATGCTTGTCTGGAGTAACAGAAAAGAGTGTTGTGCTTGTCCCTAATGGCAGAAAACAGTGTCGTGCTTGTCTGGAGTGACAGAAAACAGTGTCGTGCTTAGCTGGAGTAAAAGAAAACAGTGTCGTGCTTGTCTGGAGTAACAGAAAACAGCGTCGTGCTTCTCCGAAGTAACAGAAAACACTGTCATGCTTCTCTGGAGTGACATAAAACAGTGTTGTACTTGTCCCTAATGGCAGAAAACAGTGTCATGATTGTCTGGCGTAACAGAAAACAGTGTTGTGCTTGTCCCTAATGACAGAAAACAGTTGTTGTGCTTGTCTGGAGTAACAGAAAACAGTGACGTGCTTGTCTCGAGTAACAGAAAACAATGTTGTGATTGTCTAGAGTAACAGAAAACAGTGTCATGCTTGTCTGCAGTAACAGAAAACACCATTGAGCTTGACCCTAATGGCAGAAAACAGTGTCATGCTTGACTGGAGTAACAGAAAACAGTGTTGTGCTTGTTCCTAATAGCAGAAAACAATGTCATGATTCTCTGGAGTATCAGAAAACAGAGTTGTGCTTGTCTGGAGTAACAGAAAACAGTGTCATGCTTCTCTGGAGTAACAGAAAACAGTGTTGTGCTTGTCTGGAGTAACAGAAAACACAGTTGTGCTTATCTGGAGTAACAGAAAACAGTGTTGTGCTTGTCTGGAGTAACAGAAAACAGTGTTGCGCCTGTCTGGAGTAACAGAAAACAGGGTCATGCATGTCTGGAGTAACAGAAAACAGTGTTGTGCTTGTCTGGAGTAACAGAAAACAGTGTTGAGCTTGTCTGGAGTAACAGAAAACAGTGTCGTACTTGTCTGGAGTAACAGAAAACAGTGTTGAGCATGACCCTAATGGCAGAAAACAGTGTCATGCTTGTCTGGAGTAACAGAAAACAGTGTCGTGCTTGTCTGGAGTAACAGAAAACAGTGTCGTGCTTGTCTGGAGTAACAGAAACCAGAGTCATGCTTGTCTGGAGTAACAGAAAACAGTGTTGTGCTTGTCTGGAGTAACAGAAAACAGTGTCATGCTTGTCTGGAGTAACAGAAAACAGAGTTGTGCTTGTCTGGAGTAACAGAAAACACAGTTGTGCTTGTCTGGAGTAACAGAAAACAGTGTTGTGCTTGTCTGGAGTAACAGAAAACAGTGTTGCGCCTGTCTGGAGTAACAGAAAACAGGGTCATGCATGTCTGGAGTAACAGAAAACAGTGTCATGCTGGTCTGGAGTAACAGAAAACAGTGTCGTGCTTGTCTGGAGTAACAGAAAACAGTGTTGAGCTTGACCCTAATGGCAGAAAACAGTGTCATGCTTGTCTGGAGTAACAGAAAACAGTGTTGCTCCTGTCTGGAGTAACAGAAAACAGGGTCATGCGTGTCTGGAGTAACAGAAAACAGTGTCATGCTTGTCTGGAGTAACAGAAAACAGTGTCGTGCGTGTCTGGAGTAACAGAAAACAGTGTTGAGCTTGTCTGGAGTAACAGAAAACAGTGTCGTGCTTGTCTGGAGTAACAGAAAACAGTGTCGTCCTTGTCTGGAGTAACAGAAAACAGTGTTGTGCTTGTCTGATGTAACAGAAAACAGAGTTGTGCTTGTCTGGAGTAACAGAAAACAATGTTGTGCTTGTCTGGAGTAACAGAAAACAATGTGTTACTTGTATGGAGTAACAGAAAACAGTATTGTGCTTGTCTGGAGTAACAGAAAACAGAGTTGTGCTTGTCTGGAGTAACAGAAACCAGAGTCATGCTTGTCTGGAGTAACAGAAAACAGTGTTGTGCTTGTCTGGAGTAACAGAAAACAGAGTTGTGCTTGTCTGGAGTAACAGAAAACACAGTTGTGCTTGTCTGGAGTAACAGAAAACAGTGTTGCGCCTGTCTGGAGTAACAGAAAACAGGGTCATGCATGTCTGGAGTAACAGAAAACAGTGTCATGCTGGTCTGGAGTAACAGAAAACAGTGTCGTGCTTGTCTGGAGTAACAGAAAACAGTGTTGAGCTTGACCCTAATGGCAGAAAACAGTGTCATGCTTGTCTGGAGTAACAGAAAACAGTGTTGCTCCTGTCTGGAGTAACAGAAAACAGGGTCATGCGTGTCTGGAGTAATAGAAAACAGTGTCATGCTTGTCTGGAGTAACAGAAAACAGTGTCGTGCTTGTCTGGAGTAACAGAAAACAGTGTTGAGCTTGTCTGGAGTAACAGAAAACACAGTTGTGCTTGTCTGGAGTAACAGAAAACAGTGTTGTGCTTGTCTAGAGTAACAGAAAACAGTGTCATGCTTGTCTGCAGTAACAGAAAACACCATTGAGCTTGACCCTAATGGCAGAAAACAGTGTCATGCTTGATTGGAGTAACAGAAAACGGTGTTGTGCTTGTCTGGAGTAACAGAAAACAATGTTGTGCTTGTCTGGAGTAACAGAAAACAGTGTTGCGCCAGTCTGGAGTAACAGAAAACAGTGTCATGCTTGTCTGGAGTAACAGAAAACAGTGTCGTGCTTGTCTGGAGTAACAGAAAACAGTGTCGTGCTTGTCTGGAGAAACAGAAAACAGTGTCGTGCTTGTCTGGAGTAACAGAAAACAGTGTCGTGCTTGTCTGGAGTAACAGAAAACAGTGTAGTGCTTGTCTGGAGTAACAGAAAACAGTGTTGTGCTTGTCTAGAGTAACAGAAAACAGTGTCATGCTTGTCTGCAGTAACAGAAAACACCATTGAGCTTGACCCTAATGGCAGAAAACAGTGTCATGCTTGACTGGAGTAACAGAAAACGGTGTTGTGCTTGTTCCTAATAGCAGAAAACAATGTCATGATTCTCTGGAGTATCAGAAAACAGAGTTGTGCTTGTCTGGAGTAACAGAAAACACAGTTGTGCTTGTCTGGAGTAACAGAAAACAGTGTTGTGCTTGTCTAGAGTAACAGAAAACAGTGTCATGCTTGTCTGCAGTAACAGAAAACACCATTGAGCTTGACCCTAATGGCAGAAAACAGTGTCATGCTTGACTGGAGTAACAGAAAACGGTGTTGTGCTTGTCTGGAGTAACAGAAAACAATGTTGTGCTTGTCTGGAGTAACAGAAAACAGTGTCGTGCTTGTCTGGAGAAACAGAAAACAGTGTCGTGCTTGTCTGGAGTAACAGAAAACAGTGTCGTGCTTGTCTGGAGTAACAGAAACCAGAGTCATGCTTGTCTGGAGTAACAGAAAACAGTGTTGTGCTTGTCTGGAGTAACAGAAAACAGTGTCATGCTTGTCTGGAGTAACAGAAAACAGAGTTGTGCTTGTCTGGAGTAACAGAAAACACAGTTGTGCTTGTCTGGAGTAACAGAAAACAGTGTTGTGCTTGTCTGGAGTAACAGAAAACAGTGTTGCGCCTGTCTGGAGTAACAGAAAACAGGGTCATGCATGTCTGGAGTAACAGAAAACAGTGTCGTGCTTGTCTGGAGTAACAGAAACCAGAGTCATGCTTGTCTGGAGTAACAGAAAACAGTGTCATGCTGGTCTGGAGTAACAGAAAACAGTGTCGTGCTTGTCTGGAGTAACAGAAAACAGTGTTGAGCTTGACCCTAATGGCAGAAAACAGTGTCATGCTTGTCTGGAGTAACAGAAAACAGTGTTGCTCCTGTCTGGAGTAACAGAAAACAGGGTCATGCGTGTCTGGAGTAACAGAAAACAGTGTCATGCTTGTCTGGAGTAACAGAAAACAGTGTTGTGCTTGTCTGGAGTAACAGAAAACAGTGTCGTGCTTGTCTGGAGAAACAGAAAACAGTGTCGTGCTTGTCTGGAGTAACAGAAAACAGTGTCGTGCTTGTCTGGAGTAACAGAAAACAGTGTAGTGCTTGTCTGGAGTAACAGAAAACAGTGTTGTGCTTGTCTAGAGTAACAGAAAACAGTGTTGTGCTTGTCTGGAGTAACAGAAAAACAGTGTCGTGCTTGTCTGGAGTAACAGAAAACAGTGTCGTGCTTGTCTGGAGTAACAGAAAACAGTGTTGCGCCTGTCTGGAGTAACAGAAAACAGTGTCGTGCTTGTCTGGAGTAACAGAAAACAGTGTCGTGCTTGTCTGGAGAAACAGAAAACAGTGTCGTGCTTGTCTGGAGTAACAGAAAACAGTGTCATGCTTGTCTGCAGTAACAGAAAACACCATTGAGCTTGACCCTAATGGCAGAAAACAGTGTCATGCTTGACTGGAGTAACAGAAAACGGTGTTGTGCTTGTTCCTAATAGCAGAAAACAATGTCATGATTCTCTGGAGTATCAGAAAACAGAGTTGTGCTTGTCTGGAGTAACAGAAAACACAGTTGTGCTTGTCTGGAGTAACAGAAAACAGTGTTGTGCTTGTCTAGAGTAACAGAAAACAGTGTCATGCTTGTCTGCAGTAACAGAAAACACCATTGAGCTTGACCCTAATGGCAGAAAACAGTGTCATGCTTGATTGGAGTAACAGAAAACGGTGTTGTGCTTGTCTGGAGTAACAGAAAACAATGTTGTGCTTGTCTGGAGTAACAGAAAACAGTGTTGCGCCAGTCTGGAGTAACAGAAAACAGTGTCATGCTTGTCTGGAGTAACAGAAAACAGTGTCGTGCTTGTCTGGAGTAACAGAAAACAGTGTCGTGCTTGTCTGGAGAAACAGAAAACAGTGTCGTGCTTGTCTGGAGTAACAGAAAACAGTGTCGTGCTTGTATGGAGTAACAGAAAACAGTGTAGTGCTTGTCTGGAGTAACAGAAAACAGTGTTGTGCTTGTCTAGAGTAACAGAAAACAGTGTCATGCTTGTCTGCAGTAACAGAAAACACCATTGAGCTTGACCCTAATGGCAGAAAACAGTGTCATGCTTGACTGGAGTAACAGAAAACGGTGTTGTGCTTGTTCCTAATAGCAGAAAACAATGTCATGATTCTCTGGAGTATCAGAAAACAGAGTTGTGCTTGTCTGGAGTAACAGAAAACACAGTTGTGCTTGTCTGGAGTAACAGAAAACAGTGTTGTGCTTGTCTAGAGTAACAGAAAACAGTGTCATGCTTGTCTGCAGTAACAGAAAACACCATTGAGCTTGACCCTAATGGCAGAAAACAGTGTCATGCTTGACTGGAGTAACAGAAAACGGTGTTGTGCTTGTCTGGAGTAACAGAAAACAATGTTGTGCTTGTCTGGAGTAACAGAAAACAGTGTCGTGCTTGTCTGGAGAAACAGAAAACAGTGTCGTGCTTGTCTGGAGTAACAGAAAACAGTGTCGTGCTTGTCTGGAGTAACAGAAACCAGAGTCATGCTTGTCTGGAGTAACAGAAAACAGTGTTGTGCTTGTCTGGAGTAACAGAAAACAGTGTCATGCTTGTCTGGAGTAACAGAAAACAGAGTTGTGCTTGTCTGGAGTAACAGAAAACACAGTTGTGCTTGTCTGGAGTAACAGAAAACAGTGTTGTGCTTCTCTGGAGTAACAGAAAACAGAGTTGTGCTTGTCTGGAGTAACAGAAAACAATGTTGTGCTTGTCTGGAGTAACAGAAAACAATGTGGTACTTGTATGGAGTAATAGAAAACAGTATTGTGCTTGTCTGGAGTAACAGAAAACAGAGTTGTGCTTGTCTGGAGTAACAGAAACCAGAGTCATGCTTGTCTGGAGTAACAGAAAACAGTGTTGTGCTTGTCTGGAGTAACAGAAAACAGAGTTGTGCTTGTCTGGAGTAACAGAAAACACAGTTGTGCTTGTCTGGAGTAACAGAAAACAGTGTTGTGCTTGTCTGGAGTAACAGAAAACAGTGTTGCGCCTGTCTGGAGTAACAGAAAACAGGGTCATGCATGTCTGGAGTAACAGAAAACAGTGTCATGCTGGTCTGGAGTAACAGAAAACAGTGTCGTGCTTGTCTGGAGTAACAGAAAACAGTGTTGAGCTTGACCCTAATGGCAGAAAACAGTGTCATGCTTGTCTGGAGTAACAGAAAACAGTGTTGCTCCTGTCTGGAGTAACAGAAAACAGGGTCATGCTTGTCTGGAGTAACAGAAAACAGTGTCGTGCTTGTCTGGAGTAACAAAAAACAGTGTTGAGTTTGTCTGGAGTAACAGAAAACAGTGTCGTGCTTGTCTGGAGTAACAGAAACCAGAGTCATGCTTGTCTGGAGTAACAGAAACCAGAGTCAGGCTTGTCTGGAGTAACAGAAAACAGTGTTGTGCTTGTCTGAAGTATCAGAAAACAGTGTCATGCTTGTCTGGAGTAACAGAAAATAGTATCATGCTTGTCTGGAGTAACAGAAAACAGTGTCATGCTTGTCTGGAGTAACAGAAAACAGTGTCGTGCTTATCTGGAGTAACAGACAACAGTATAGTGCTTGTCTGGAGTAACAGAAAACAATGTAGTGCTTGTCTGGAGTAACAGAAAACAGTGTTGTGCTTGTCCCTAATGGCAGAAAACAGTGTCATGCTTGTCTGGAGTAACAGAAAAGAGTGTTGTGCTTGTCCCTAATGGCAGAAAACAGTGTCATGCTTGTCTGGAGTAACAGAAAAGAGTGTTGTGCTTGTCCCTAATGGCAGAAAACAGTGTCGTGCTTGTCTGGAGTGACAGAAAACAGTGTTGTGCTTAGCTGGAGTAAAAGAAAACAGTGTCGTGCTTGTCTGGAGTAACAGAAAACAGTGTCATGCTTCTCTGGAGTGACATAAAACAGTGTTGTACTTGTCCCTAATGGCAGAAAACAGTGTCATGATTGTCTGGAGTAACAGAAAACAGTGTTGTGCTTGTCCCTAATGACAGAAAACAGTTGTTGTGCTTGTCTGGAGTAACAGAAAACAGTGACGTGCTTGTCTCGAGTAACAGAAAACAATGTTGTGCTTGTCTAGAGTAACAGAAAACAGTGTCATGCTTGTCTGCAGTAACAGAAAACACCATTGAGGTTGACCCTAATGGCAGAAAACAGTGTCATGCTTGACTGGAGTAACAGAAAACGGTGTTGTGCTTGTTCCTAATAGCAGAAAACAATGTCATGATTCTCTGGAGTATCAGAAAACAGAGTTGTGCTTGACTGGAGAAACAGAAAACACAGTTGTGCTTGTCTGGAGTAACAGAAAACAGTGTTGTGCTTGTCTGGAGTAACAGAAAACAGTGTTGCGCCAGTCTGGAGTAACAGAAAACAGGGTCATGCGTGTCTGGAGTAACAGAAAACAGTGTCGTGCTTGTCTGGAGTAACAGAAAACAGTGTCGTGCTTGTCTGGAGTAACAGAAAACAGTGTCATGCTTGTCTGGAGTAACAGAAAACAGTGTCGTGCTTGTCTGGAGTAACAGAAAACAGTGTCGTGCTTGTCTGGAGAAACAGAAAACAGTGTTGTGCTTGTCTGGAGTAACAGAAAACGGTGTTGTGCTTGTTCCTAATAGCAGAAAACAATGTCATGATTCTCTGGAGTATCAGAAAACAGAGTTGTGCTTGTCTGGAGTAACAGAAAACACAGTTGTGCTTGTCTGGAGTAACAGAAAACAGTGTTGTGCTTGTCTAGAGTAACAGAAAACAGTGTCATGCTTGTCTGCAGTAACAGAAAACACCATTGAGCTTGACCTAATGGCAGAAAACAGTGTCATGCTTGATTGGAGTAACAGAAAACGGTGTTGTGCTTGTCTGGAGTAACAGAAAACAATGTTGTGCTTGTCTGGAGTAACAGAAAACAGTGTTGCGCCAGTCTGGAGTAACAGAAAACAGTGTCATGCTTGTCTGGAGTAACAGAAAACAGTGTCGTGCTTGTCTGGAGTAACAGAAAACAGTGTCGTGCTTGTCTGGAGAAACAGAAAACAGTGTCGTGCTTGTCTGGAGTAACAGAAAACAGTGTCGTGCTTGTCTGGAGTAACAGAAAACAGTGTAGTGCTTGTCTGGAGTAACAGAAAACAGTGTTGTGCCTGTCTAGAGTAACAGAAAACAGTGTCATGCTTGTCTGCAGTAACAGAAAACACCATTGAGCTTGACCCTAATGGCAGAAAACAGTGTCATGCTTGACTGGAGTAACAGAAAACGGTGTTGTGCTTGTTCCTAATAGCAGAAAACAATGTCATGATTCTCTGGAGTATCAGAAAACAGAGTTGTGCTTGTCTGGAGTAACAGAAAACACAGTTGTGCTTGTCTGGAGTAACAGAAAACAGTGTTGTGCTTGTCTAGAGTAACAGAAAACAGTGTCATGCTTGTCTGCAGTAACAGAAAACACCATTGAGCTTGACCCTAATGGCAGAAAACAGTGTCATGCTTGACTGGAGTAACAGAAAACGGTGTTGTGCTTGTCTGGAGTAACAGAAAACAATGTTGTGCTTGTCTGGAGTAACAGAAAACAGTGTTGCGCCAGTCTGGAGTAACAGAAAACAGGGTCATGCGTGTCTGGAGTAACAGAAAACAGTGTCATGCTTGTCTGGAGTAACAGAAAACAGTGTCGTGCTTGTCTGGAGTAACAGAAAACAGTTTCGTGCTTGTCTGGAGTAACAGAAAACAGTGTCATGCTTGTCTGGAGTAACAGAAAACGGTGTTGTGCTTGTTCCTAATAGCAGAAAACAATGTCATGATTCTCTGGAGTATCAGAAAACAGAGTTGTGCTTGTCTGGAGTAACAGAAAACACAGTTGTGCTTGTCTGGAGTAACAGAAAACAGTGTTGTGCTTGTCTAGAGTAACAGAAAACAGTGTCATGCTTGTCTGCAGTAACAGAAAACACCATTGAGCTTGACCCTAATGGCAGAAAACAGTGTCATGCTTGACTGGAGTAACAGAAAACGGTGTTGTGCTTGTCTGGAGTAACAGAAAACGATGTTGTGCTTGTCTGGAGTAACAGAAAACAGTGTTGCGCCAGTCTGGAGTAACAGAAAACAGGGTCATGCGTGTCTGGAGTAACAGAAAACAGTGTCATGCTTGTCTGGAGTAACAGAAACCAGTGTCGTGCTTGTCTGGAGTAACAGAAAACAGTGTCATGCTTGTCTGCAGTAACAGAAAACACCATTGAGCTTGACCCTAATGGCAGAAAACAGTGTCATGCTTGACTGGAGTAACAGAAAACGGTGTTGTGCTTGTTCCTAATAGCAGAAAACAATGTCATGATTCTCTGGAGTATCAGAAAACAGAGTTGTGCTTGTCTGGAGAAACAGAAAACAGTGTAATGCTTGTCTGGAGTAACAGACAACAGTGTTGTGCTTGTCCGGAGTAACAGAAAACAGAGTTGTGCTTGTCTGGAGTAACAGAAAACACAGTTGTGCTTGTCTGGAGTAACAGAAAACAGTGTTGTGCTTGTCTAGAGTAACAGAAAACAGTGTCATGCTTGTCTGCAGTAACAGAAAACACCATTGAGCTTGACCCTAATGGCAGAAAACAGTGTCATGCTTGATTGGAGTAACAGAAAACGGTGTTGTGCTTGTCTGGAGTAACAGAAAACAATGTTGTGCTTGTCTGGAGTAACAGAAAACAGTGTTGCGCCAGTCTGGAGTAACAGAAAACAGTGTCATGCTTGTCTGGAGTAACAGAAAACAGTGTTGTGCTTGTCTGGAGTAACAGAAAACAGTGTCGTGCTTGTCTGGAGAAACAGAAAACAGTGTCGTGCTTGTCTGGAGTAACAGAAAACAGTGTCGTGCTTGTCTGGAGTAACAGAAAACAGTGTAGTGCTTGTCTGGAGTAACAGAAAACAGTGTTGTGCTTGTCTAGAGTAACAGAAAACAGTGTCATGCTTGTCTGCAGTAACAGAAAACACCATTGAGCTTGACCCTAATGGCAGAAAACAGTGTCATGCTTGACTGGAGTAACAGAAAACGGTGTTGTGCTTGTTCCTAATAGCAGAAAACAATGTCATGATTCTCTGGAGTATCAGAAAACAGAGTTGTGCTTGTCTGGAGTAACAGAAAACACAGTTGTGCTTGTCTGGAGTAACAGAAAACAGTGTTGTGCTTGTCTAGAGTAACAGAAAACAGTGTCATGCTTGTCTGGAGTAACAGAAAACAGTGTCGTGCTTGTCTGGAGTAACAGACAACAGTATAGTGCTTGTCTGGAGTAACAGAAAACAGTGTAGTGCTTGTCTGGAGTAACAGAAAACAGTGTTGTGCTTGTCCCTAATGGCAGAAAACAGTGTCATGCTTGTCTGGAGTAACAGAAAAGAGTGTTGTGCTTGTCCCTAATGGCAGAAAACAGTGTCGTGCTTGTCTGGAGTGACAGAAAACAGTGTCGTGCTTAGCTGGAGTAAAAGAAAACAGTGTCGTGCTTGTCTGGAGTAACAGAAAACAGCGTCGTGCTTCTCCGAAGTAACAGAAAACAGTGTCATGCTTCTCTGGAGTGACATAAAACAGTGTTGTACTTGTCCCTAATGGCAGAAAACAGTGTCATGATTGTCTGGCGTAACAGAAAACAGTGTTGTGCTTGTCCCTAATGACAGAAAACAGTTGTTGTGCTTGTCTGGAGTAACAGAAAACAGTCACGTGCTTGTCTCGAGTAACAGAAAACAATGTTGTGCTTGTCTAGAGTAACAGAAAACAGTGTCATGCTTGTCTGCAGTAACAGAAAACACCATTGAGCTTGACCCTAATGGCAGAAAACAGTGTCATGCTTGACTGGAGTAACAGAAAACAGTGTTGTGCTTGTTCCTAATAGCAGAAAACAATGTCATGATTCTCTGGAGTATCAGAAAACAGTGTCATGATTGTCTGGCGTAACAGAAAACAGTGTTGTGCTTGTCCCTAATGACAGAAAACAGTTGTTGTGCTTGTCTGGAGTAACAGAAAACAGTGACGTGCTTGTCTCGAGTAACAGAAAACAATGTTGTGCTTGTCTAGAGTAACAGAAAACAGTGTCATGCTTGTCTGCAGTAACAGAAAACACCATTGAGCTTGACCCTAATGGCAGAAAACAGTGTCATGCTTGACTGGAGTAACAGAAAACAGTGTTGTGCTTGTTCCTAATAGCAGAAAACAATGTCATGATTCTCTGGAGTATCAGAAAACAGAGTTGTGCTTGTCTGGAGTAACAGAAAACAGTGTCATGCTTCTCTGGAGTAACAGAAAACAGAGTTGTGCTTGTCTGGAGTAACAGAAAACACAGTTGTGCTTGTCTGGGGTAACAGAAAACAGTGTTGTGCTTGTCTGGAGTAACAGAAAACAGTGTTGCGCCTGTCTGGAGTAACAGAAAACAGGGTCATGCATGTCTGGAGTAACAGAAAACAGTGTTGTGCTTGTCTGTAGTAACAGAAAACAGTGTTGAGCTTGTCTGGAGTAACAGAAAACAGTGTCGTGCTTGTCTGGAGTAATAGAAAACAGTGTTGAGCATGACCCTAATGGCAGAAAACAGTGTCATGCTTGTCTGGAGTAACAGAAAACAGTGTCGTGCTTGTCTGGAGTAACAGAAACCAGAGTCATGCTTGTCTGGAGTAACAGAAAACAGTGTTGTGCTTGTCTGGAGTAACAGAAAACAGTGTCATGCTTGTCTGGAGTAACAGAAAACAGAGTTGTGCTTGTCTGGAGTAACAGAAAACACAGTTGTGCTTGTCTGGAGTAACAGAAAACAGTGTTGTGCTTGTCTGGAGTAACAGAAAACAGTGTTGCGCCTGACTGGAGTAACAGAAAACAGGGTCATGCATGTCTGTAGTAACAGAAAACAGTGTCATGCTGGTCTGGAGTAACAGAAAACAGTGTCGTGCTTGTCTGGAGTAACAGAAAACAGTGTTGAGCTTGACCCTAATGGCAGAAAACAGTGTCATGCTTGTCTGGAGTAACAGAAAACAGTGTTGCTCCTGTCTGGAGTAACAGAAAACAGGGTCATGCGTGTCTGGAGTAACAGAAAACAGTGTCATGCTTGTCTGGAGTAACAGAAAACAGTGTTGAGCTTGTCTGGAGTAACAGAAAACAGTGTCGAGCTTGTCTGGAGTAACAGAAAACAGTGTCGTCCTTGTCTGGAGTAACAGAAAACAGTGTTGTGCTTGTCTGGAGTAACAGAAAACAGAGTTGTGCTTGTCTGGAGTAACAGAAAACAATGTTGTGCTTGTCTGGAGTAACAGAAAACAATGTGGTACTTGTATGGAGTAACAGAAAACAGTATTGTGCTTGTCTGGAGTAACAGAAAACAGAGTTGTGCTTGTCTGGAGTAACAGAAACCAGAGTCATGCTTGTCTGGAGTAACAGAAAACAGTGTTGTGCTTGTCTGGAGTAACAGAAAACAGAGTTGTGCTTGTCTGGAGTAACAGAAAACACAGTTGTGCTTGTCTGGAGTAACAGAAAACAGTGTTGTGCTTGTCTGGAGTAACAGAAAACAGTGTTGCGCCTGTCTGGAGTAACAGAAAACAGGGTCATGCATGTCTGGAGTAACAGAAAACAGTGTCATGCTGGTCTGGAGTAACAGAAAACAGTGTCGTGCTTGTCTGGAGTAACAGAAAACAGTGTTGAGCTTGACCCTAATGGCAGAAAACAGTGTCATGCTTGTCTGGAGTAACAGAAAACAGTGTTGCTCCTGTCTGGAGTAACAGAAAACAGGGTCATGCGTGTCTGGAGTAATAGAAAACAGTGTCATGCTTGTCTGGAGTAACAGAAAACAGTGTCGTGCTTGTCTGGAGTAACAGAAAACAGTGTTGAGCTTGTCTGGAGTAACAGAATACAGTGTCGTGCTTGTCTGGAGTAACAGAAACCAGAGTCATGCTTGTCTGGAGTAACAGAAACCAGAGTCATGCTTGTCTGGAGTAACAGAAAACAGTGTTGTGCTTGTCTGAAGTATCAGAAAACAGTGTCATGCTTGTCTGGAGTAACAGAAAACAGTATCATGCTTGTCTGGAGTAACAGAAAACAGTGTCATGCTTGTCTGGAGTAACAGAAAACAGTGCCGTGCTTGTCTGGAGTAACAGACAACAGTATAGTGCTTGTCTGGAGTAACAGAAAACAGTGCAGTGCTTGTCTGGAGTAACAGAAAACAGTGTTGTGCTTGTCCCTAATGGCAGAAAACAGTGTCATGCTTGTCTGGAGTAACAGAAAAGAGTGTTGTGCTTGTCCCTAATGGCAGAAAACAGTGTCGTGCTTGTCTGGAGTAACAGAAAACAGTGTCGTGCTTAGCTGGAGTAAAAGAAAACAGTGTCGTGCTTGTCTGGAGTAACAGAAAACAGTGTCATGCTTCTCTGGAGTGACATAAAACAGTGTTGTACTTGTCCCTAATGGCAGAAAACAGTGTCATGATTGTCTGGAGTAACAGAAAACAGTGTTGTGCTTGTCCCTAATGACAGAAAACAGTTGTTGTGCTTGTCTGGAGTAACAGAAAACAGTGACGTGCTTGTCTCGAGTAACAGAAAACAATTTTGTGCTTGTCTAGAGTAACAGAAAACAGTGTCATGCTTGTCTGCAGTAACAGAAAACACCATTGAGCTTGACCCTAATGGCAGAAAACAGTGTCATGCTTGACTGGAGTAACAGAAAACGGTGTTGTGCATGTTCCTAATAGCAGAAAACAATGTCATGATTCTCTGGAGTATCAGAAAACAGAGTTGTGCTTGTCTGGAGAAACAGAAAACACAGTTGTGCTTGTCTGGAGTAACAGAAAACAGTGTTGTGCTTGTCTGGAGTAACAGAAAACAGTGTTGCGCCAGTCTGGAGTAACAGAAAACAGGGTCATGCGTGTCTGGAGTAACAGAAAACAGTGTCATGCTTGTCTGGAGTAACAGAAAACAGTGTCGTGCTTGTCTGGAGTAACAGAAAACAGTGTCGTGCTTGTCTGGAGTAACAGAAAACAGTGTCGTGCTTGTCTGGAGTAACAGAAAACAGTGTTGTGCTTGTCTGGAGTAACAGAAAAACAGTGTCGTGCTTGTCTGGAGTAACAGAAAACAGTGTCGTGCATGTCTGGAGTAACAGAAAACAGTGTTGCGCCTGACTGGAGTAACAGAAAACAGTGTCGTGCTTGTCTGGAGTAACAGAAAACAGTGTCGTGCTTGTCTGGAGTAACAGAAAACAGTGTCGTGCTTGTCTGGAGTAACAGAAAACAGTGTCGTGCTTGTCTGGAGAAACAGAAAACAGTGTCGTGCTTGTCTGGAGTAACAGAAAACAGTGTCGTGCTTGTCTGGAGTAACAGAAAACAGTGTAGTGCTTGTCTGGAGTAACAGAAAACAGTGTTGTGCTTGTCTGGAGTAACAGAAAAACAGTGTCGTGCTTGTCTGGAGTAACAGAAAACAGTGTCGTGCTTGTCTGGAGTAACAGAAAACAGTGTTGCGCCTGTCTGGAGTAACAGAAAACAGTGTCGTGCTTGTCTGGAGTAACAGAAAACAGTGTCGTGCTTGTCTGGAGTAACAGAAAACAGTGTCGTGCTTGTCTGGAGTAACAGAAAACAGTGTCATGCTTGTCTGCAGTAACAGAAAACACCATTGAGCTTGACCCTAATGGCAGAAAACAGTGTCATGCTTGACTGGAGTAACAGAAAACGGTGTTGCGCCAGTCTGGAGTAACAGAAAACAGGGTCATGCGTGTCTGGAGTAACAGAAAACAGTGTCATGCTTGTCTGGAGTAACAGAAACCAGTGTCGTGCTTGTCTGGAGTAACAGAAAACAGTGTCATGCTTGTCTGCAGTAACAGAAAACACCATTGAGCTTGACCCTAATGGCAGAAAACAGTGTCATGCTTGACTGGAGTAACAGAAAACGGTGTTGTGCTTGTTCCTAATAGCAGAAAACAATGTCATGATTCTCTGGAGTATCAGAAAACAGAGTTGTGCTTGTCTGGAGAAACAGAAAACAGTGTAATGCTTGTCTGGAGTAACAGACAACAGTGTTGTGCTTGTCCGGAGTAACAGAAAACAGAGTTGTGCTTGTCTGGAGTAACAGAAAACACAGTTGTGCTTGTCTGGAGTAACAGAAAACAGTGTTGTGCTTGTCTAGAGTAACAGAAAACAGTGTCATGCTTGTCTGCAGTAACAGAAAACACCATTGAGCTTGACCCTAATGGCAGAAAACAGTGTCATGCTTGATTGGAGTAACAGAAAACGGTGTTGTGCTTGTCTGGAGTAACAGAAAACAATGTTGTGCTTGTCTGGAGTAACAGAAAACAGTGTTGCGCCAGTCTGGAGTAACAGAAAACAGTGTCATGCTTGTCTGGAGTAACAGAAAACAGTGTTGTGCTTGTCTGGAGTAACAGAAAACAGTGTCGTGCTTGTCTGGAGAAACAGAAAACAGTGTCGTGCTTGTCTGGAGTAACAGAAAACAGTGTCGTGCTTGTCTGGAGTAACAGAAAACAGTGTAGTGCTTGTCTGGAGTAACAGAAAACAGTGTTGTGCTTGTCTAGAGTAACAGAAAACAGTGTCATGCTTGTCTGCAGTAACAGAAAACACCATTGAGCTTGACCCTAATGGCAGAAAACAGTGTCATGCTTGACTGGAGTAACAGAAAACGGTGTTGTGCTTGTTCCTAATAGCAGAAAACAATGTCATGATTCTCTGGAGTATCAGAAAACAGAGTTGTGCTTGTCTGGAGTAACAGAAAACACAGTTGTGCTTGTCTGGAGTAACAGAAAACAGTGTTGTGCTTGTCTAGAGTAACAGAAAACAGTGTCATGCTTGTCTGGAGTAACAGAAAACAGTGTCGTGCTTGTCTGGAGTAACAGACAACAGTATAGTGCTTGTCTGGAGTAACAGAAAACAGTGTAGTGCTTGTCTGGAGTAACAGAAAACAGTGTTGTGCTTGTCCCTAATGGCAGAAAACAGTGTCATGCTTGTCTGGAGTAACAGAAAAGAGTGTTGTGCTTGTCCCTAATGGCAGAAAACAGTGTCGTGCTTGTCTGGAGTGACAGAAAACAGTGTCGTGCTTAGCTGGAGTAAAAGAAAACAGTGTCGTGCTTGTCTGGAGTAACAGAAAACAGCGTCGTGCTTCTCCGAAGTAACAGAAAACAGTGTCATGCTTCTCTGGAGTGACATAAAACAGTGTTGTACTTGTCCCTAATGGCAGAAAACAGTGTCATGATTGTCTGGCGTAACAGAAAACAGTGTTGTGCTTGTCCCTAATGACAGAAAACAGTTGTTGTGCTTGTCTGGAGTAACAGAAAACAGTCACGTGCTTGTCTCGAGTAACAGAAAACAATGTTGTGCTTGTCTAGAGTAACAGAAAACAGTGTCATGCTTGTCTGCAGTAACAGAAAACACCATTGAGCTTGACCCTAATGGCAGAAAACAGTGTCATGCTTGACTGGAGTAACAGAAAACAGTGTTGTGCTTGTTCCTAATAGCAGAAAACAATGTCATGATTCTCTGGAGTATCAGAAAACAGTGTCATGATTGTCTGGCGTAACAGAAAACAGTGTTGTGCTTGTCCCTAATGACAGAAAACAGTTGTTGTGCTTGTCTGGAGTAACAGAAAACAGTGACGTGCTTGTCTCGAGTAACAGAAAACAATGTTGTGCTTGTCTAGAGTAACAGAAAACAGTGTCATGCTTGTCTGCAGTAACAGAAAACACCATTGAGCTTGACCCTAATGGCAGAAAACAGTGTCATGCTTGACTGGAGTAACAGAAAACAGTGTTGTGCTTGTTCCTAATAGCAGAAAACAATGTCATGATTCTCTGGAGTATCAGAAAACAGAGTTGTGCTTGTCTGGAGTAACAGAAAACAGTGTCATGCTTCTCTGGAGTAACAGAAAACAGAGTTGTGCTTGTCTGGAGTAACAGAAAACACAGTTGTGCTTGTCTGGGGTAACAGAAAACAGTGTTGTGCTTGTCTGGAGTAACAGAAAACAGTGTTGCGCCTGTCTGGAGTAACAGAAAACAGGGTCATGCATGTCTGGAGTAACAGAAAACAGTGTTGTGCTTGTCTGTAGTAACAGAAAACAGTGTTGAGCTTGTCTGGAGTAACAGAAAACAGTGTCGTGCTTGTCTGGAGTAATAGAAAACAGTGTTGAGCATGACCCTAATGGCAGAAAACAGTGTCATGCTTGTCTGGAGTAACAGAAAACAGTGTCGTGCTTGTCTGGAGTAACAGAAACCAGAGTCATGCTTGTCTGGAGTAACAGAAAACAGTGTTGTGCTTGTCTGGAGTAACAGAAAACAGTGTCATGCTTGTCTGGAGTAACAGAAAACAGAGTTGTGCTTGTCTGGAGTAACAGAAAACACAGTTGTGCTTGTCTGGAGTAACAGAAAACAGTGTTGTGCTTGTCTGGAGTAACAGAAAACAGTGTTGCGCCTGACTGGAGTAACAGAAAACAGGGTCATGCATGTCTGTAGTAACAGAAAACAGTGTCATGCTGGTCTGGAGTAACAGAAAACAGTGTCGTGCTTGTCTGGAGTAACAGAAAACAGTGTTGAGCTTGACCCTAATGGCAGAAAACAGTGTCATGCTTGTCTGGAGTAACAGAAAACAGTGTTGCTCCTGTCTGGAGTAACAGAAAACAGGGTCATGCGTGTCTGGAGTAACAGAAAACAGTGTCATGCTTGTCTGGAGTAACAGAAAACAGTGTTGAGCTTGTCTGGAGTAACAGAAAACAGTGTCGAGCTTGTCTGGAGTAACAGAAAACAGTGTCGTCCTTGTCTGGAGTAACAGAAAACAGTGTTGTGCTTGTCTGGAGTAACAGAAAACAGAGTTGTGCTTGTCTGGAGTAACAGAAAACAATGTTGTGCTTGTCTGGAGTAACAGAAAACAATGTGGTACTTGTATGGAGTAACAGAAAACAGTATTGTGCTTGTCTGGAGTAACAGAAAACAGAGTTGTGCTTGTCTGGAGTAACAGAAACCAGAGTCATGCTTGTCTGGAGTAACAGAAAACAGTGTTGTGCTTGTCTGGAGTAACAGAAAACAGAGTTGTGCTTGTCTGGAGTAACAGAAAACACAGTTGTGCTTGTCTGGAGTAACAGAAAACAGTGTTGTGCTTGTCTGGAGTAACAGAAAACAGTGTTGCGCCTGTCTGGAGTAACAGAAAACAGGGTCATGCATGTCTGGAGTAACAGAAAACAGTGTCATGCTGGTCTGGAGTAACAGAAAACAGTGTCGTGCTTGTCTGGAGTAACAGAAAACAGTGTTGAGCTTGACCCTAATGGCAGAAAACAGTGTCATGCTTGTCTGGAGTAACAGAAAACAGTGTTGCTCCTGTCTGGAGTAACAGAAAACAGGGTCATGCGTGTCTGGAGTAATAGAAAACAGTGTCATGCTTGTCTGGAGTAACAGAAAACAGTGTCGTGCTTGTCTGGAGTAACAGAAAACAGTGTTGAGCTTGTCTGGAGTAACAGAATACAGTGTCGTGCTTGTCTGGAGTAACAGAAACCAGAGTCATGCTTGTCTGGAGTAACAGAAACCAGAGTCATGCTTGTCTGGAGTAACAGAAAACAGTGTTGTGCTTGTCTGAAGTATCAGAAAACAGTGTCATGCTTGTCTGGAGTAACAGAAAACAGTATCATGCTTGTCTGGAGTAACAGAAAACAGTGTCATGCTTGTCTGGAGTAACAGAAAACAGTGCCGTGCTTGTCTGGAGTAACAGACAACAGTATAGTGCTTGTCTGGAGTAACAGAAAACAGTGCAGTGCTTGTCTGGAGTAACAGAAAACAGTGTTGTGCTTGTCCCTAATGGCAGAAAACAGTGTCATGCTTGTCTGGAGTAACAGAAAAGAGTGTTGTGCTTGTCCCTAATGGCAGAAAACAGTGTCGTGCTTGTCTGGAGTAACAGAAAACAGTGTCGTGCTTAGCTGGAGTAAAAGAAAACAGTGTCGTGCTTGTCTGGAGTAACAGAAAACAGTGTCATGCTTCTCTGGAGTGACATAAAACAGTGTTGTACTTGTCCCTAATGGCAGAAAACAGTGTCATGATTGTCTGGAGTAACAGAAAACAGTGTTGTGCTTGTCCCTAATGACAGAAAACAGTTGTTGTGCTTGTCTGGAGTAACAGAAAACAGTGACGTGCTTGTCTCGAGTAACAGAAAACAATTTTGTGCTTGTCTAGAGTAACAGAAAACAGTGTCATGCTTGTCTGCAGTAACAGAAAACACCATTGAGCTTGACCCTAATGGCAGAAAACAGTGTCATGCTTGACTGGAGTAACAGAAAACGGTGTTGTGCATGTTCCTAATAGCAGAAAACAATGTCATGATTCTCTGGAGTATCAGAAAACAGAGTTGTGCTTGTCTGGAGAAACAGAAAACACAGTTGTGCTTGTCTGGAGTAACAGAAAACAGTGTTGTGCTTGTCTGGAGTAACAGAAAACAGTGTTGCGCCAGTCTGGAGTAACAGAAAACAGGGTCATGCGTGTCTGGAGTAACAGAAAACAGTGTCATGCTTGTCTGGAGTAACAGAAAACAGTGTCGTGCTTGTCTGGAGTAACAGAAAACAGTGTCGTGCTTGTCTGGAGTAACAGAAAACAGTGTCGTGCTTGTCTGGAGTAACAGAAAACAGTGTTGTGCTTGTCTGGAGTAACAGAAAAACAGTGTCGTGCTTGTCTGGAGTAACAGAAAACAGTGTCGTGCATGTCTGGAGTAACAGAAAACAGTGTTGCGCCTGACTGGAGTAACAGAAAACAGTGTCGTGCTTGTCTGGAGTAACAGAAAACAGTGTCGTGCTTGTCTGGAGTAACAGAAAACAGTGTCGTGCTTGTCTGGAGTAACAGAAAACAGTGTCGTGCTTGTCTGGAGAAACAGAAAACAGTGTCGTGCTTGTCTGGAGTAACAGAAAACAGTGTCGTGCTTGTCTGGAGTAACAGAAAACAGTGTAGTGCTTGTCTGGAGTAACAGAAAACAGTGTTGTGCTTGTCTGGAGTAACAGAAAAACAGTGTCGTGCTTGTCTGGAGTAACAGAAAACAGTGTCGTGCTTGTCTGGAGTAACAGAAAACAGTGTTGCGCCTGTCTGGAGTAACAGAAAACAGTGTCGTGCTTGTCTGGAGTAACAGAAAACAGTGTCGTGCTTGTCTGGAGTAACAGAAAACAGTGTCGTGCTTGTCTGGAGTAACAGAAAACAGTGTCATGCTTGTCTGCAGTAACAGAAAACACCATTGAGCTTGACCCTAATGGCAGAAAACAGTGTCATGCTTGACTGGAGTAACAGAAAACGGTGTTGTGCTTGTTCCTAATAGCAGAAAACAATGTCATGATTCTCTGGAGTATCAGAAAACAGAGTTGTGCTTGTCTGGAGTAACAGAAAACACAGTTGTGCTTGTCTGGAGTAACAGAAAACAGTGTTGTGCTTGTCTAGAGTAACAGAAAACAGTGTCATGCTTGTCTGCAGTAACAGAAAACACCATTGAGCTTGACCCTAATGGCAGAAAACAGTGTCATGCTTGATTGGAGTAACAGAAAACGGTGTTGTGCTTGTCTGGAGTAACAGAAAACAATGTTGTGCTTGTCTGGAGTAACAGAAAACAGTGTTGCGCCAGTCTGGAGTAACAGAAAACAGTGTCATGCTTGTCTGGAGTAACAGAAAACAGTGTCGTGCTTGTCTGGAGTAACAGAAAACAGTGTCGTGCTTGTCTGGAGAAACAGAAAACAGTGTCGTGCTTGTCTGGAGTAACAGAAAACAGTGTCGTGCTTGTCTGGAGTAACAGAAAACAGTGTAGTGCTTGTCTGGAGTAACAGAAAACAGTGTTGTGCTTGTCTAGAGTAACAGAAAACAGTGTCATGCTTGTCTGCAGTAACAGAAAACACCATTGAGCTTGACCCTAATGGCAGAAAACAGTGTCATGCTTGACTGGAGTAACAGAAAACGGTGTTGTGCTTGTTCCTAATAGCAGAAAACAATGTCATGATTCTCTGGAGTATCAGAAAACAGAGTTGTGCTTGTCTGGAGTAACAGAAAACACAGTTGTGCTTGTCTGGAGTAACAGAAAACAGTGTTGTGTTTGTCTAGAGTAACTGAAAACAGTGTCATGCTTGTCTGCAGTAACAGAAAACACCATTGAGCTTGACCCTAATGGCAGAAAACAGTGTCATGCTTGACTGGAGTAACAGAAAACGGTGTTGTGCTTGTCTGGAGTAACAGAAAACAATGTTGTGCTTGTCTGGAGTAACAGAAAACAGTGTTGCGCCAGTCTGGAGTAACAGAAAACAGGGTCATGCGTGTCTGGAGTAACAGAAAACAGTGTCATGCTTGTCTGGAGTAACAGAAAACAGTGTCGTGCTTGTCTGGAGTAACAGAAAACAGTTTCGTGCTTGTCTGGAGTAACAGAAAACAGTGTCATGCTTGACTGGAGTAACAGAAAACGGTGTTGTGCTTGTTCCTAATAGCAGAAAACAATGTCATGATTCTCTGGAGTATCAGAAAACAGAGTTGTGCTTGTCTGGAGTAACAGAAAACACAGTTGTGCTTGTCTGGAGTAACAGAAAACAGTGTTGTGCTTGTCTAGAGTAACAGAAAACAGTGTCATGCTTGTCTGCAGTAACAGAAAACACCATTGAGCTTGACCCTAATGGCAGAAAACAGTGTCATGCTTGACTGGAGTAACAGAAAACGGTGTTGTGCTTGTCTGGAGTAACAGAAAACAATGTTGTGCTTGTCTGGAGTAACAGAAAACAGTGTCATGCTTGTCTGGAGTAACAGAAAACAGTGTTGAGCTTGACCCTAATGGCAGAAAACAGTGTCATGCTTGTCTGGAGTAACAGAAAACAGTGTCGTGCTTGTCTGGAGTAACAGACAACAGTATAGTGCTTGTCTGGAGTAACAGAAAACAGTGTAGTGCTTGTCTGGAGTAACAGAAAACAGTGTTGTGCTTGTCCCTAATGGCAGAAAACAGTGTCATGCTTGTCTGGAGTAACAGAAAAGAGTGTTGTGCTTGTCCCTAATGGCAGAAAACAGTGTCGTGCTTGTCTGGAGTGACAGAAAACAGTGTCGTGCTTAGCTGGAGTAAAAGAAAACAGTGTCGTGCTTGTCTGGAGTAACAGAAAACAGCTCGTGCTTCTCCGAAGTAACAGAAAACACTGTCATGCTTCTCTGGAGTGACATAAAACAGTGTTGTACTTGTCCCTAATGGCAGAAAACAGTGTCATGATTGTCTGGCGTAACAGAAAACAGTGTTGTGCTTGTCCCTAATGACAGAAAACAGTTGTTGTGCTTGTCTGGAGTAACAGAAAACAGTGACGTGCTTGTCTCGAGTAACAGAAAACAATGTTGTGCTTGTCTAGAGTAACAGAAAACAGTGTCATGCTTGTCTGCAGTAACAGAAAACACCATTGAGCTTGACCCTAATGGCAGAAAACAGTGTCATGCTTGACTGGAGTAACAGAAAACAGTGTTGTGCTTGTTCCTAATAGCAGAAAACAATGTCATGATTCTCTGGAGTATCAGAAAACAGAGTTGTGCTTGTCTGGAGTAACAGAAAACAGTGTCATGCTTCTCTGGAGTAACAGAAAACAGAGTTGTGCTTGTCTGGAGTAACAGAAAACACAGTTGTGCTTGTCTGGAGTAACAGAAAACAGTGTTGTGCTTGTCTGGAGTAACAGAAAACAGTGTTGCGCCTGTCTGGAGTAACAGAAAACAGGGTCATGCATGTCTGGAGTAACAGAAAACAGTGTTGTGCTTGTCTGGAGTAACAGAAAACAGTGTTGAGCTTGTCTGGAGTAACAGAAAACAGTGTCGTGCTTGTCTGGAGTAACAGAAAACAGTGTTGAGCATGACCCTAATGGCAGAAAACAGTGTCATGCTTGTCTGGAGTAACAGAAAACAGTGTCGTGCTTGTCTGGAGTAACAGAAAACAGTGTCGTGCTTGTCTGGAGTAACAGAAACCAGAGTCATGCTTGTCTGGAGTAACAGAAAACAGTGTTGTGCTTGTCTGGAGTAACAGAAAACAGTGTCATGCTTGTCTGGAGTAACAGAAAACAGAGTTGTGCTTGTCTGGAGTAACAGAAAACACAGTTGTGCTTGTCTGGAGTAACAGAAAACAGTGTTGTGCTTGTCTGGAGTAACAGAAAACAGTGTTGCGCCTGTCTGGAGTAACAGAAAACAGGGTCATGCATGTCTGGAGTAACAGAAAACAGTGTCATGCTGGTCTGGAGTAACAGAAAACAGTGTCGTGCTTGTCTGGAGTAACAGAAAACAGTGTTGAGCTTGACCCTAATGGCAGAAAACAGTGTCATGCTTGTCTGGAGTAACAGAAAACAGTGTTGCTCCTGTCTGGAGTAACAGAAAACAGGGTCATGCGTGTCTGGAGTAACAGAAAACAGTGTCATGCTTGTCTGGAGTAACAGAAAACAGTGTCGTGCGTGTCTGGAGTAACAGAAAACAGTGTTGAGCTTGTCTGGAGTAACAGAAAACAGTGTCGTGCTTGTCTGGAGTAACAGAAAACAGTGTCGTCCTTGTCTGGAGTAACAGAAAACAGTGTTGTGCTTGTCTGAAGTAACAGAAAACAGAGTTGTGCTTGTCTGGAGTAACAGAAAACAATGTTGTGCTTGTCTGGAGTAACAGAAAACAATGTGTTACTTGTATGGAGTAACAGAAAACAGTATTGTGCTTGTCTGGAGTAACAGAAAACAGAGTTGTGCTTGTCTGGAGTAACAGAAACCAGAGTCATGCTTGTCTGGAGTAACAGAAAACAGTGTTGTGCTTGTCTGGAGTAACAGAAAACAGAGTTGTGCTTGTCTGGAGTAACAGAAAACACAGTTGTGCTTGTCTGGAGTAACAGAAAACAGTGTTGCGCCTGTCTGGAGTAACAGAAAACAGGGTCATGCATGTCTGGAGTAACAGAAAACAGTGTCATGCTGGTCTGGAGTAACAGAAAACAGTGTCGTGCTTGTCTGGAGTAACAGAAAACAGTGTTGAGCTTGACCCTAATGGCAGAAAACAGTGTCATGCTTGTCTGGAGTAACAGAAAACAGTGTTGCTCCTGTCTGGAGTAACAGAAAACAGGGTCATGCGTGTCTGGAGTAATAGAAAACAGTGTCATGCTTGTCTGGAGTAACAGAAAACAGTGTCGTGCTTGTCTGGAGTAACAGAAAACAGTGTTGAGCTTGTCTGGAGTAACAGAAAACAGTGTCGTGCTTGTCTGGAGTAACAGAAACCAGAGTCATGCTTGTCTGGAGTAACAGAAACCAGAGTCATGCTTGTCTGGAGTAACAGAAAACAGTGTTGTGCTTGTCTGAAATATCAGAAAACAGTGTCATGCTTGTCTGGAGTAACAGAAAACAGTATCATGCTTGTCTGGAGTAACAGAAAACAGTGTCATGCTTGTCTGGAGTAACAGAAAACAGTGTCGTGCTTGTCTGGAGTAACAGACAACAGTATAGTGCTTGTCTGGAGTAACAGAAAACAGTGTAGTGCTTGTCTGGAGTAACAGAAAACAGTGTTGTGCTTGTCCCTAATGGCAGAAAACAGTGTCATGCTTGTCTGGAGTAACAGAAAAGAGTGTTGTGCTTGTCCCTAATGGCAGAAAACAGTGTCATGCTTGTCTGGAGTAACAGAAAAGAGTGTTGTGCTTGTCCCTAATGGCAGAAAACAGTGTCGTGCTTGTCTGGAGTGACAGAAAACAGTGTCGTGCTTAGCTGGAGTAAAAGAAAACAGTGTCGTGCTTGTCTGGAGTAACAGAAAACAGTGTCATGCTTCTCTGGAGTGACATAAAACAGTGTTGTACTTGTCCCTAATGGCAGAAAACAGTGTCATGATTGTCTGGAGTAACAGAAAACAGTGTTGTGCTTGTCCCTAATGACAGAAAACAGTTGTTGTGCTTGTCTGGAGTAACAGAAAACAGTGACGTGCTTGTCTCGAGTAACAGAAAACAATGTTGTGCTTGTCTAGAGTAACAGAAAACAGTGTCATGCTTGTCTGCAGTAACAGAAAACACCATTGAGCTTGACCCTAATGGCAGAAAACAGTGTCATGCTTGACTGGAGTAACAGAAAACGGTGTTGTGCTTGTTCCTAATAGCAGAAAACAATGTCATGATTCTCTGGAGTATCAGAAAACAGAGTTGTGCTTGTCTGGAGAAACAGAAAACACAGTTGTGCTTGTCTGGAGTAACAGAAAACAGTGTTGTGCTTGTCTGGAGTAACAGAAAACAGTGTTGCGCCAGTCTGGAGTAACAGAAAACAGGGTCATGCGTGTCTGGAGTAACAGAAAACAGTGTCATGCTTGTTTGGAGTAACAGAAAACAGTGTCGTGCTTGTCTGGAGTAACAGAAAACAGTGTCGTGCTTGTCTGGAGTAACAGAAAACAGTGTTGTGCTTGTCTGGAGTAACAGAAAAACAGTGTCGTGCTTGTCTGGAGTAACAGAAAACAGTGTCGTGCTTGTCTGGAGTAACAGAAAACAGTGTTGCGCCTGTCTGGAGTAACAGAAAACAGTGTCGTGCTTGTCTGGAGTAACAGAAAACAGTGTCGTGCTTGTCTGGAGTAACAGAAAACAGTGTCGTGCTTGTCTGGAGAAACAGAAAACAGTGTCGTGCTTGTCTGGAGTAACAGAAAACAGTGTCGTGCTTGTCTGGAGTAACAGAAAACAGTGTAGTGCTTGTCTGGAGTAACAGAAAACAGTGTTGTGCTTGTCTAGAGTAACATAAAACAGTGTTGTGCTTGTCTGGAGTAACAGAAAAACAGTGTCGTGCTTGTCTGGAGTAACAGAAAACAGTGTCGTGCTTGTCTGGAGTAACAGAAAACAGTGTTGCGCCTGTCTGGAGTAACAGAAAACAGTGTCGTGCTTGTCTGGAGTAACAGAAAACAGTGTCGTGCTTGTCTGGAGAAACAGAAAACAGTGTCGTGCTTGTCTGGAGTAACAGAAAACAGTGTCGTGCTTGTCTGGAGTAACAGAAAACAGTGTCATGCTTGTCTGCAGTAACAGAAAACACCATTGAGCTTGACCCTAATGGCAGAAAACAGTGTCATGCTTGACTGGAGTAACAGAAAACGGTGTTGTGCTTGTTCCTAATAGCAGAAAACAATGTCATGATTCTCTGGAGTATCAGAAAACAGAGTTGTGCTTGTCTGGAGTAACAGAAAACACAGTTGTGCTTGTCTGGAGTAACAGAAAACAGTGTTGTGCTTGTCTAGAATAACAGAAAACAGTGTCATGCTTGTCTGCAGTAACAGAAAACACCATTGAGCTTGACCCTAATGGCAGAAAACAGTGTCATGCTTGATTGGAGTAACAGAAAACGGTGTTGTGCTTGTCTGGAGTAACAGAAAACAATGTTGTGCTTGTCTGGAGTAACAGAAAACAGTGTTGCGCCAGTCTGGAGTAACAGAAAACAGTGTCATGCTTGTCTGGAGTAACAGAAAACAGTGTCGTGCTTGTCTGGAGTAACAGAAAACAGTGTCGTACTTGTCTGGAGAAACAGAAAACAGTGTCGTGCTTGTCTGGAGTAACAGAAAACAGTGTCGTGCTTGTCTGGAGTAACAGAAAACAGTGTAGTGCTTGTCTGGAGTAACAGAAAACAGTGTTGTGCTTGTCTAGAGTAACAGAAAACAGTGTCATGCTTGTCTGCAGTAACAGAAAACACCATTGAGCTTGACCCTAATGGCAGAAAACAGTGTCATGCTTGACTGGAGTAACAGAAAACGGTGTTGTGCTTGTTCCTAATAGCAGAAAACAATGTCATGATTCTCTGGAGTATCAGAAAACAGAGTTGTGCTTGTCTGGAGTAACAGAAAACACAGTTGTGCTTGTCTGGAGTAACAGAAAACAGTGTTGTGCTTGTCTAGAGTAACAGAAAACAGTGTCATGCTTGTCTGCAGTAACAGAAAACACCATTGAGCTTGACCCTAATGGCAGAAAACAGTGTCATGCTTGACTGGAGTAACAGAAAACGGTGTTGTGCTTGTCTGGAGTAACAGAAAACAATGTTGTGCTTGTCTGGAGTAACAGAAAACAGTGTCGTGCTTGTCTGGAGAAACAGAAAACAGTGTCGTGCTTGTCTGGAGTAACAGAAAACAGTGTCGTGCTTGTCTGGAGTAACAGAAACCAGAGTCATGCTTGTCTGGAGTAACAGAAAACAGTGTTGTGCTTGTCTGGAGTAACAGAAAACAGTGTCATGCTTGTCTGGAGTAACAGAAAACAGAGTTGTGCTTGTCTGGAGTAACAGAAAACACAGTTGTGCTTGTCTGGAGTAACAGAAAACAGTGTTGTGCTTGTCTGGAGTAACAGAAAACAGTGTTGCGCCTGTCTGGAGTAACAGAAAACAGGGTCATGCATGTCTGGAGTAACAGAAAACAGTGTCGTGCTTGTCTGGAGTAACAGAAACCAGAGTCATGCTTGTCTGGAGTAACAGAAAACAGTGTCATGCTGGTCTGGAGTAACAGAAAACAGTGTCGTGCTTGTCTGGAGTAACAGAAAACAGTGTTGAGCTTGACCCTAATGGCAGAAAACAGTGTCATGCTTGTCTGGAGTAACAGAAAACAGTGTTGCTCCTGTCTGGAGTAACAGAAAACAGGGTCATGCGTGTCTGGAGTAACAGAAAACAGTGTCATGCTTGTCTGGAGTAACAGAAAACAGTGTCGTGCTTGTCTGGAGTAACAGAAAACAGTGTCGTGCTTGTCTGGAGAAACAGAAAACAGTGTCGTGCTTGTCTGGAGTAACAGAAAACAGTGTCGTGCTTGTCTGGAGTAACGGAAAACAGTGTTGCGCCTGTCTGGAGTAACAGAAAACAGTGTCGTGCTTGTCTGGAGTAACAGAAAACAGTGTCGTGCTTGTCTGGAGAAACAGAAAACAGTGTCGTGCTTGTCTGGAGTAACAGAAAACAGTGTCGTGCTTGTCTGGAGTAACAGAAAACAGTGTCATGCTTGTGTGCAGTAACAGAAAACACCATTGAGCTTGACCCTAATGGCAGAAAACAGTGTCATGCTTGACTGGAGTAACAGAAAACGGTGTTGTGCTTGTTCCTAATAGCAGAAAACAATGTCATGATTCTCTGGAGTATCAGAAAACAGAGTTGTGCTTGTCTGGAGAAACAGAAAACAGTGTAATGCTTGTCTGGAGTAACAGACAACAGTGTTGTGCTTGTCCGGAGTAACAGAAAACAGAGTTGTGCTTGTCTGGAGTAACAGAAAACACAGTTGTGCTTGTCTGGAGTAACAGAAAACAGTGTTGTGCTTGTCTAGAGTAACAGAAAACAGTGTCATGCTTGTCTGCAGTAACAGAAAACACCATTGAGCTTGACCTAATGGCAGAAAACAGTGTCATGCTTGATTGGAGTAACAGAAAACGGTGTTGTGCTTGTCTGGAGTAACAGAAAACAATGTTGTGCTTGTCTGGAGTAACAGAAAACAGTGTTGCGCCAGTCTGGAGTAACAGAAAACAGTGTCATGCTTGTCTGGAGTAACAGAAAACAGTGTTGTGCTTGTCTGGAGTAACAGAAAACAGTGTCGTGCTTGTCTGGAGTAACAGAAAACAGTGTAGTGCTTGTCTGGAGTAACAGAAAACAGTGTTGTGCTTGTCTAGAGTAACAGAAAACAGTGTCATGCTTGTCTGCAGTAACAGAAAACACCATTGAGCTTGACCCTAATGGCAGAAAACAGTGTCATGCTTGACTGGAGTAACAGAAAACGGTGTTGTGCTTGTTCCTAATAGCAGAAAACAATGTCATGATTCTCTGGAGTATCAGAAAACAGAGTTGTGCTTGTCTGGAGTAACAGAAAACACAGTTGTGCTTGTCTGGAGTAACAGAAAACAGTGTTGTGCTTGTCTAGAGTAACAGAAAACAGTGTCATGCTTGTCTGGAGTAACAGAAAACAGTGTCGTGCTTGTCTGGAGTAACAGACAACAGTATAGTGCTTGTCTGGAGTAACAGAAAACAGTGTAGTGCTTGTCTGGAGTAACAGAAAACAGTGTTGTGCTTGTCCCTAATGGCAGAAAACAGTGTCATGCTTGTCTGGAGTAACAGAAAAGAGTGTTGTGCTTGTCCCTAATGGCAGAAAACAGTGTCGTGCTTGTCTGGAGTGACAGAAAACAGTGTCGTGCTTAGCTGGAGTAAAAGAAAACAGTGTCGTGCTTGTCTGGAGTAACAGAAAACAGCGTCGTGCTTCTCCGAAGTAACAGAAAACAGTGTCATGCTTCTCTGGAGTGACATAAAACAGTGTTGTACTTGTCCCTAATGGCAGAAAACAGTGTCATGATTGTCTGGCGTAACAGAAAACAGTGTTGTGCTTGTCCCTAATGACAGAAAACAGTTGTTGTGCTTGTCTGGAGTAACAGAAAACAGTCACGTGCTTGTCTCGAGTAACAGAAAACAATGTTGTGCTTGTCTAGAGTAACAGAAAACAGTGTCATGCTTGTCTGCAGTAACAGAAAACACCATTGAGCTTGACCCTAATGGCAGAAAACAGTGTCATGCTTGACTGGAGTAACAGAAAACAGTGTTGTGCTTGTTCCTAATAGCAGAAAACAATGTCATGATTCTCTGGAGTATCAGAAAACAGTGTCATGATTGTCTGGCGTAACAGAAAACAGTGTTGTGCTTGTCCCTAATGACAGAAAACAGTTGTTGTGCTTGTCTGGAGTAACAGAAAACAGTGACGTGCTTGTCTCGAGTAACAGAAAACAATGTTGTGCTTGTCTAGAGTAACAGAAAACAGTGTCATGCTTGTCTGCAGTAACAGAAAACACCATTGAGCTTGACCCTAATGGCAGAAAACAGTGTCATGCTTGACTGGAGTAACAGAAAACAGTGTTGTGCTTGTTCCTAATAGCAGAAAACAATGTCATGATTCTCTGGAGTATCAGAAAACAGAGTTGTGCTTGTCTGGAGTAACAGAAAACAGTGTCATGCTTCTCTGGAGTAACAGAAAACAGAGTTGTGCTTGTCTGGAGTAACAGAAAACACAGTTGTGCTTGTCTGGGGTAACAGAAAACAGTGTTGTGCTTGTCTGGAGTAACAGAAAACAGTGTTGCGCCTGTCTGGAGTAACAGAAAACAGGGTCATGCATGTCTGGAGTAACAGAAAACAGTGTTGTGCTTGTCTGTAGTAACAGAAAACAGTGTTGAGCTTGTCTGGAGTAACAGAAAACAGTGTCGTGCTTGTCTGGAGTAACAGAAAACAGTGTTGAGCATGACCCTAATGGCAGAAAACAGTGTCATGCTTGTCTGGAGTAACAGAAAACAGTGTCGTGCTTGTCTGGAGTAACAGAAACCAGAGTCATGCTTGTCTGGAGTAACAGAAAACAGTGTTGTGCTTGTCTGGAGTAACAGAAAACAGTGTCATGCTTGTCTGGAGTAACAGAAAACAGAGTTGTGCTTGTCTGGAGTAACAGAAAACACAGTTGTGCTTGTCTGGAGTAACAGAAAACAGTGTTGTGCTTGTCTGGAGTAACAGAAAACAGTGTTGCGCCTGACTGGAGTAACAGAAAACAGGGTCATGCATGTCTGTAGTAACAGAAAACAGTGTCATGCTGGTCTGGAGTAACAGAAAACAGTGTCGTGCTTGTCTGGAGTAACAGAAAACAGTGTTGAGCTTGACCCTAATGGCAGAAAACAGTGTCATGCTTTTCTGGAGTAACAGAAAACAGTGTTGCTCCTGTCTGGAGTAACAGAAAACAGGGTCATGCGTGTCTGGAGTAACAGAAAACAGTGTCATGCTTGTCTGGAGTAACAGAAAACAGTGTTGAGCTTGTCTGGAGTAACAGAAAACAGTGTCGTGCTTGTCTGGAGTAACAGAAAACAGTGTCGTCCTTGTCTGGAGTAACAGAAAACAGTGTTGTGCTTGTCTGGAGTAACAGAAAACAGAGTTGTGCTTGTCTGGAGTAACAGAAAACAATGTTGTGCTTGTCTGGAGTAACAGAAAACAATGTGGTACTTGTATGGAGTAACAGAAAACAGTATTGTGCTTGTCTGGAGTAACAGAAAACAGAGTTGTGCTTGTCTGGAGTAACAGAAACCAGAGTCATGCTTGTCTGGAGTAACAGAAAACAGTGTTGTGCTTGTCTGGAGTAACAGAAAACAGAGTTGTGCTTGTCTGGAGTAACAGAAAACACAGTTGTGCTTGTCTGGAGTAACAGAAAACAGTGTTGTGCTTGTCTGGAGTAACAGAAAACAGTGTTGCGCCTGTCTGGAGTAACAGAAAACAGGGTCATGCATGTCTGGAGTAACAGAAAACAGTGTCATGCTGGTCTGGAGTAACAGAAAACAGTGTCGTGCTTGTCTGGAGTAACAGAAAACAGTGTTGAGCTTGACCCTAATGGCAGAAAACAGTGTCATGCTTGTCTGGAGTAACAGAAAACAGTGTTGCTCCTGTCTGGAGTAACAGAAAACAGGGTCATGCGTGTCTGGAGTAATAGAAAACAGTGTCATGCTTGTCTGGAGTAACAGAAAACAGGGTCATGCTTGTCTGGAGTAACAGAAAAAAGTGTCATGCTTGTCTGGAGTAACAGAAAACAGTGTCGTGCTTGTCTGGAGTAACAGAAAACAGTGTTGAGCTTGTCTGGAGTAACAGAAAACAGTGTCGTAATTGTCTGGAGTAACAGAAAACAGTGTCGTCCTTGTCTGGAGTAACAGAAAACAGTGTTGTGCTTGTCTGGTGTAACAGAAAACAGAGTTGTGCTTGTCTGGAGTAACAGAAAACAATGTTGTGCTTGTCTGGAGTAACAGAAAACAATGTGGTACTTGTATGGAGTAACAGAAAACAGTGTTGTGCTTGTCTGGAGTAACAGAAAACAATGTGGTACTTGTATGGAGTAACAGAAAACACAGTTGTGCTTGTCTGGAGTAACAGAAAACACAGTTGTGCTTGTCTGGAGTAACAGAAAACAGTGTTGTGCTTGTCTGGAGTAACAGAAAACAGTGTTGCGCCTGTCTGGAGTAACAGAAAACAGGGTCATGCATGTCTGGAGTAACAGAAAATAGTGTCATGCTGGTCTGGAGTAACAGAAAGCAGTGTCGTGCTTGTCTGGAGTAACAGAAAACAGTGTTGAGCTTGACCCTAATGGCAGAAAACAGTGTCATGCTTGTCTGGAGTAACAGAAAACAGTGTTGCTCCTGTCTGGAGTAACAGAAAACAGGGTCATGCGTGTCTGGAGTAACAGAAAACAGTGTCATGCTTGTCTGGAGTAACAGAAAACAGTGTCGTGCTTGTCTGGAGTAACAGAAAACAGTGTTGAGCTTGTCTGGAGTAACAGAAAACAGTGTCGTGCTTGTCTGGAGTAACAGAAAACAGTGTCGTACTTGTCTGGAGTAACAGAAAACAGTGTTGTGCTTGTCTGGAGTAACAGAAAACAGAGTTGTGCTTGTCTGGAGTAACAGAAAACAATGTTGTGCTTGTCTGGAGTAACAGAAAACAATGTGGTTCTTGTATGGAGTAACAGAAAACAGTGTTGTGCTTGTCTGGAGTAACAGGAAACAGAGTTGTGCTTGTCTGGAGTAACAGAAAACAATGTTGTGCTTGTCTGGAGTAACAGAAAACAGTGTTACGCCTGTCTGGAGTAACAGAAAACAGGGTCATGCGTGTCTGGAGTAACAGAAAACAGTGTCGTGCATGTCTGGAGTAACAGAAAACAGGGTCATGCGTGTCTGGAGTAACAGAAAACAGTGTCGTGCATGTCTGGAGTAACAGAAAACTGTGTTGAGGTTGACCCTAATGGCAGAAAACAGTGTCATGCTTGTCTGGAGTAACAGAAAACAGTGTCGTGCTTGTCTGGAGTAACAGAAAACAGTGTCGTGCTTGTCTGGAGTAACAGAAACCAGAGTCATGCTTGTCTGGAGTAACAGAAACCAGAGTCATGCTTGTCTGGAGTAACAGAAAACAGTGTTGTGCTTGTCTGAAGTATCAGAAAACAGTGTCATGCTTGTCTGGAGTAACAGAAAACAGTATCATGCTTGTCTGGAGTAACAGAAAACAGTGTCATGCTTGTCTGGAGTAACAGAAAACAGTGTCGTGCTTGTCTGGAGTAACAGAAAACAGTGTCATGCTTGTCTGGAGTAACAGAAAACAGTGTTGAGCTTGACCCTAATGGCAGAAAACAGTGTCATGCTTGTCTGGAGTAACAGAAAACAGTGTCGTGCTTGTCTGGAGTAACAGACAACAGTATAGTGCTTGTCTGGAGTAACAGAAAACATTGTAGTGCTTGTCTGGAGTAACAGAAAACAGTGTTGTGCTTGTCCCTAATGGCAGAAAACAGTGTCATGCTTGTCTGGGGTAACAGAAAAGAGTGTTGTGCTTGTCCCTAATGGCAGAAAACAGTGTCGTGCTTGTCTGGAGTGACAGAAAACAGTGTCGTGCTTAGCTGGAGTAAAAGAAAACAGTGTCGTGCTTGTCTGGAGTAACAGAAAACAGCGTCGTGCTTCTCCGAAGTAACAGAAAACAGTGTCATGCTTCTCTGGAGTGACATAAAACAGTGTTGTACTTGTCCCTAATGGCAGAAAACAGTGTCATGATTGTCTGGCGTAACAGAAAACAGTGTTGTGCTTGTCCCTAATGACAGAAAACAGTTGTTGTGCTTGTCTGGAGTAACAGAAAACAGTGACGTGCTTGTCTCGAGTAACAGAAAACAATGTTGTGCTTGTCTAGAGTAACAGAAAACAGTGTCATGCTTGTCTGCAGTAACAGAAAACACCATTGAGCTTGACCCTAATGGCAGAAAACAGTGTCATGCTTGACTGGAGTAACAGAAAACGGTGTTGTGCTTGTTCCTAATAGCAGAAAACAATGTCATGATTCTCTGGAGTATCAGAAAACAGAGTTGTGCTTGTCTGGAGTAACAGAAAACAGTGTCATGCTTCTCTGGAGTAACAGAAAACACAGTTGTGCTTGTCTGGAGTAACAGAAAACACAGTTGTGCTTGTCTGGAGTAACAGAAAACAGTGTTGTGCTTGTCTGGAGTAACAGAAAACAGTGTTGCGCCTGTCTGGAGTAACAGAAAACAGGGTCATGCATGTCTGGAGTAACAGAAAACAGTGTTGTGCTTGTCTGGAGTAACAGAAAACAGTGTTGAGCTTGTCTGGAGTAACAGAAAACAGTGTCGTGCTTGTCTGGAGTAACAGAAAACAGTGTTGAGCATGACCCTAATGGCAGAAAACAGTGTCATGCTTCTCTGGAGTAACAGAAAACAGTGTCGTGCTTGTCTGGAGTAACAGAAAACAGTGTCGTGCTTGTCTGGAGTAACAGAAACCAGAGTCATGCTTGTCTGGAGTAACAGAAAACAGTGTTGTGCTTGTCTGGAGTAACAGAAAACAGTGTCATGCTTGTCTGGAGTAACAGAAAACAGAGTTGTGCTTGTCTGGAGTAACAGAAAACACAGTTGTGCTTGTCTGGAGTAACAGAAAACAGTGTTGTGCTTGTCTGGAGTAACAGAAAACAGTGTTGCGCCTGTCTGGAGTAACAGAAAACAGGGTCATGCATGTCTGGAGTAACAGAAAACAGTGTCATGCTGGTCTGGAGTAACAGAAAACAGTGTCGTGCTTGTCTGGAGTAACAGAAAACAGTGTTGAGCTTGACCCTAATGGCAGAAAACAGTGTCATGCTTGTCTGGAGTAACAGAAAACAGTGTTGCTCCTGTCTGGAGTAACAGAAAACAGGGTCATGCGTGTCTGGAGTAACAGAAAACAGTGTCGTGCTTGTCTGGAGTAACAGAAAACAGTGTTGAGCTTGTCTGGAGTAACAGAAAACAGTGTCGTGCTTGTCTGGAGTAACAGAAAACAGTGTCGTCCTTGTCTGGAGTAACAGAAAACAGTGTTGTGCTTGTCTGGAGTAACAGAAAACAGAGTTGTGCTTGTCTGGAGTAACAGAAAACAATGTTGTGCTTGTCTGGAGTAACAGAAAACAATGTGGTACTTGTATGGAGTAACAGAAAACAGTGTTGTGCTTTTCTGGAGTAACAGAAAACAGAGTTGTGCTTGTCTGGAGTAACAGAAACCAGAGTCATGCTTGTCTGGAGTAACAGAAAACAGTGTTGTGCTTGTCTGGAGTAACAGAAAACAGTGTCATGCTTGTCTGGAGTAACAGAAAACACAGCTGTGCTTGTCTGGAGTAACAGAAAACACAGTTGTGCTTGTCTGGAGTAACAGAAAACAGTGTTGCGCCTGTCTGGAGTAACAGAAAACAGGGTCATGCATGTCTGGAGTAACAGAAAACAGTGTCATGCTGGTCTGGAGTAACAGAAAACAGTGTCGTGCTTGTCTGGGGTAACAGAAAACAGTGTTGAGCTTGACCCTAATGGCAGAAAACAGTGTCATGCTTGTCTGGAGTAACAGAAAACAGTGCTGCTAATGTCTGGAGTAACAGAAAACAGGGTCATGCGTGTCTGGAGTAACAGAAAACAGTGTCATGCTTGTCTGGAGTAACAGAAAACAGTGTCGTGCTTGTCTGGAGTAACAGAAAACAGTGCTGAGCTTGTCTGGAGTAACAGAAAACAGTGTCGTGCTTGTCTGGAGTAACAGAAAACAGTGTCGTACTTGTCTGGAGTAACAGAAAACAGTGTTGTGCTTGTCTGGAGTAACAGAAAACAGAGTTGTGCTTGTCTGGAGTAACAGAAAACAATGTTGTGCTTGTCTGGAGTAACAGAAAACAATGTGGTACTTGTATGGAGTAACAGAAAACAGTGTTGTGCTTGTCTGGAGTAACAGGAAACAGAGTTGTGCTTGTCTGGAGTAACAGAAAACAATGTTGTGCTTGTCTGGAGTAACAGAAAACAGTGTTGAGCATGACCCTAATGGCAGAAAACAGTGTCATGCTTGTCTGGAGTAACAGAAAACAGTGTCGTGCTTGTCTGGAGTAACAGAAAACTGTGTCGTGCTTGTCTGGAGTAACAGAAACCAGAGTCATGCTTGTCTGGAGTAACAGAAACCAGAGTCATGCTTGTCTGGAGTAACAGAAAACAGTATCATGCTTGTCTGGAGTAACAGAAAACAGTGTCATGCTTGTCTGGAGTAACAGAAAGTGTCGTGCTTGTCTGGAGTAACAGAAAACAGTCTCATGCTTGTCTGGAGTAACAGAAAACAGTGTTGAGCTTGACCCTAATGGCAGAAAACAGTGTCATGCTTGTCTGGAGTAACAGAAAACAGTGTCGTGCTTGTCTGGAGTAACAGACAACAGTATAGTGCTTGTCTGGAGTAACAGAAAACAGTGTAGTGCTTGTCTGGAGTAACAGAAAACAGTGTTGTGCTTGTCCCTAATGGCAGAAAACAGTGTCATGCTTGTCTGGAGTAACAGAAAAGAGTGTTGTGCTTGTCCCTAATGGCAGAAAACAGTGTCGTGCTTGTCTGGAGTGACAGAAAACAGTGTCGTGCTTAGCTGGAGTAAAAGAAAACAGTGTCGTGCTTGTCTGGAGTAACAGAAAACAGCGTCGTGCTTCTCCGAAGTAACAGAAAACACTGTCATGCTTCTCTGGAGTGACATAAAACAGTGTTGTACTTGTCCCTAATGGCAGAAAACAGTGTCATGATTGTCTGGCGTAACAGAAAACAGTGTTGTGCTTGTCCCTAATGACAGAAAACAATGTCATGATTCTCTGGAGTATCAGAAAACAGAGTTGTGCTTGTCTGGAGTAACAGAAAACAGTGTCATGCTTCTCTGGAGTAACAGAAAACAGAGTTGTGCTTGTCTGGAGTAACAGAAAACACAGTTGTGCTTGTCTGGAGTAACAGAAAACAGTGTTGTGCTTGTCTGGAGTAACAGAAAACAGTGTTGCGCCTGTCTGGAGTAACAGAAAACAGGGTCATGCATGTCTGGAGTAACAGAAAACAGTGTTGTGCTTGTCTGGAGTAACAGAAAACAGTGTTGAGCTTGTCTGGAGTAACAGAAAACAGTGTCGTGCTTGTCTGGAGTAACAGAAAACAGTGTTGAGCATGACCCTAATGGCAGAAAACAGTGTCATGCTTGTCTGGAGTAACAGAAAACAGTGTCGTGCTTGTCTGGAGTAACAGAAAACAGTGTCGTGCTTGTCTGGAGTAACAGAAACCAGAGTCATGCTTGTCTGGAGTAACAGAAAACAGTGTTGTGCTTGTCTGGAGTAACAGAAAACAGTGTCATGCTTGTCTGGAGTAACAGAAAACAGAGTTGTGCTTGTCTGGAGTAACAGAAAACACAGTTGTGCTTGTCTGGAGTAACAGAAAACAGTGTTGTGCTTGTCTGGAGTAACAGAAAACAGTGTTGCGCCTGTCTGGAGTAACAGAAAACAGGGTCATGCATGTCTGGAGTAACAGAAAACAGTGTCATGCTGGTCTGGAGTAACAGAAAACAGTGTCGTGCTTGTCTGGAGTAACAGAAAACAGTGTTGAGCTTGACCCTAATGGCAGAAAACAGTGTCATGCTTGTCTGGAGTAACAGAAAACAGTGTTGCTCCTGTCTGCAGTAACAGAAAACAGGGTCATGCGTGTCTGGAGTAACAGAAAACAGTGTCATGCTTGTCTGGAGTAACAGAAAACAGTGTCGTGCTTGTCTGGAGTAACAGAAAACAGTGTTGAGCTTGTCTGGAGTAACAGAAAACAGTGTCGTGCTTGTCTGGAGTAACAGAAAACAGTGTCGTCCTTGTCTGGAGTAACAGAAAACAGTGTTGTGCTTGTCTGGAGTAACAGAAAACAATGTTGTGCTTGTCTGGAGTAACAGAAAACAATGTGGTACTTGTATGGAGTAACAGAAAACTGTATTGTGCTTGTCTGTTTCTCCAGTCAAGCACAACTCTGTTTTCTGATACTCCAGAGAATCATGACATTGTTTTCTGCTATTAGGAACAAGCACAACACCGTTTTCTGTTACTCCAGTCAAGCATGACACTGTTTTCTGCCATTAGGGTCAACCTCAATGGTGTTTTCTGTTACTGCAGACAAGCATGACACTGTTTTCTGTAGTAACAGAAAACAGTGTTGCGCCTGTCTGGAGTAACAGAAAACAGGGTCATGCATGTCTGGAGTAACAGAAAACAGTGTCATGCTGGTCTGGAGTAACAGAAAACAGTGTCGTGCTTGTCTGGAGTAACAGAAAACAGTGTTGAGCTTGACCCTAATGGCAGAAAACAGTGTCATGCTTGTCTGGAGTAACAGAAAATAGTGTTGCTCCTGTCTGGAGTAACAGAAAACAGGGTCATGCGTGTCTGGAGTAATAGAAAACAGTGTCATGCTTGTCTGGAGTAACAGAAAACAGTGTCGTGCTTGTCTGGAGTAACAGAAAACAGTGTTGAGCTTGTCTGGAGTAACAGAAAACAGTGTCGTGCTTGTCTGGAGTAACAGAAACCAGAGTCATGCTTGTCTGGAGTAACAGAAAACAGTGTCGTGCTTGTCTGGAGTAACAGAAAACAATGTTGTGCTTGTCTGGAGTAACAGAAAACAGTGTTGCGCCTGTCTAGAGTAACAGAAAACAGGGTCATGCGTGTCTGGAGTAACAGAAAACAGTGTCGTGCTTGTCTGGAGTAACAGAAAACAGTGTTGAGCATGACCCTAATGGCAGAAAACAGTGTCATGCTTGTCTGGAGTAACAGAAAACAGTGTCGTGCTTGTCTGGAGTAACAGAAAACAGTGTCGTGCTTGTCTGGAGTAACAGAAACCAGAGTCATGCTTGTCTGGAGTAACAGAAACCAGAGTCATGCTTGTCTGGAGTAACAGAAAACAGTGTTGTGCTTGTCTGAAGTATCAGAAAACAGTGTCATGCTTGTCTGGTGTAACAGAAAACAGTATCATGCTTGTCTGGAGTAACAGAAAACAGTGTCATGCTTGTCTGGAGTAACAGAAAGTGTCGTGCTTGTCTGGAGTAACAGAAAACAGTGTCATGCTTGTCTGGAGTAACAGAAAACAGTGTTGAGCTTGACTCTAATGGCAGAAAACAGTGTCATGCTTGTCTGGAGTAACAGAAAACAGTGTCGTGCTTGTCTGGAGTAACAGACAACAGTATAGTGCTTGTCTGGAGTAACAGAAAACAGTGTAGTGCTTGTCTGGAGTAACAGAAAACAGTGTTGTGCTTGTCCCTAATGGCAGAAAACAGTGTCATGCTTGTCTGGAGTAACAGAAAAGAGTGTTGTGCTTGTCCCTAATGGCAGAAAACAGTGTCGTGCTTGTCTGGAGTGACAGAAAACAGTGTCGTGCTTAGCTGGAGTAAAAGAAAACAGTGTCGTGCTTGTCTGGAGTAACAGAAAACAGCGTCGTGCTTCTCCGAAGTAACAGAAAACAGTGTCATGCTTCTCTGGAGTGACATAAAACAGTGTTGTACTTGTCCCTAATGGCAGAAAACAGTGTCATGATTGTCTGGCGTAACAGAAAACAGTGTTGTGCTTGTCCCTAATGACAGGAAACAGTTGTTGTGCTTGTCTGGAGTAACAGAAAACAGTGACGTGCTTGTCTCGAGTAACAGAAAACAATGTTGTGCTTGTCTAGAGTAACAGAAAACAGTGTCATGCTTGTCTGCAGTAACAGAAAACACCATTGAGCTTGACCCTAATGGCAGAAAACAGTGTCATGCTTGACTGGAGTAACAGAAAACAGTGTTGTGCTTGTTCCTAATAGCAGAAAACAATGTCATGATTCTCTGGAGTATCAGAAAACAGTGTCATGATTGTCTGGCGTAACAGAAAACAGTGTTGTGCTTGTCCCTAATGACAGAAAACAGTTGTTGTGCTTGTCTGGAGTAACAGAAAACAGTGACGTGCTTGTCTCGAGTAACAGAAAACAATGTTGTGCTTGTCTAGAGTAACAGAAAACAGTGTCATGCTTGTCTGCAGTAACAGAAAACACCATTGAGCTTGACCCTAATGGCAGAAAACAGTGTCATGCTTGACTGGAGTAACAGAAAACAGTGTTGTGCTTGTTCCTAATAGCAGAAAACAATGTCATGATTCTCTGGAGTATCAGAAAACAGAGTTGTGCTTGTCTGGAGTAACAGAAAACAGTGTCATGCTTCTCTGGAGTAACAGAAAACAGAGTTGTGCTTGTCTGGAGTAACAGAAAACACAGTTGTGCTTGTCTGGAGTAACAGAAAACAGTGTTGTGCTTGTCTGGAGTAACAGAAAACAGTGTTGCGCCTGTCTGGAGTAACAGAAAACAGGGTCATGCATGTCTGGAGTAACAGAAAACTGTGTTGTGCTTGTCTGTAGTAACAGAAAACAGTGTTGAGCTTGTCTGGAGTAACAGAAAACAGTGTCGTGCTTGTCTGGAGTAACAGAAAACAGTGTTGAGCATGACCCTAATGGCAGAAAACAGTGTCATGCTTGTCTGGAGTAACAGAAAACAGTGTCGTGCTTGTCTGGAGTAACAGAAACCAGAGTCATGCTTGTCTGGAGTAACAGAAAACAGTGTTGTGCTTGTCTGGAGTAACAGAAAACAGTGTCATGCTTGTCTGGAGTAACAGAAAACAGAGTTGTGCTTGTCTGGAGTAACAGAAAACACAGTTGTGCTTGTCTGGAGTAACAGAAAACAGTGTTGTGCTTGTCTGGAGTAACAGAAAACAGTGTTGCGCCTGACTGGAGTAACAGAAAACAGGGTCATGCATGTCTGTAGTAACAGAAAACAGTGTCATGCTGGTCTGGAGTAACAGAAAACAGTGTCGTGCTTGTCTGGAGTAACAGAAAACAGTGTTGAGCTTGACCCTAATGGCAGAAAACAGTGTCATGCTTTTCTGGAGTAACAGAAAACAGTGTTGCTCCTGTCTGGAGTAACAGAAAACAGGGTCATGCGTGTCTGGAGTAACAGAAAACAGTGTCATGCTTGTCTGGAGTAACAGAAAACAGTGTTGAGCTTGTCTGGAGTAACAGAAAACAGTGTCGAGCTTGTCTGGAGTAACAGAAAACAGTGTCGTCCTTGTCTGGAGTAACAGAAAACAGTGTTGTGCTTGTCTGGAGTAACAGAAAACAGAGTTGTGCTTGTCTGGAGTAACAGAAAACAATGTTGTGCTTGTCTGGAGTAACAGAAAACAATGTGGTACTTGTATGGAGTAACAGAAAACAGTATTGTGCTTGTCTGGAGTAACAGAAAACAGAGTTGTGCTTGTCTGGAGTAACAGAAACCAGAGTCATGCTTGTCTGGAGTAACAGAAAACAGTGTTGTGCTTGTCTGGAGTAACAGAAAACAGAGTTGTGCTTGTCTGGAGTAACAGAAAACACAGTTGTGCTTGTCTGGAGTAACAGAAAACAGTGTTGTGCTTGTCTGGAGTAACAGAAAACAGTGTTGCGCCTGTCTGGAGTAACAGAAAACAGGGTCATGCATGTCTGGAGTAACAGAAAACAGTGTCATGCTGGTCTGGAGTAACAGAAAACAGTGTCGTGCTTGTCTGGAGTAACAGAAAACAGTGTTGAGCTTGACCCTAATGGCAGAAAACAGTGTCATGCTTGTCTGGAGTAACAGAAAACAGTGTTGCTCCTGTCTGGAGTAACAGAAAACAGGGTCATGCGTGTCTGGAGTAATAGAAAACAGTGTCATGCTTGTCTGGAGTAACAGAAAACAGTGTCGTGCTTGTCTGGAGTAACAGAAAACAGTGTTGAGCTTGTCTGGAGTAACAGAATACAGTGTCGTGCTTGTCTGGAGTAACAGAAACCAGAGTCATGCTTGTCTGGAGTAACAGAAACCAGAGTCATGCTTGTCTGGAGTAACAGAAAACAGTGTTGTGCTTGTCTGAAGTATCAGAAAACAGTGTCATGCTTGTCTGGAGTAACAGAAAACAGTATCATGCTTGTCTGGAGTAACAGAAAACAGTGTCATGCTTGTCTGGAGTAACAGAAAACAGTGCCGTGCTTGTCTGGAGTAACAGACAACAGTATAGTGCTTGTCTGGAGTAACAGAAAACAGTGTAGTGCTTGTCTGGAGTAACAGAAAACAGTGTTGTGCTTGTCCCTAATGGCAGAAAACAGTGTCATGCTTGTCTGGAGTAACAGAAAAGAGTGTTGTGCTTGTCCCTAATGGCAGAAAACAGTGTCGTGCTTGTCTGGAGTAACAGAAAACAGTGTCGTGCTTAGCTGGAGTAAAAGAAAACAGTGTCGTGCTTGTCTGGAGTAACAGAAAACAGTGTCATGCTTCTCTGGAGTGACATAAAACAGTGTTGTACTTGTCCCTAATGGCAGAAAACAGTGTCATGATTGTCTGGAGTAACAGAAAACAGTGTTGTGCTTGTCCCTAATGACAGAAAACAGTTGTTGTGCTTGTCTGGAGTAACAGAAAACAGTGACGTGCTTGTCTCGAGTAACAGAAAACAATGTTGTGCTTGTCTAGAGTAACAGAAAACAGTGTCATGCTTGTCTGCAGTAACAGAAAACACCATTGAGCTTGACCCTAATGGCAGAAAACAGTGTCATGCTTGACTGGAGTAACAGAAAACGGTGTTGTGCATGTTCCTAATAGCAGAAAACAATGTCATGATTCTCTGGAGTATCAGAAAACAGAGTTGTGCTTGTCTGGAGAAACAGAAAACACAGTTGTGCTTGTCTGGAGTAACAGAAAACAGTGTTGTGCTTGTCTGGAGTAACAGAAAACAGTGTTGCGCCAGTCTGGAGTAACAGAAAACAGGGTCATGCGTGTCTGGAGTAACAGAAAACAGTGTCATGCTTGTCTGGAGTAACAGAAAACAGTGTCGTGCTTGTCTGGAGTAACAGAAAACAGTGTCGTGCTTGTCTGGAGTAACAGAAAACAGTGTTGTGCTTGTCTGGAGTAACAGAAAAACAGTGTCGTGCTTGTCTGGAGTAACAGAAAACAGTGTCGTGCATGTCTGGAGTAACAGAAAACAGTGTTGCGCCTGTCTGGAGTAACAGAAAACAGTGTCGTGCTTGTCTGGAGTAACAGAAAACAGTGTCGTGCTTGTCTGGAGTAACAGAAAACAGTGTCGTGCTTGTCTGGAGAAACAGAAAACAGTGTCGTGCTTGTCTGGAGTAACAGAAAACAGTGTCGTGCTTGTCTGGAGTAACAGAAAACAGTGTAGTGCTTGTCTGGAGTAACAGAAAACAGTGTTGTGCTTGTCTAGAGTAACAGAAAACAGTGTTGTGCTTGTCTGGAGTAACAGAAAAACAGTGTCGTGCTTGTCTGGAGTAACAGAAAACAGTGTCGTGCTTGTCTGGAGTAACAGAAAACAGTGTTGCGCCTGTCTGGAGTAACAGAAAACAGTGTCGTGCTTGTCTGGAGTAACAGAAAACAGTGTCGTGCTTGTCTGGAGTAACAGAAAACAGTGTCGTGCTTGTCTGGAGTAACAGAAAACAGTGTCGTGCTTGTCTGGAGTAACAGAAAACAGTGTCATGCTTGTCTGCAGTAACAGAAAACACCATTGAGCTTGACCCTAATGGCAGAAAACAGTGTCATGCTTGACTGGAGTAACAGAAAACGGTGTTGTGCTTGTTCCTAATAGCAGAAAACAATGTCATGATTCTCTGGAGTATCAGAAAACAGAGTTGTGCTTGTCTGGAGTAACAGAAAACACAGTTGTGCTTGTCTGGAGTAACAGAAAACAGTGTTGTGCTTGTCTAGAGTAACAGAAAACAGTGTCATGCTTGTCTGCAGTAACAGAAAACACCATTGAGCTTGACCCTAATGGCAGAAAACAGTGTCATGCTTGATTGGAGTAACAGAAAACGGTGTTGTGCTTGTCTGGAGTAACAGAAAACAATGTTGTGCTTGTCTGGAGTAACAGAAAACAGTGTTGCGCCAGTCTGGAGTAACAGAAAACAGTGTCATGCTTGTCTGGAGTAACAGAAAACAGTGTCGTGCTTGTCTGGAGTAACAGAAAACAGTGTCGTGCTTCTCTGGAGAAACAGAAAACAGTGTCTTGCTTGTCTGGAGTAACAGAAAACAGTGTCGTGCTTGTCTGGAGTAACAGAAAACAGTGTAGTGCTTGTCTGGAGTAACAGAAAACAGTGTTGTGCTTGTCTAGAGTAACAGAAAACAGTGTCATGCTTGTCTGCAGTAACAGAAAACACCATTGAGCTTGAACCTAATGGCAGAAAACAGTGTCATGCTTGACTGGAGTAACAGAAAACGGTGTTGTGCTTGTTCCTAATAGCAGAAAACAATGTCATGATTCTCTGGAGTATCAGAAAACAGAGTTGTGCTTGTCTGGAGTAACAGAAAACACAGTTGTGCTTGTCTGGAGTAACAGAAAACAGTGTTGTGCTTGTCTAGAGTAACAGAAAACAGTGTCATGCTTGTCTGCAGTAACAGAAAACATCATTGAGCTTGACCCTAATGGCAGAAAACAGTGTCATGCTTGACTGGAGTAACAGAAAACGGTGTTGTGCTTGTCTGGAGTAACAGAAAACAATGTTGTGCTTGTCTGGAGTAACAGAAAACAGTGTTGCGCCAGTCTGGAGTAACAGAAAACAGGGTCATGCGTGTCTGGAGTAACAGAAAACAGTGTCATGCTTGTCTGGAGTAACAGAAAACAGTGTCGTGCTTGTCTGGAGTAACAGAAAACAGTTTCGTGCTTGTCTGGAGTAACAGAAAACAGTGTCATGCTTGACTGGAGTAACAGAAAACGGTGTTGTGCTTGTTCCTAATAGCAGAAAACAATGTCATGATTCTCTGGAGTATCAGAAAACAGAGTTGTGCTTGTCTGGAGTAACAGAAAACACAGTTGTGCTTGTCTGGAGTAACAGAAAACAGTGTTGTGCTTGTCTAGAGTAACAGAAAACAGTGTCATGCTTGTCTGCAGTAACAGAAAACACCATTGAGCTTGACCCTAATGGCAGAAAACAGTGTCATGCTTGACTGGAGTAACAGAAAACGGTGTTGTGCTTGTCTGGAGTAACAGAAAACAATGTTGTGCTTGTCTGGAGTAACAGAAAACAGTGTCATGCTTGTCTGGAGTAACAGAAAACAGTGTTGAGCTTGACCCCAATGGCAGAAAACAGTGTCATGCTTGTCTGGAGTAACAGAAAACAGTGTCGTGCTTGTCTGGAGTAACAGACAACAGTATAGTGCTTGTCTGGAGTAACAGAAAACAGTGTCATGCTTGTCTGGAGTAACAGAAAAGAGTGTTGTGCTTGTCCCTAATGGCAGAAAACAGTGTCGTGCTTGTCTGGAGTGACAGAAAACAGTGTCGTGCTTAGCTGGAGTAAAAGAAAACAGTGTCGTGCTTGTCTGGAGTAACAGAAAACAGCGTCGTGCTTCTCCGAAGTAACAGAAAACACTGTCATGCTTCTCTGGAGTGACATAAAACAGTGTTGTACTTGTCCCTAATGGCAGAAAACAGTGTCATGATTGTCTGGCGTAACAGAAAACAGTGTTGTGCTTGTCCCTAATGACAGAAAACAGTTGTTGTGCTTGTCTGGAGTAACAGAAAACAGTGACGTGCTTGTCTCGAGTAACAGAAAACAATGTTGTGATTGTCTAGAGTAACAGAAAACAGTGTCATGCTTGTCTGCAGTAACAGAAAACACCATTGAGCTTGACCCTAATGGCAGAAAACAGTGTCATGCTTGACTGGAGTAACAGAAAACAGTGTTGTGCTTGTTCCTAATAGCAGAAAACAATGTCATGATTCTCTGGAGTATCAGAAAACAGAGTTGTGCTTGTCTGGAGTAACAGAAAACAGTGTCATGCTTCTCTGGAGTAACAGAAAACAGTGTTGTGCTTGTCTGGAGTAACAGAAAACACAGTTGTGCTTATCTGGAGTAACAGAAAACAGTGTTGTGCTTGTCTGGAGTAACAGAAAACAGTGTTGCGCCTGTCTGGAGTAACAGAAAACAGGGTCATGCATGTCTGGAGTAACAGAAAACAGTGTTGTGCTTGTCTGGAGTAACAGAAAACAGTGTTGAGCTTGTCTGGAGTAACAGAAAACAGTGTCGTGCTTGTCTGGAGTAACAGAAAACAGTGTTGAGCATGACCCTAATGGCAGAAAACAGTGTCATGCTTGTCTGGAGTAACAGAAAACAGTGTCGTGCTTGTCTGGAGTAACAGAAAACAGTGTCGTGCTTGTCTGGAGTAACAGAAACCAGAGTCATGCTTGTCTGGAGTAACAGAAAACAGTGTTGTGCTTGTCTGGAGTAACAGAAAACAGTGTCATGCTTGTCTGGAGTAACAGAAAACAGAGTTGTGCTTGTCTGGAGTAACAGAAAACACAGTTGTGCTTGTCTGGAGTAACAGAAAACAGTGTTGTGCTTGTCTGGAGTAACAGAAAACAGTGTTGCGCCTGTCTGGAGTAACAGAAAACAGGGTCATGCATGTCTGGAGTAACAGAAAACAGTGTCATGCTGGTCTGGAGTAACAGAAAACAGTGTCGTGCTTGTCTGGAGTAACAGAAAACAGTGTCGTGCGTGTCTGGAGTAACAGAAAACAGTGTTGAGCTTGTCTGGAGTAACAGAAAACAGTGTCGTGCTTGTCTGGAGTAACAGAAAACAGTGTAGTCCTTGTCTGGAGTAACAGAAAACAGTGTTGTGCTTGTCTGAAGTAACAGAAAACAGAGTTGTGCTTGTCTGGAGTAACAGAAAACAATGTTGTGCTTGTCTGGAGTAACAGAAAACAATGTGTTACTTGTATGGAGTAACAGAAAACAGTATTGTGCTTGTCTGGAGTAACAGAAAACAGAGTTGTGCTTGTCTGGAGTAACAGAAACCAGAGTCATGCTTGTCTGGAGTAACAGAAAACAGTGTTGTGCTTGTCTGGAGTAACAGAAAACAGAGTTGTGCTTGTCTGGAGTAACAGAAAACACAGTTGTGCTTGTCTGGAGTAACAGAAAACAGTGTTGCGCCTGTCTGGAGTAACAGAAAACAGGGTCATGCATGTCTGGAGTAACAGAAAACAGTGTCATGCTGGTCTGGAGTAACAGAAAACAGTGTCGTGCTTGTCTGGAGTAACAGAAAACAGTGTTGAGCTTGACCCTAATGGCAGAAAACAGTGTCATGCTTGTCTGGAGTAACAGAAAACAGTGTTGCTCCTGTCTGGAGTAACAGAAAACAGGGTCATGCGTGTCTGCAGTAATAGAAAACAGTGTCATGCTTGTCTGGAGTAACAGAAAACAGTGTCGTGCTTGTCTGGAGTAACAGAAAACAGTGTTGAGCTTGTCTGGAGTAACAGAAAACACAGTTGTGCTTGTCTGGAGTAACAGAAAACAGTGTTGTGCTTGTCTAGAGTAACAGAAAACAGTGTCATGCTTGTCTGCAGTAACAGAAAACACCATTGAGCTTGACCCTAATGGCAGAAAACAGTGTCATGCTTGATTGGAGTAACAGAAAACGGTGTTGTGCTTGTCTGGAGTAACAGAAAACAATGTTGTGCTTGTCTGGAGTAACAGAAAACAGTGTTGCGCCAGTCTGGAGTAACAGAAAACAGTGTCATGCTTGTCTGGAGTAACAGAAAACAGTGTCGTGCTTGTCTGGAGTAACAGAAAACAGTGTCGTGCTTGTCTGGAGAAACAGAAAACAGTGTCGTGCTTGTCTGGAGTAACAGAAAACAGTGTCGTGCTTGTCTGGAGTAACAGAAAACAGTGTAGTGCTTGTCTGGAGTAACAGAAAACAGTGTTGTGCTTGTCTAGAGTAACAGAAAACAGTGTCATGCTTGTCTGCAGTAACAGAAAACACCATTGAGCTTGACCCTAATGGCAGAAAACAGTGTCATGCTTGACTGGAGTAACAGAAAACGGTGTTGTGCTTGTTCCTAATAGCAGAAAACAATGTCATGATTCTCTGGAGTATCAGAAAAGAGAGTTGTGCTTGTCTGGAGTAACAGAAAACACAGTTGTGCTTGTCTGGAGTAACAGAAAACAGTGTTGTGCTTGTCTAGAGTAACAGAAAACAGTGTCATGCTTGTCTGCAGTAACAGAAAACACCATTGAGCTTGACCCTAATGGCAGAAAACAGTGTCATGCTTGACTGGAGTAACAGAAAACGGTGTTGTGCTTGTCTGGAGTAACAGAAAACAATGTTGTGCTTGTCTGGAGTAACAGAAAACAGTGTCGTGCTTGTCTGGAGAAACAGAAAACAGTGTCGTGCTTGTCTGGAGTAACAGAAAACAGTGTCGTGCTTGTCTGGAGTAACAGAAACCAGAGTCATGCTTGTCTGGAGTAACAGAAAACAGTGTTGTGCTTGTCTGGAGTAACAGAAAACAGTGTCATGCTTGTCTGGAGTAACAGAAAACAGAGTTGTGCTTGTCTGGAGTAACAGAAAACACAGTTGTGCTTGTCTGGAGTAACAGAAAACAGTGTTGTGCTTGTCTGGAGTAACAGAAAACAGTGTTGCGCCTGTCTGGAGTAACAGAAAACAGGGTCATGCATGTCTGGAGTAACAGAAAACAGTGTCGTGCTTGTCTGGAGTAACAGAAACCAGAGTCATGCTTGTCTGGAGTAACAGAAAACAGTGTCATGCTGGTCTGGAGTAACAGAAAACAGTGTCGTGCTTGTCTGGAGTAACAGAAAACAGTGTTGAGCTTGACCCTAATGGCAGAAAACAGTGTCATGCTTGTCTGGAGTAACAGAAAACAGTGTTGCTCCTGTCTGGAGTAACAGAAAACAGGGTCATGCGTGTCTGGAGTAACAGAAAACAGTGTCATGCTTGTCTGGAGTAACAGAAAACAGTGTTGTGCTTGTCTGGAGTAACAGAAAACAGTGTCGTGCTTGTCTGGAGAAACAGAAAACAGTGTCGTGCTTGTCTGGAGTAACAGAAAACAGTGTCGTGCTTGTCTGGAGTAACAGAAAACAGTGTAGTGCTTGTCTGGAGTAACAGAAAACAGTGTTGTGCTTGTCTAGAGTAACAGAAAACAGTGTTGTGCTTGTCTGGAGTAACAGAAAAACAGTGTCGTGCTTGTCTGGAGTAACAGAAAACAGTGTCGTGCTTGTCTGGAGTAACAGAAAACAGTGTTGCGCCTGTCTGGAGTAACAGAAAACAGTGTCGTGCTTGTCTGGAGTAACAGAAAACAGTGTCGTGCTTGTCTGGAGAAACAGAAAACAGTGTCGTGCTTGTCTGGAGTAACAGAAAACAGTGTCATGCTTGTCTGCAGTAACAGAAAACACCATTGAGCTTGACCCTAATGGCAGAAAACAGTGTCATGCTTGACTGGAGTAACAGAAAACGGTGTTGTGCTTGTTCCTAATAGCAGAAAACAATGTCATGATTCTCTGGAGTATCAGAAAACAGAGTTGTGCTTGTCTGGAATAACAGAAAACACAGTTGTGCTTGTCTGGAGTAACAGAAAACAGTGTTGTGCTTGTCTAGAGTAACAGAAAACAGTGTCATGCTTGTCTGCAGTAACAGAAAACACCATTGAGCTTGACCCTAATGGCAGAAAACAGTGTCATGCTTGATTGGAGTAACAGAAAACGGTGTTGTGCTTGTCTGGAGTAACAGAAAACAATGTTGTGCTTGTCTGGAGTAACAGAAAACAGTGTTGCGCCAGTCTGGAGTAACAGAAAACAGTGTCATGCTTGTCTGGAGTAACAGAAAACAGTGTCGTGCTTGTCTGGAGTAACAGAAAACAGTGTCGTGCTTGTCTGGAGAAACAGAAAACAGTGTCGTGCTTGTCTGGAGTAACAGAAAACAGTGTCGTGCTTGTATGGAGTAACAGAAAACAGTGTAGTGCTTGTCTGGAGTAACAGAAAACAGTGTTGTGCTTGTCTAGAGTAACAGAAAACAGTGTCATGCTTGTCTGCAGTAACAGAAAACACCATTGAGCTTGACCCTAATGGCAGAAAACAGTGTCATGCTTGACTGGAGTAACAGAAAACGGTGTTGTGCTTGTTCCTAATAGCAGAAAACAATGTCATGATTCTCTGGAGTATCAGAAAACAGAGTTGTGCTTGTCTGGAGTAACAGAAAACACAGTTGTGCTTGTCTGGAGTAACAGAAAACAGTGTTGTGCTTGTCTAGAGTAACAGAAAACAGTGTCATGCTTGTCTGCAGTAACAGAAAACACCATTGAGCTTGACCCTAATGGCAGAAAACAGTGTCATGCTTGACTGGAGTAACAGAAAACGGTGTTGTGCTTGTCTGGAGTAACAGAAAACAATGTTGTGCTTGTCTGGAGTAACAGAAAACAGTGTTGCGCCAGTCTGGAGTAACAGAAAACAGTGTCATGCTTGTCTGGAGTAACAGAAAACAGTGTCGTGCTTGTCTGGAGTAACAGAAAACAGTGTCGTGCTTGTCTGGAGAAACAGAAAACAGTGTCGTGCTTGTCTGGAGTAACAGAAAACAGTGTCGTGCTTGTATGGAGTAACAGAAAACAGTGTAGTGCTTGTCTGGAGTAACAGAAAACAGTGTTGTGCTTGTCTAGAGTAACAGAAAACAGTGTCATGCTTGTCTGCAGTAACAGAAAACACCATTGAGCTTGACCCTAATGGCAGAAAACAGTGTCATGCTTGACTGGAGTAACAGAAAACGGTGTTGTGCTTGTTCCTAATAGCAGAAAACAATGTCATGATTCTCTGGAGTATCAGAAAACAGAGTTGTGCTTGTCTGGAGTAACAGAAAACACAGTTGTGCTTGTCTGGAGTAACAGAAAACAGTGTTGTGCTTGTCTAGAGTAACAGAAAACAGTGTCATGCTTGTCTGCAGTAACAGAAAACACCATTGAGCTTGACCCTAATGGCAGAAAACAGTGTCATGCTTGACTGGAGTAACAGAAAACGGTGTTGTGCTTGTCTGGAGTAACAGAAAACAATGTTGTGCTTGTCTGGAGTAACAGAAAACAGTGTCGTGCTTGTCTGGAGAAACAGAAAACAGTGTCGTGCTTGTCTGGAGTAACAGAAAACAGTGTCGTGCTTGTCTGGAGTAACAGAAACCAGAGTCATGCTTGTCTGGAGTAACAGAAAACAGTGTTGTGCTTGTCTGGAGTAACAGAAAACAGTGTCATGCTTGTCTGGAGTAACAGAAAACAGAGTTGTGCTTGTCTGGAGTAACAGAAAACACAGTTGTGCTTGTCTGGAGTAACAGAAAACAGTGTTGTGCTTCTCTGGAGTAACAGAAAACAGAGTTGTGCTTGTCTGGAGTAACAGAAAACAATGTTGTGCTTGTCTGGAGTAACAGAAAACAATGTGGTACTTGTATGGAGTAATAGAAAACAGTATTGTGCTTGTCTGGAGTAACAGAAAACAGAGTTGTGCTTGTCTGGAGTAACAGAAACCAGAGTCATGCTTGTCTGGAGTAACAGAAAACAGTGTTGTGCTTGTCTGGAGTAACAGAAAACAGAGTTGTGCTTGTCTGGAGTAACAGAAAACACAGTTGTGCTTGTCTGGAGTAACAGAAAACAGTGTTGTGCTTGTCTGGAGTAACAGAAAACAGTGTTGCGCCTGTCTGGAGTAACAGAAAACAGGGTCATGCATGTCTGGAGTAACAGAAAACAGTGTCATGCTGGTCTGGAGTAACAGAAAACAGTGTCGTGCTTGTCTGGAGTAACAGAAAACAGTGTTGAGCTTGACCCTAATGGCAGAAAACAGTGTCATGCTTGTCTGGAGTAACAGAAAACAGTGTTGCTCCTGTCTGGAGTAACAGAAAACAGGGTCATGCGTGTCTGGAGTAATAGAAAACAGTGTCATGCTTGTCTGGAGTAACAGAAAACAGTGTCGTGCTTGTCTGGAGTAACAAAAAACAGTGTTGAGTTTGTCTGGAGTAACAGAAAACAGTGTCGTGCTTGTCTGGAGTAACAGAAACCAGAGTCATGCTTGTCTGGAGTAACAGAAACCAGAGTCAGGCTTGTCTGGAGTAACAGAAAACAGTGTTGTGCTTGTCTGAAGTATCAGAAAACAGTGTCATGCTTGTCTGGAGTAACAGAAAACAGTATCATGCTTGTCTGGAGTAACAGAAAACAGTGTCATGCTTGTCTGGAGTAACAGAAAACAGTGTCGTGCTTATCTGGAGTAACAGACAACAGTATAGTGCTTGTCTGGAGTAACAGAAAACAATGTAGTGCTTGTCTGGAGTAACAGAAAACAGTGTTGTGCTTGTCCCTAATGGCAGAAAACAGTGTCATGCTTGTCTGGAGTAACAGAAAAGAGTGTTGTGCTTGTCCCTAATGGCAGAAAACAGTGTCATGCTTGTCTGGAGTAACAGAAAAGAGTGTTGTGCTTGTCCCTAATGGCAGAAAACAGTGTCGTGCTTGTCTGGAGTGACAGAAAACAGTGTCGTGCTTAGCTGGAGTAAAAGAAAACAGTGTCGTGCTTGTCTGGAGTAACAGAAAACAGTGTCATGCTTCTCTGGAGTGACATAAAACAGTGTTGTACTTGTCCCTAATGGCAGAAAACAGTGTCATGATTGTCTGGAGTAACAGAAAACAGTGTTGTGCTTGTCCCTAATGACAGAAAACAGTTGTTGTGCTTGTCTGGAGTAACAGAAAACAGTGACGTGCTTGTCTCGAGTAACAGAAAACAATGTTGTGCTTGTCTAGAGTAACAGAAAACAGTGTCATGCTTGTCTGCAGTAACAGAAAACACCATTGAGGTTGACCCTAATGGCAGAAAACAGTGTCATGCTTGACTGGAGTAACAGAAAACGGTGTTGTGCTTGTTCCTAATAGCAGAAAACAATGTCATGATTCTCTGGAGTATCAGAAAACAGAGTTGTGCTTGACTGGAGAAACAGAAAACACAGTTGTGCTTGTCTGGAGTAACAGAAAACAGTGTTGTGCTTGTCTGGAGTAACAGAAAACAGTGTTGCGCCAGTCTGGAGTAACAGAAAACAGGGTCATGCGTGTCTGGAGTAACAGAAAACAGTGTCGTGCTTGTCTGGAGTAACAGAAAACAGTGTCGTGCTTGTCTGGAGTAACAGAAAACAGTGTCATGCTTGTCTGGAGTAACAGAAAACAGTGTCGTGCTTGTCTGGAGTAACAGAAAACAGTGTCGTGCTTGTCTGGAGAAACAGAAAACAGTGTTGTGCTTGTCTGGAGTAACAGAAAACGGTGTTGTGCTTGTTCCTAATAGCAGAAAACAATGTCATGATTCTCTGGAGTATCAGAAAACAGAGTTGTGCTTGTCTGGAGTAACAGAAAACACAGTTGTGCTTGTCTGGAGTAACAGAAAACAGTGTTGTGCTTGTCTAGAGTAACAGAAAACAGTGTCATGCTTGTCTGCAGTAACAGAAAACACCATTGAGCTTGACCTAATGGCAGAAAACAGTGTCATGCTTGATTGGAGTAACAGAAAACGGTGTTGTGCTTGTCTGGAGTAACAGAAAACAATGTTGTGCTTGTCTGGAGTAACAGAAAACAGTGTTGCGCCAGTCTGGAGTAACAGAAAACAGTGTCATGCTTGTCTGGAGTAACAGAAAACAGTGTCGTGCTTGTCTGGAGTAACAGAAAACAGTGTCGTGCTTGTCTGGAGAAACAGAAAACAGTGTCGTGCTTGTCTGGAGTAACAGAAAACAGTGTCGTGCTTGTCTGGAGTAACAGAAAACAGTGTTGCGCCTGTCTGGAGTAACAGAAAACAGCGTCATGCGTGTCTGGAGTAACAGAAAACAGTGTCATGATTGTCTGGAGTATCAGAAAACAGTGTTGTGCTTGTCTGGAGTAACAGAAAACAGTGTCGTGCTTGTCTGGAGTAACAGAAAACAGTGTCGTGCTTGTCTGGAGAAACAGAAAACAGTGTCGTGCTTGTCTGGAGTAACAGAAAACAGTGTCGTGCTTGTCTGGAGTAACAGAAAACAGTGTTGCGCCTGTCTGGAGTAACAGAAAACAGCGTCATGCGTGTCTGGAGTAACAGAAACCAGAGTCATGCTTGTCTGGAGTAACAGAAACCAGAGTCAGGCTTGTCTGGAGTAACAGAAAACAGTGTTGTGCTTGTCTGAAGTATCAGAAAACAGTGTCATGCTTGTCTGGAGTAACAGAAAACAGTATCATGCTTGTCTGGAGTAACAGAAAACAGTGTCATGCTTGTCTGGAGTAACAGAAAACAGTGTCGTGCTTATCTGGAGTAACAGACAACAGTATAGTGCTTGTCTGGAGTAACAGAAAACAATGTAGTGCTTGTCTGGAGTAACAGAAAACAGTGTTGTGCTTGTCCCTAATGGCAGAAAACAGTGTCATGCTTGTCTGGAGTAACAGAAAAGAGTGTTGTGCTTGTCCCTAATGGCAGAAAACAGTGTCATGCTTGTCTGGAGTAACAGAAAAGAGTGTTGTGCTTGTCCCTAATGGCAGAAAACAGTGTCGTGCTTGTCTGGAGTGACAGAAAACAGTGTCGTGCTTAGCTGGAGTAAAAGAAAACAGTGTCGTGCTTGTCTGGAGTAACAGAAAACAGTGTCATGCTTCTCTGGAGTGACATAAAACAGTGTTGTACTTGTCCCTAATGGCAGAAAACAGTGTCATGATTGTCTGGAGTAACAGAAAACAGTGTTGTGCTTGTCCCTAATGACAGAAAACAGTTGTTGTGCTTGTCTGGAGTAACAGAAAACAGTGACGTGCTTGTCTCGAGTAACAGAAAACAATGTTGTGCTTGTCTAGAGTAACAGAAAACAGTGTCATGCTTGTCTGCAGTAACAGAAAACACCATTGAGGTTGACCCTAATGGCAGAAAACAGTGTCATGCTTGACTGGAGTAACAGAAAACGGTGTTGTGCTTGTTCCTAATAGCAGAAAACAATGTCATGATTCTCTGGAGTATCAGAAAACAGAGTTGTGCTTGACTGGAGAAACAGAAAACACAGTTGTGCTTGTCTGGAGTAACAGAAAACAGTGTTGTGCTTGTCTGGAGTAACAGAAAACAGTGTTGCGCCAGTCTGGAGTAACAGAAAACAGGGTCATGCGTGTCTGGAGTAACAGAAAACAGTGTCGTGCTTGTCTGGAGTAACAGAAAACAGTGTCGTGCTTGTCTGGAGTAACAGAAAACAGTGTCATGCTTGTCTGGAGTAACAGAAAACAGTGTCGTGCTTGTCTGGAGTAACAGAAAACAGTGTCGTGCTTGTCTGGAGAAACAGAAAACAGTGTTGTGCTTGTCTGGAGTAACAGAAAACGGTGTTGTGCTTGTTCCTAATAGCAGAAAACAATGTCATGATTCTCTGGAGTATCAGAAAACAGAGTTGTGCTTGTCTGGAGTAACAGAAAACACAGTTGTGCTTGTCTGGAGTAACAGAAAACAGTGTTGTGCTTGTCTAGAGTAACAGAAAACAGTGTCATGCTTGTCTGCAGTAACAGAAAACACCATTGAGCTTGACCTAATGGCAGAAAACAGTGTCATGCTTGATTGGAGTAACAGAAAACGGTGTTGTGCTTGTCTGGAGTAACAGAAAACAATGTTGTGCTTGTCTGGAGTAACAGAAAACAGTGTTGCGCCAGTCTGGAGTAACAGAAAACAGTGTCATGCTTGTCTGGAGTAACAGAAAACAGTGTCGTGCTTGTCTGGAGTAACAGAAAACAGTGTCGTGCTTGTCTGGAGAAACAGAAAACAGTGTCGTGCTTGTCTGGAGTAACAGAAAACAGTGTCGTGCTTGTCTGGAGTAACAGAAAACAGTGTAGTGCTTGTCTGGAGTAACAGAAAACAGTGTTGTGCTTGTCTAGAGTAACAGAAAACAGTGTCATGCTTGTCTGCAGTAACAGAAAACACCATTGAGCTTGACCCTAATGGCAGAAAACAGTGTCATGCTTGACTGGAGTAACAGAAAACGGTGTTGTGCTTGTTCCTAATAGCAGAAAACAATGTCATGATTCTCTGGAGTATCAGAAAACAGAGTTGTGCTTGTCTGGAGTAACAGAAAACACAGTTGTGCTTGTCTGGAGTAACAGAAAACAGTGTTGTGCTTGTCTAGAGTAACAGAAAACAGTGTCATGCTTGTCTGCAGTAACAGAAAACACCATTGAGCTTGACCCTAATGGCAGAAAACAGTGTCATGCTTGACTGGAGTAACAGAAAACGGTGTTGTGCTTGTCTGGAGTAACAGAAAACAATGTTGTGCTTGTCTGGAGTAACAGAAAACAGTGTTGCGCCAGTCTGGAGTAACAGAAAACAGGGTCATGCGTGTCTGGAGTAACAGAAAACAGTGTCATGCTTGTCTGGAGTAACAGAAAACAGTGTCGTGCTTGTCTGGAGTAACAGAAAACAGTTTCGTGCTTGTCTGGAGTAACAGAAAACAGTGTCATGCTTGTCTGGAGTAACAGAAAACGGTGTTGTGCTTGTTCCTAATAGCAGAAAACAATGTCATGATTCTCTGGAGTATCAGAAAACAGAGTTGTGCTTGTCTGGAGTAACAGAAAACACAGTTGTGCTTGTCTGGAGTAACAGAAAACAGTGTTGTGCTTGTCTAGAGTAACAGAAAACAGTGTCATGCTTGTCTGCAGTAACAGAAAACACCATTGAGCTTGACCCTAATGGCAGAAAACAGTGTCATGCTTGACTGGAGTAACAGAAAACGGTGTTGTGCTTGTCTGGAGTAACAGAAAACAATGTTGTGCTTGTCTGGAGTAACAGAAAACAGTGTTGCGCCAGTCTGGAGTAACAGAAAACAGGGTCATGAGTGTCTGGAGTAACAGAAAACAGTGTCATGCTTGTCTGGAGTAACAGAAACCAGTGTCGTGCTTGTCTGGAGTAACAGAAAACAGTGTCATGCTTGTCTGCAGTAACAGAAAACACCATTGAGCTTGACCCTAATGGCAGAAAACAGTGTCATGCTTGACTGGAGTAACAGAAAACGGTGTTGTGCTTGTTCCTAATAGCAGAAAACAATGTCATGATTCTCTGGAGTATCAGAAAACAGAGTTGTGCTTGTCTGGAGAAACAGAAAACAGTGTAATGCTTGTCTGGAGTAACAGACAACAGTGTTGTGCTTGTCCGGAGTAACAGAAAACAGAGTTGTGCTTGTCTGGAGTAACAGAAAACACAGTTGTGCTTGTCTGGAGTAACAGAAAACAGTGTTGTGCTTGTCTAGAGTAACAGAAAACAGTGTCATGCTTGTCTGCAGTAACAGAAAACACCATTGAGCTTGACCCTAATGGCAGAAAACAGTGTCATGCTTGATTGGAGTAACAGAAAACGGTGTTGTGCTTGTCTGGAGTAACAGAAAACAATGTTTTGCTTGTCTGGAGTAACAGAAAACAGTGTTGCGCCAGTCTGGAGTAACAGAAAACAGTGTCATGCTTGTCTGGAGTAACAGAAAACAGTGTTGTGCTTGTCTGGAGTAACAGAAAACAGTGTCGTGCTTGTCTGGAGAAACAGAAAACAGTGTCGTGCTTGTCTGGAGTAACAGAAAACAGTGTCGTGCTTGTCTGGAGTAACAGAAAACAGTGTAGTGCTTGTCTGGAGTAACAGAAAACAGTGTTGTGCTTGTCTAGAGTAACAGAAAACAGTGTCATGCTTGTCTGCAGTAACAGAAAACACCATTGAGCTTGACCCTAATGGCAGAAAACAGTGTCATGCTTGACTGGAGTAACAGAAAACGGTGTTGTGCTTGTTCCTAATAGCAGAAAACAATGTCATGATTCTCTGGAGTATCAGAAAACAGAGTTGTGCTTGTCTGGAGTAACAGAAAACACAGTTGTGCTTGTCTGGAGTAACAGAAAACAGTGTTGTGCTTGTCTAGAGTAACAGAAAACAGTGTCATGCTTGTCTGGAGTAACAGAAAACAGTGTCGTGCTTGTCTGGAGTAACAGACAACAGTATAGTGCTTGTCTGGAGTAACAGAAAACAGTGTAGTGCTTGTCTGGAGTAACAGAAAACAGTGTTGTGCTTGTCCCTAATGGCAGAAAACAGTGTCATGCTTGTCTGGAGTAACAGAAAAGAGTGTTGTGCTTGTCCCTAATGGCAGAAAACAGTGTCGTGCTTGTCTGGAGTGACAGAAAACAGTGTCGTGCTTAGCTGGAGTAAAAGAAAACAGTGTCGTGCTTGTCTGGAGTAACAGAAAACAGCGTCGTGCTTCTCCGAAGTAACAGAAAACAGTGTCATGCTTCTCTGGAGTGACATAAAACAGTGTTGTACTTGTCCCTAATGGCAGAAAACAGTGTCATGATTGTCTGGCGTAACAGAAAACAGTGTTGTGCTTGTCCCTAATGACAGAAAACAGTTGTTGTGCTTGTCTGGAGTAACAGAAAACAGTCACGTGCTTGTCTCGAGTAACAGAAAACAATGTTGTGCTTGTCTAGAGTAACAGAAAACAGTGTCATGCTTGTCTGCAGTAACAGAAAACACCATTGAGCTTGACCCTAATGGCAGAAAACAGTGTCATGCTTGACTGGAGTAACAGAAAACAGTGTTGTGCTTGTTCCTAATAGCAGAAAACAATGTCATGATTCTCTGGAGTATCAGAAAACAGTGTCATGATTGTCTGGCGTAACAGAAAACAGTGTTGTGCTTGTCCCTAATGACAGAAAACAGTTGTTGTGCTTGTCTGGAGTAACAGAAAACAGTGACGTGCTTGTCTCGAGTAACAGAAAACAATGTTGTGCTTGTCTAGAGTAACAGAAAACAGTGTCATGCTTGTCTGCAGTAACAGAAAACACCATTGAGCTTGACCCTAATGGCAGAAAACAGTGTCATGCTTGACTGGAGTAACAGAAAACAGTGTTGTGCTTGTTCCTAATAGCAGAAAACAATGTCATGATTCTCTGGAGTATCAGAAAACAGAGTTGTGCTTGTCTGGAGTAACAGAAAACAGTGTCATGCTTCTCTGGAGTAACAGAAAACAGAGTTGTGCTTGTCTGGAGTAACAGAAAACACAGTTGTGCTTGTCTGGGGTAACAGAAAACAGTGTTGTGCTTGTCTGGAGTAACAGAAAACAGTGTTGCGCCTGTCTGGAGTAACAGAAAACAGGGTCATGCATGTCTGGAGTAACAGAAAACAGTGTTGTGCTTGTCTGTAGTAACAGAAAACAGTGTTGAGCTTGTCTGGAGTAACAGAAAACAGTGTCGTGCTTGTCTGGAGTAACAGAAAACAGTGTTGAGCATGACCCTAATGGCAGAAAACAGTGTCATGCTTGTCTGGAGTAACAGAAAACAGTGTCGTGCTTGTCTGGAGTAACAGAAACCAGAGTCATGCTTGTCTGGAGTAACAGAAAACAGTGTTGTGCTTGTCTGGAGTAACAGAAAACAGTGTCATGCTTGTCTGGAGTAACAGAAAACAGAGTTGTGCTTGTCTGGAGTAACAGAAAACACAGTTGTGCTTGTCTGGAGTAACAGAAAACAGTGTTGTGCTTGTCTGGAGTAACAGAAAACAGTGTTGCGCCTGACTGGAGTAACAGAAAACAGGGTCATGCATGTCTGTAGTAACAGAAAACAGTGTCATGCTGGTCTGGAGTAACAGAAAACAGTGTCGTGCTTGTCTGGAGTAACAGAAAACAGTGTTGAGCTTGACCCTAATGGCAGAAAACAGTGTCATGCTTGTCTGGAGTAACAGAAAACAGTGTTGCTCCTGTCTGGAGTAACAGAAAACAGGGTCATGCGTGTCTGGAGTAACAGAAAACAGTGTCATGCTTGTCTGGAGTAACAGAAAACAGTGTTGAGCTTGTCTGGAGTAACAGAAAACAGTGTCGAGCTTGTCTGGAGTAACAGAAAACAGTGTCGTCCTTGTCTGGAGTAACAGAAAACAGTGTTGTGCTTGTCTGGAGTAACAGAAAACAGAGTTGTGCTTGTCTGGAGTAACAGAAAACAATGTTGTGCTTGTCTGGAGTAACAGAAAACAATGTGGTACTTGTATGGAGTAACAGAAAACAGTATTGTGCTTGTCTGGAGTAACAGAAAACAGAGTTGTGCTTGTCTGGAGTAACAGAAACCAGAGTCATGCTTGTCTGGAGTAACAGAAAACAGTGTTGTGCTTGTCTGGAGTAACAGAAAACAGAGTTGTGCTTGTCTGGAGTAACAGAAAACACAGTTGTGCTTGTCTGGAGTAACAGAAAACAGTGTTGTGCTTGTCTGGAGTAACAGAAAACAGTGTTGCGCCTGTCTGGAGTAACAGAAAACAGGGTCATGCATGTCTGGAGTAACAGAAAACAGTGTCATGCTGGTCTGGAGTAACAGAAAACAGTGTCGTGCTTGTCTGGAGTAACAGAAAACAGTGTTGAGCTTGACCCTAATGGCAGAAAACAGTGTCATGCTTGTCTGGAGTAACAGAAAACAGTGTTGCTCCTGTCTGGAGTAACAGAAAACAGGGTCATGCGTGTCTGGAGTAATAGAAAACAGTGTCATGCTTGTCTGGAGTAACAGAAAACAGTGTCGTGCTTGTCTGGAGTAACAGAAAACAGTGTTGAGCTTGTCTGGAGTAACAGAATACAGTGTCGTGCTTGTCTGGAGTAACAGAAACCAGAGTCATGCTTGTCTGGAGTAACAGAAACCAGAGTCATGCTTGTCTGGAGTAACAGAAAACAGTGTTGTGCTTGTCTGAAGTATCAGAAAACAGTGTCATGCTTGTCTGGAGTAACAGAAAACAGTATCATGCTTGTCTGGAGTAACAGAAAACAGTGTCATGCTTGTCTGGAGTAACAGAAAACAGTGCCGTGCTTGTCTGGAGTAACAGACAACAGTATAGTGCTTGTCTGGAGTAACAGAAAACAGTGCAGTGCTTGTCTGGAGTAACAGAAAACAGTGTTGTGCTTGTCCCTAATGGCAGAAAACAGTGTCATGCTTGTCTGGAGTAACAGAAAAGAGTGTTGTGCTTGTCCCTAATGGCAGAAAACAGTGTCGTGCTTGTCTGGAGTAACAGAAAACAGTGTCGTGCTTAGCTGGAGTAAAAGAAAACAGTGTCGTGCTTGTCTGGAGTAACAGAAAACAGTGTCATGCTTCTCTGGAGTGACATAAAACAGTGTTGTACTTGTCCCTAATGGCAGAAAACAGTGTCATGATTGTCTGGAGTAACAGAAAACAGTGTTGTGCTTGTCCCTAATGACAGAAAACAGTTGTTGTGCTTGTCTGGAGTAACAGAAAACAGTGACGTGCTTGTCTCGAGTAACAGAAAACAATTTTGTGCTTGTCTAGAGTAACAGAAAACAGTGTCATGCTTGTCTGCAGTAACAGAAAACACCATTGAGCTTGACCCTAATGGCAGAAAACAGTGTCATGCTTGACTGGAGTAACAGAAAACGGTGTTGTGCATGTTCCTAATAGCAGAAAACAATGTCATGATTCTCTGGAGTATCAGAAAACAGAGTTGTGCTTGTCTGGAGAAACAGAAAACACAGTTGTGCTTGTCTGGAGTAACAGAAAACAGTGTTGTGCTTGTCTGGAGTAACAGAAAACAGTGTTGCGCCAGTCTGGAGTAACAGAAAACAGGGTCATGCGTGTCTGGAGTAACAGAAAACAGTGTCATGCTTGTCTGGAGTAACAGAAAACAGTGTCGTGCTTGTCTGGAGTAACAGAAAACAGTGTCGTGCTTGTCTGGAGTAACAGAAAACAGTGTCGTGCTTGTCTGGAGTAACAGAAAACAGTGTTGTGCTTGTCTGGAGTAACAGAAAAACAGTGTCGTGCTTGTCTGGAGTAACAGAAAACAGTGTCGTGCATGTCTGGAGTAACAGAAAACAGTGTTGCGCCTGACTGGAGTAACAGAAAACAGTGTCGTGCTTGTCTGGAGTAACAGAAAACAGTGTCGTGCTTGTCTGGAGTAACAGAAAACAGTGTCGTGCTTGTCTGGAGTAACAGAAAACAGTGTCGTGCTTGTCTGGAGAAACAGAAAACAGTGTCGTGCTTGTCTGGAGTAACAGAAAACAGTGTCGTGCTTGTCTGGAGTAACAGAAAACAGTGTAGTGCTTGTCTGGAGTAACAGAAAACAGTGTTGTGCTTGTCTGGAGTAACAGAAAAACAGTGTCGTGCTTGTCTGGAGTAACAGAAAACAGTGTCGTGCTTGTCTGGAGTAACAGAAAACAGTGTTGCGCCTGTCTGGAGTAACAGAAAACAGTGTCGTGCTTGTCTGGAGTAACAGAAAACAGTGTCGTGCTTGTCTGGAGTAACAGAAAACAGTGTCGTGCTTGTCTGGAGTAACAGAAAACAGTGTCATGCTTGTCTGCAGTAACAGAAAACACCATTGAGCTTGACCCTAATGGCAGAAAACAGTGTCATGCTTGACTGGAGTAACAGAAAACGGTGTTGTGCTTGTTCCTAATAGCAGAAAACAATGTCATGATTCTCTGGAGTATCAGAAAACAGAGTTGTGCTTGTCTGGAGTAACAGAAAACACAGTTGTGCTTGTCTGGAGTAACAGAAAACAGTGTTGTGCTTGTCTAGAGTAACAGAAAACAGTGTCATGCTTGTCTGCAGTAACAGAAAACACCATTGAGCTTGACCCTAATGGCAGAAAACAGTGTCATGCTTGATTGGAGTAACAGAAAACGGTGTTGTGCTTGTCTGGAGTAACAGAAAACAATGTTGTGCTTGTCTGGAGTAACAGAAAACAGTGTTGCGCCAGTCTGGAGTAACAGAAAACAGTGTCATGCTTGTCTGGAGTAACAGAAAACAGTGTCGTGCTTGTCTGGAGTAACAGAAAACAGTGTCGTGCTTGTCTGGAGAAACAGAAAACAGTGTCGTGCTTGTCTGGAGTAACAGAAAACAGTGTCGTGCTTGTCTGGAGTAACAGAAAACAGTGTAGTGCTTGTCTGGAGTAACAGAAAACAGTGTTGTGCTTGTCTAGAGTAACAGAAAACAGTGTCATGCTTGTCTGCAGTAACAGAAAACACCATTGAGCTTGACCCTAATGGCAGAAAACAGTGTCATGCTTGACTGGAGTAACAGAAAACGGTGTTGTGCTTGTTCCTAATAGCAGAAAACAATGTCATGATTCTCTGGAGTATCAGAAAACAGAGTTGTGCTTGTCTGGAGTAACAGAAAACACAGTTGTGCTTGTCTGGAGTAACAGAAAACAGTGTTGTGTTTGTCTAGAGTAACTGAAAACAGTGTCATGCTTGTCTGCAGTAACAGAAAACACCATTGAGCTTGACCCTAATGGCAGAAAACAGTGTCATGCTTGACTGGAGTAACAGAAAACGGTGTTGTGCTTGTCTGGAGTAACAGAAAACAATGTTGTGCTTGTCTGGAGTAACAGAAAACAGTGTTGCGCCAGTCTGGAGTAACAGAAAACAGGGTCATGCGTGTCTGGAGTAACAGAAAACAGTGTCATGCTTGTCTGGAGTAACAGAAAACAGTGTCGTGCTTGTCTGGAGTAACAGAAAACAGTTTCGTGCTTGTCTGGAGTAACAGAAAACAGTGTCATGCTTGACTGGAGTAACAGAAAACGGTGTTGTGCTTGTTCCTAATAGCAGAAAACAATGTCATGATTCTCTGGAGTATCAGAAAACAGAGTTGTGCTTGTCTGGAGTAACAGAAAACACAGTTGTGCTTGTCTGGAGTAACAGAAAACAGTGTTGTGCTTGTCTAGAGTAACAGAAAACAGTGTCATGCTTGTCTGCAGTAACAGAAAACACCATTGAGCTTGACCCTAATGGCAGAAAACAGTGTCATGCTTGACTGGAGTAACAGAAAACGGTGTTGTGCTTGTCTGGAGTAACAGAAAACAATGTTGTGCTTGTCTGGAGTAACAGAAAACAGTGTCATGCTTGTCTGGAGTAACAGAAAACAGTGTTGAGCTTGACCCTAATGGCAGAAAACAGTGTCATGCTTGTCTGGAGTAACAGAAAACAGTGTCGTGCTTGTCTGGAGTAACAGACAACAGTATAGTGCTTGTCTGGAGTAACAGAAAACAGTGTAGTGCTTGTCTGGAGTAACAGAAAACAGTGTTGTGCTTGTCCCTAATGGCAGAAAACAGTGTCATGCTTGTCTGGAGTAACAGAAAAGAGTGTTGTGCTTGTCCCTAATGGCAGAAAACAGTGTCGTGCTTGTCTGGAGTGACAGAAAACAGTGTCGTGCTTAGCTGGAGTAAAAGAAAACAGTGTCGTGCTTGTCTGGAGTAACAGAAAACAGCTCGTGCTTCTCCGAAGTAACAGAAAACACTGTCATGCTTCTCTGGAGTGACATAAAACAGTGTTGTACTTGTCCCTAATGGCAGAAAACAGTGTCATGATTGTCTGGCGTAACAGAAAACAGTGTTGTGCTTGTCCCTAATGACAGAAAACAGTTGTTGTGCTTGTCTGGAGTAACAGAAAACAGTGACGTGCTTGTCTCGAGTAACAGAAAACAATGTTGTGCTTGTCTAGAGTAACAGAAAACAGTGTCATGCTTGTCTGCAGTAACAGAAAACACCATTGAGCTTGACCCTAATGGCAGAAAACAGTGTCATGCTTGACTGGAGTAACAGAAAACAGTGTTGTGCTTGTTCCTAATAGCAGAAAACAATGTCATGATTCTCTGGAGTATCAGAAAACAGAGTTGTGCTTGTCTGGAGTAACAGAAAACAGTGTCATGCTTCTCTGGAGTAACAGAAAACAGAGTTGTGCTTCTCTGGAGTAACAGAAAACACAGTTGTGCTTGTCTGGAGTAACAGAAAACAGTGTTGTGCTTGTCTGGAGTAACAGAAAACAGTGTTGCGCCTGTCTGGAGTAATAGAAAACAGGGTCATGCATGTCTGGAGTAACAGAAAACAGTGTTGTGCTTGTCTGGAGTAACAGAAAACAGTGTTGAGCTTGTCTGGAGTAACAGAAAACAGTGTCGTGCTTGTCTGGAGTAACAGAAAACAGTGTTGAGCATGACCCTAATGGCAGAAAACAGTGTCATGCTTGTCTGGAGTAACAGAAAACAGTGTCGTGCTTGTCTGGAGTAACAGAAAACAGTGTCGTGCTTGTCTGGAGTAACAGAAACCAGAGTCATGCTTGTCTGGAGTAACAGAAAACAGTGCTGTGCTTGTCTGGAGTAACAGAAAACAGTGTCATGCTTGTCTGGAGTAACAGAAAACAGAGTTGTGCTTGTCTGGAGTAACAGAAAACACAGTTGTGCTTGTCTGGAGTAACAGAAAACAGTGTTGTGCTTGTCTGGAGTAACAGAAAACAGTGTTGCGCCTGTCTGGAGTAACAGAAAACAGGGTCATGCATGTCTGGAGTAACAGAAAACAGTGTCATGCTGGTCTGGAGTAACAGAAAACAGTGTCGTGCTTGTCTGGAGTAACAGAAAACAGTGTTGAGCTTGACCCTAATGGCAGAAAACAGTGTCATGCTTGTCTGGAGTAACAGAAAACAGTGTTGCTCCTGTCTGGAGTAACAGAAAACAGGGTCATGCGTGTCTGGAGTAACAGAAAACAGTGTCATGCTTGTCTGGAGTAACAGAAAACAGTGTCGTGCGTGTCTGGAGTAACAGAAAACAGTGTTGAGCTTGTCTGGAGTAACAGAAAACAGTGTCGTGCTTGTCTGGAGTAACAGAAAACAGTGTCGTCCTTGTCTGGAGTAACAGAAAACAGTGTTGTGCTTGTCTGAAGTAACAGAAAACAGAGTTGTGCTTGTCTGGAGTAACAGAAAACAATGTTGTGCTTGTCTGGAGTAACAGAAAACAATGTGTTACTTGTATGGAGTAACAGAAAACAGTATTGTGCTTGTCTGGAGTAACAGAAAACAGAGTTGTGCTTGTCTGGAGTAACAGAAACCAGAGTCATGCTTGTCTGGAGTAACAGAAAACAGTGTTGTGCTTGTCTGGAGTAACAGAAAACAGAGTTGTGCTTGTCTGGAGTAACAGAAAACACAGTTGTGCTTGTCTGGAGTAACAGAAAACAGTGTTGCGCCTGTCTGGAGTAACAGAAAACAGGGTCATGCATGTCTGGAGTAACAGAAAACAGTGTCATGCTGGTCTGGAGTAACAGAAAACAGTGTCGTGCTTGTCTGGAGTAACAGAAAACAGTGTTGAGCTTGACCCTAATGGCAGAAAACAGTGTCATGCTTGTCTGGAGTAACAGAAAACAGTGTTGCTCCTGTCTGGAGTAACAGAAAACAGGGTCATGCGTGTCTGGAGTAATAGAAAACAGTGTCATGCTTGTCTGGAGTAACAGAAAACAGTGTCGTGCTTGTCTGGAGTAACAGAAAACAGTGTTGAGCTTGTCTGGAGTAACAGAAAACAGTGTCGTGCTTGTCTGGAGTAACAGAAACCAGAGTCATGCTTGTCTGGAGTAACAGAAACCAGAGTCATGCTTGTCTGGAGTAACAGAAAACAGTGTTGTGCTTGTCTGAAATATCAGAAAACAGTGTCATGCTTGTCTGGAGTAACAGAAAACAGTATCATGCTTGTCTGGAGTAACAGAAAACAGTGTCATGCTTGTCTGGAGTAACAGAAAACAGTGTCGTGCTTGTCTGGAGTAACAGACAACAGTATAGTGCTTGTCTGGAGTAACAGAAAACAGTGTAGTGCTTGTCTGGAGTAACAGAAAACAGTGTTGTGCTTGTCCCTAATGGCAGAAAACAGTGTCATGCTTGTCTGGAGTAACAGAAAAGAGTGTTGTGCTTGTCCCTAATGGCAGAAAACAGTGTCATGCTTGTCTGGAGTAACAGAAAAGAGTGTTGTGCTTGTCCCTAATGGCAGAAAACAGTGTCGTGCTTGTCTGGAGTGACAGAAAACAGTGTTGTGCTTAGCTGGAGTAAAAGAAAACAGTGTCGTGCTTGTCTGGAGTAACAGAAAACAGTGTCATGCTTCTCTGGAGTGACATAAAACAGTGTTGTACTTGTCCCTAATGGCAGAAAACAGTGTCATGATTGTCTGGAGTAACAGAAAACAGTGTTGTGCTTGTCCCTAATGACAGAAAACAGTTGTTGTGCTTGTCTGGAGTAACAGAAAACAGTGACGTGCTTGTCTCGAGTAACAGAAAACAATGTTGTGCTTGTCTAGAGTAACAGAAAACAGTGTCATGCTTGTCTGCAGTAACAGAAAACACCATTGAGCTTGACCCTAATGGCAGAAAACAGTGTCATGCTTGACTGGAGTAACAGAAAACGGTGTTGTGCTTGTTCCTAATAGCAGAAAACAATGTCATGATTCTCTGGAGTATCAGAAAACAGAGTTGTGCTTGTCTGGAGAAACAGAAAACACAGTTGTGCTTGTCTGGAGTAACAGAAAACAGTGTTGTGCTTGTCTGGAGTAACAGAAAACAGTGTTGCGCCAGTCTGGAGTAACAGAAAACAGGGTCATGCGTGTCTGGAGTAACAGAAAACAGTGTCATGCTTGTTTGGAGTAACAGAAAACAGTGTCGTGCTTGTCTGGAGTAACAGAAAACAGTGTCGTGCTTGTCTGGAGTAACAGAAAACAGTGTTGTGCTTGTCTGGAGTAACAGAAAAACAGTGTCGTGCTTGTCTGGAGTAACAGAAAACAGTGTCGTGCTTGTCTGGAGTAACAGAAAACAGTGTTGCGCCTGTCTGGAGTAACAGAAAACAGTGTCGTGCTTGTCTGGAGTAACAGAAAACAGTGTCGTGCTTGTCTGGAGTAACAGAAAACAGTGTCGTGCTTGTCTGGAGAAACAGAAAACAGTGTCGTGCTTGTCTGGAGTAACAGAAAACAGTGTCGTGCTTGTCTGGAGTAACAGAAAACAGTGTAGTGCTTGTCTGGAGTAACAGAAAACAGTGTTGTGCTTGTCTAGAGTAACATAAAACAGTGTTGTGCTTGTCTGGAGTAACAGAAAAACAGTGTCGTGCTTGTCTGGAGTAACAGAAAACAGTGTCGTGCTTGTCTGGAGTAACAGAAAACAGTGTTGCGCCTGTCTGGAGTAACAGAAAACAGTGTCGTGCTTGTCTGGAGTAACAGAAAACAGTGTCGTGCTTGTCTGGAGAAACAGAAAACAGTGTCGTGCTTGTCTGGAGTAACAGAAAACAGTGTCGTGCTTGTCTGGAGTAACAGAAAACAGTGTCATGCTTGTCTGCAGTAACAGAAAACACCATTGAGCTTGACCCTAATGGCAGAAAACAGTGTCATGCTTGATTGGAGTAACAGAAAACGGTGTTGTGCTTGTCTGGAGTAACAGAAAACAATGTTGTGCTTGTCTGGAGTAACAGAAAACAGTGTTGCGCCAGTCTGGAGTAACAGAAAACAGTGTCATGCTTGTCTGGAGTAACAGAAAACAGTGTCGTGCTTGTCTGGAGTAACAGAAAACAGTGTCGTACTTGTCTGGAGAAACAGAAAACAGTGTCGTGCTTGTCTGGAGTAACAGAAAACAGTGTCGTGCTTGTCTGGAGTAACAGAAAACAGTGTAGTGCTTGTCTGGAGTAACAGAAAACAGTGTTGTGCTTGTCTAGAGTAACAGAAAACAGTGTCATGCTTGTCTGCAGTAACAGAAAACACCATTGAGCTTGACCCTAATGGCAGAAAACAGTGTCATGCTTGACTGGAGTAACAGAAAACGGTGTTGTGCTTGTTCCTAATAGCAGAAAACAATGTCATGATTCTCTGGAGTATCAGAAAACAGAGTTGTGCTTGTCTGGAGTAACAGAAAACACAGTTGTGCTTGTCTGGAGTAACAGAAAACAGTGTTGTGCTTGTCTAGAGTAACAGAAAACAGTGTCATGCTTGTCTGCAGTAACAGAAAACACCATTGAGCTTGACCCTAATGGCAGAAAACAGTGTCATGCTTGACTGGAGTAACAGAAAACGGTGTTGTGCTTGTCTGGAGTAACAGAAAACAATGTTGTGCTTGTCTGGAGTAACAGAAAACAGTGTCGTGCTTGTCTGGAGAAACAGAAAACAGTGTCGTGCTTGTCTGGAGTAACAGAAAACAGTGTCGTGCTTGTCTGGAGTAACAGAAACCAGAGTCATGCTTGTCTGGAGTAACAGAAAACAGTGTTGTGCTTGTCTGGAGTAACAGAAAACAGTGTCATGCTTGTCTGGAGTAACAGAAAACAGAGTTGTGCTTGTCTGGAGTAACAGAAAACACAGTTGTGCTTGTCTGGAGTAACAGAAAACAGTGTTGTGCTTGTCTGGAGTAACAGAAAACAGTGTTGCGCCTGTCTGGAGTAACAGAAAACAGGGTCATGCATGTCTGGAGTAACAGAAAACAGTGTCGTGCTTGTCTGGAGTAACAGAAACCAGAGTCATGCTTGTCTGGAGTAACAGAAAACAGTGTCATGCTGGTCTGGAGTAACAGAAAACAGTGTCGTGCTTGTCTGGAGTAACAGAAAACAGTGTTGAGCTTGACCCTAATGGCAGAAAACAGTGTCATGCTTGTCTGGAGTAACAGAAAACAGTGTTGCTCCTGTCTGGAGTAACAGAAAACAGGGTCATGCGTGTCTGGAGTAACAGAAAACAGTGTCATGCTTGTCTGGAGTAACAGAAAACAGTGTCGTGCTTGTCTGGAGTAACAGAAAACAGTGTCGTGCTTGTCTGGAGAAACAGAAAACAGTGTCGTGCTTGTCTGGAGTAACAGAAAACAGTGTCGTGCTTGTCTGGAGTAACAGAAAACAGTGTTGCGCCTGTCTGGAGTAACAGAAAACAGTGTCGTGCTTGTCTGGAGTAACAGAAAACAGTGTCGTGCTTGTCTGGAGAAACAGAAAACAGTGTCGTGCTTGTCTGGAGTAACAGAAAACAGTGTCGTGCTTGTCTGGAGTAACAGAAAACAGTGTCATGCTTGTCTGCAGTAACAGAAAACACCATTGAGCTTGACCCTAATGGCAGAAAACAGTGTCATGCTTGACTGGAGTAACAGAAAACGGTGTTGTGCTTGTTCCTAATAGCAGAAAACAATGTCATGATTCTCTGGAGTATCAGAAAACAGAGTTGTGCTTGTCTGGAGTAACAGAAAACACAGTTGTGCTTGTCTGGAGTAACAGAAAACAGTGTTGTGCTTGTCTAGAGTAACAGAAAACAGTGTCATGCTTGTCTGCAGTAACAGAAAACACCATTGAGCTTGACCCTAATGGCAGAAAACAGTGTCATGCTTGATTGGAGTAACAGAAAACGGTGTTGTGCTTGTCTGGAGTAACAGAAAACAATGTTGTGCTTGTCTGGAGTAACAGAAAACAGTGTTGCGCCAGTCTGGAGTAACAGAAAACAGTGTCATGCTTGTCTGGAGTAACAGAAAACAGTGTCGTGCTTGTCTGGAGTAACAGAAAACAGTGTCGTGCTTGTCTGGAGAAACAGAAAACAGTGTCGTGCTTGTCTGGAGTAACAGAAAACAGTGTCGTGCTTGTCTGGAGTAACAGAAAACAGTGTAGTGCTTGTCTGGAGTAACAGAAAACAGTGTTGTGCTTGTCTAGAGTAACAGAAAACAGTGTCATGCTTGTCTGCAGTAACAGAAAACACCATTGAGCTTGACCCTAATGGCAGAAAACAGTGTCATGCTTGACTGGAGTAACAGAAAACGGTGTTGTGCTTGTTCCTAATAGCAGAAAACAATGTCATGATTCTCTGGAGTATCAGAAAACAGAGTTGTGCTTGTCTGGAGTAACAGAAAACACAGTTGTGCTTGTCTGGAGTAACAGAAAACAGTGTTGTGCTTGTCTAGAGTAACAGAAAACAGTGTCATGCTTGTCTGCAGTAACAGAAAATACCATTGAGCTTGACCCTAATGGCAGAAAACAGTGTCATGCTTGACTGGAGTAACAGAAAACGGTGTTGTGCTTGTCTGGAGTAACAGAAAACAATGTTGTGCTTGTCTGGAGTAACAGAAAACAGTGTCGTGCTTGTCTGGAGAAACAGAAAACAGTGTCGTGCTTGTCTGGAGTAACAGAAAACAGTGTCGTGCTTGTCTGGAGTAACAGAAACCAGAGTCATGCTTGTCTGGAGTAACAGAAAACAGTGTTGTGCTTGTCTGGAGTAACAGAAAACAGTGTCATGCTTGTCTGGAGTAACAGAAAACAGAGTTGTGCTTGTCTGGAGTAACAGAAAACACAGTTGTGCTTGTCTGGAGTAACAGAAAACAGTGTTGTGCTTGTCTGGAGTAACAGAAAACAGAGTTATGCTTGTCTGGAGTAACAGAAAACAATGTTGTGCTTGTCTGGAGTAACAGAAAACAATGTGGTACTTGTATGGAGTAACAGAAAACAGTATTGTGCTTGTCTGGAGTAACAGAAAACAGAGTTGTGCTTGTCTGGAGTAACAGAAACCAGAGTCATGCTTGTCTGGAGTAACAGAAAACAGTGTTGTGCTTGTCTGGAGTAACAGAAAACAGAGTTGTGCTTGTCTGGAGTAACAGAAAACACAGTTGTGCTTGTCTGGAGTAACAGAAAACAGTGTTGTGCTTGTCTGGAGTAACAGAAAACAGTGTTGCGCCTGTTTGGAGTAACAGAAAACAGGGTCATGCATGTCTGGAGTAACAGAAAACAGTGTCATGCTGGTCTGGAGTAACAGAAAACAGTGTCGTGCTTGTCTGGAGTAACAGAAAACAGTGTTGAGCTTGACCCTAATGGCAGAAAACAGTGTCATGCTTGTCTGGAGTAACAGAAAACAGTGTTGCTCCTGTCTGGAGTAACAGAAAACAGGGTCATGCGTGTCTGGAGTAATAGAAAACAGTGTCATGCTTGTCTGGAGTAACAGAAAACAGTGTCGTGCTTGTCTGGATTAACAAAAAACAGTGTTGAGCTTGTCTGGAGTAACAGAAAACAGTGTCGTGCTTGTCTGGAGTAACAGAAACCAGAGTCATGCTTGTCTGGAGTAACAGAAACCAGAGTCAGGCTTGTCTGGAGTAACAGAAAACAGTGTTGTGCTTGTCTGAAGTATCAGAAAACAGTGTCATGCTTGTCTGGAGTAACAGAAAACAGTATCATGCTTGTCTGGAGTAACAGAAAACAGTGTCATGCTTGTCTGGAGTAACAGAAAACAGTGTCGTGCTTATCTGGAGTAACAGACAACAGTATAGTGCTTGTCTGGAGTAACAGAAAACAGTGTAGTGCTTGTCTGGAGTAACAGAAAACAGTGTTGTGCTTGTCCCTAATGGCAGAAAACAGTGTCATGCTTGTCTGGAGTAACAGAAAAGAGTGTTGTGCTTGTCCCTAATGGCAGAAAACAGTGTCATGCTTGTCTGGAGTAACAGAAAAGAGTGTTGTGCTTGTCCCTAATGGCAGAAAACAGTGTCGTGCTTGTCTGGAGTGACAGAAAACAGTGTCGTGCTTAGCTGGAGTAAAAGAAAACAGTGTCGTGCTTGTCTGGAGTAACAGAAAACAGTGTCATGCTTCTCTGGAGTGACATAAAACAGTGTTGTACTTGTCCCTAATGGCAGAAAACAGTGTCATGATTGTCTGGAGTAACAGAAAACAGTGTTGTGCTTGTCCCTAATGACAGAAAACAGTTGTTGTGCTTGTCTGGAGTAACAGAAAACAGTGACGTGCTTGTCTCGAGTAACAGAAAACAATGTTGTGCTTGTCTAGAGTAACAGAAAACAGTGTCATGCTTGTCTGCAGTAACAGAAAACACCATTGAGGTTGACCCTAATGGCAGAAAACAGTGTCATGCTTGACTGGAGTAACAGAAAACGGTGTTGTGCTTGTTCCTAATAGCAGAAAACAATGTCATGATTCTCTGGAGTATCAGAAAACAGAGTTGTGCTTGTCTGGAGAAACAGAAAACACAGTTGTGCTTGTCTGGAGTAACAGAAAACAGTGTTGTGCTTGTCTGGAGTAACAGAAAAACAGTGTCGTGCTTGTCTGGAGTAACAGAAAACAGTGTCGTGCTTGTCTGGAGTAACAGAAAACAGTGTTGCGCCTGTCTGGAGTAACAGAAAACAGTGTCGTGCTTGTCTGGAGTAACAGAAAACAGTGTCGTGCTTGTCTGGAGTAACAGAAAACAGTGTCGTGCTTGTCTGGAGTAACAGAAAACAGTGTCGTGCTTGTCTGGAGAAACAGAAAACAGTGTCGTGCTTGTCTGGAGTAACAGAAAACAGTGTCGTGCTTGTCTGGAGTATCAGAAAACAGTGTAGTGCTTGTCTGGAGTAACAGAAAACAGTGTTGTGCTTGTCTAGAGTAACAGAAAACAGTGTTGTGCTTGTCTGGAGTAACAGAAAAACAGTGTCGTGCTTGTCTGGAGTAACAGAAAACAGTGTCGTGCTTGTCTGGAGTAACAGAAAACAGTGTTGCGCCTGTCTGGAGTAACAGAAAACAGTGTCGTGCTTGTCTGGAGTAACAGAAAACAGTGTCGTGCTTGTCTGGAGAAACAGAAAACAGTGTCGTGCTTGTCTGGAGTAACAGAAAACAGTGTCGTGCTTGTCTGGAGTAACAGAAAACAGTGTCATGCTTGTCTGCAGTAACAGAAAACACCATTGAGCTTGACCCTAATGGCAGAAAACAGTGTCATGCTTGACTGGAGTAACAGAAAACGGTGTTGTGCTTGTTCCTAATAGCAGAAAACAATGTCATGATTCTCTGGAGTATCAGAAAACAGAGTTGTGCTTGTCTGGAGTAACAGAAAACACAGTTGTGCTTGTCTGGCGTAACAGAAAACAGTGTTGTGCTTGTCTAGAGTAACAGAAAACAGTGTCATGCTTGTCTGCAGTAACAGAAAACACCATTGAGCTTGACCCTAATGGCAGAAAACAGTGTCATGCTTGATTGGAGTAACAGAAAACGGTGTTGTGCTTGTCTGGAGTAACAGAAAACAATGTTGTGCTTGTCTGGAGTAACAGAAAACAGTGTTGCGCCAGTCTGGAGTAACTGAAAACAGTGTCATGCTTGTCTGGAGTAACAGAAAACAGTGTCGTGCTTGTCTGGAGTAACAGAAAACAGTGTCGTGCTTGTCTGGAGAAACAGAAAACAGTGTCGTGCTTGTCTGGAGTAACAGAAAACAGTGTCGTGCTTGTCTGGAGTAACAGAAAACAGTGTAGTGCTTGTCTGGAGTAACAGAAAACATTGTTGTGCTTGTCTAGAGTAACAGAAAACAGTGTCATGCTTGTCTGCAGTAACAGAAAACACCATTGAGCTTGACCCTAATGGCAGAAAACAGTGTCATGCTTGACTGGAGTAACAGAAAACGGTGTTGTGCTTGTTCCTAATAGCAGAAAACAATGTCATGATTCTCTGGAGTATCAGAAAACAGAGTTGTGCTTGTCTGGAGTAACAGAAAACACAGTTGTGCTTCTCTGGAGTAACAGAAAACAGTGTTGTGCTTGTCTAGAGTAACAGAAAACAGTGTCATGCTTGTCTGCAGTAACAGAAAACACCATTGAGCTTGACCCTAATGGCAGAAAACAGTGTCATGCTTGACTGGAGTAACAGAAAACGGTGTTGTGCTTGTCTGGAGTAACAGAAAACAATGTTGTGCTTGTCTGGAGTAACAGAAAACAGTGTTGCGACAGTCTGGAGTAACAGAAAACAGGGTCATGCGTGTCTGGAGTAACAGAAAACAGTGTCATGCTTGTCTGGAGTAACAGAAAACAGTGTCGTGCTTGTCTGGAGTAACAGAAAACAGTTTCGTGCTTGTCTGGAGTAACAGAAAACAGTGTCATGCTTGACTGGAGTAACAGAAAACGGTGTTGTGCTTGTTCCTAATAGCAGAAAACAATGTCATGATTCTCTGGAGTATCAGAAAACAGAGTTGTGCTTGTCTGGAGTAACAGAAAACACAGTTGTGCTTGTCTGGAGTAACAGAAAACAGTGTTGTGCTTGTCTAGAGTAACAGAAAACAGTGTCATGCTTGTCTGCAGTAACAGAAAACACCATTGAGCTTGACCCTAATGGCAGAAAACAGTGTCATGCTTGACTGGAGTAACAGAAAACGGTGTTGTGCTTGTCTGGAGTAACAGAAAACAATGTTGTGCTTGTCTGGAGTAACAGAAAACAGTGTTGCGCCAGTCTGGAGTAACAGAAAACAGGGTCATGCGTGTCTGGAGTAACAGAAAACAGTGTCATGCTTGTCTGGAGTAACAGAAACCAGTGTCGTGCTTGTCTGGAGTAACAGAAAACAGTGTCATGCTTGTCTGCAGTAACAGAAAACACCATTGAGCTTGACCCTAATGGCAGAAAACAGTGTCATGCTTGACTGGAGTAACAGAAAACGGTGTTGTGCTTGTTCCTAATAGCAGAAAACAATGTCATGATTCTCTGGAGTATCAGAAAACAGAGTTGTGCTTGTCTGGAGAAACAGAAAACAGTGTAATGCTTGTCTGGAGTAACAGACAACAGTGTTGTGCTTGTCCGGAGTAACAGAAAACAGTGTTGTGCTTGTATGGAGTAACAGAAAACAGTGTCATGATTGTCTGGAGTAACAGAAAACAGATTCATGCTCGTCTGGAGTAACAGAAAACAAAGTTGTGCTTGTCTGGAGTAACAGAAAACAGAGTTGTGCTTGTCCGGAGTAACAGAAAACAGTGTTGTGCTTGCCTGGAGTAACAGAAAACAGTGTTGCGACAGTCTGGAGTAACAGAAAACAGGGTCATGCGTGTCTGGAGTAACAGAAAACAGTGTCATGCTTGTCTGGAGTAACAGAAAACAGTGTCGTGCTTGTCTGGAGTAACAGAAAACAATGTTGTGCTTGTCTGGAGTAACAGAAAACAGTGTTGCGACAGTCTGGAGTAACAGAAAACAATGTTGTGCTTGTCTGGAGTAACAGAAAACAGTGTTGCGCCAGTCTGGAGTAACAGAAAACAGTGTCATGCTTGTCTGGAGTAACAGAAAACAGTGTCGTGCTTGTCTGGAGTAACAGAAAACAGTGTTGTGCTTGTCCGGAGTAACAGAAAACAGTGTTGTGCTTGTATGGAGTAACAGAAAACAGTGTCATGATTGTCTGGAGTAACAGAAAACAGATTCATGCTCGTCTGGAGTAACAGAAAACAAAGTTGTGCTTGTCTGGAGTAACAGAAAACAGTGTTGTGCTTGTCCGGAGTAACAGAAAACAGTGTTGTGCTTGCCTGGAGTAACAGAAAACAGTGTTGTGCTTGTCTGGAGTAACAGAAAACAGTGTTGCGCCTGTCTGGAGTAACAGAAAACAGGGTCATGCGTGTCTGGAGTAACAGAAAACAGTGTCATGCTTGTCTGGAGTAACAGAAAACAGTGTCGTGCTTGTCTGGAGTAACAGAAAACAGTATCGTGCTTGTCTGGAGTAACAGAAAACAGTGTCGTGCTTGTCTGGAGTAACAGAAAACAGTGTTGTGCTTGTTTGGAGTAACAGAAAACAATGTTGTGCTTGTCTGGAGTAACAGAAAACAGTGTCATGCTTGTCTGGAGTACCAGAAAACAGAGTTGTGCTTGTCTGGAGTAACAGAAAACACAGTTGTGCTTGTCTGGAGTAACAGAAAACAGTGTTGTGCTTGTCTGGAGTAACAGAAAACAGAGTTGTGCTTGTCTGGAGTAACAGAAAACAATGTTGTGCTTGTCTGGAGTAACAGAAAACAATGTGGTACTTGTATGGAGTAACAGAAAACAGTATTGTGCTTGTCTGGAGTAACAGAAAACAGAGTTGTGCTTGTCTGGAGTAACAGAAACCAGAGTCATGCTTGTCTGGAGTAACAGAAAACAGTGTTGTGCTTGTCTGGAGTAACAGAAAACAGAGTTGTGCTTGTCAGGAGTAACAGAAAACACAGTTGTGCTTGTCTGGAGTAACAGAAAACAGTGTTGTGCTTGTCTGGAGTAACAGAAAACAGTGTTGCGCCTGTCTGGAGTAACAGAAAACAGGGTCATGCATGTCTGGAGTAACAGAAAACAGTGTCATGCTGGTCTGGAGTAACAGAAAACAGTGTCGTGCTTGTCTGGAGTAACAGAAAACAGTGTTGAGCTTGACCCTAATGGCAGAAAACAGTGTCATGCTTGTCTGGAGTAACAGAAAACAGTGTTGCTCCTGTCTGGAGTAACAGAAAACAGGGTCATGCGTGTCTGGAGTAATAGAAAACAGTGTCATGCTTGTCTGGAGTAACAGAAAACAGTGTCGTGCTTGTCTGGAGTAACAAAAAACAGTGTTGAGCTTGTCTGGAGTAACAGAAAACAGTGTCGTGCTTGTCTGGAGTAACAGAAACCAGAGTCATGCTTGTCTGGAGTAACAGAAACCAGAGTCAGGCTTGTCTGGAGTAACAGAAAACAGTGTTGTGCTTGTCTGAAGTATCAGAAAACAGTGTCATGCTTGTCTGGAGTAACAGAAAACAGTATCATGCTTGTCTGGAGTAACAGAAAACAGTGTCATGCTTGTCTGGAGTAACAGAAAACAGTGTCGTGCTTATCTGGAGTAACAGACAACAGTATAGTGCTTGTCTGGAGTAACAGAAAACAGTGTAGTGCTTGTCTGGAGTAACAGAAAACAGTGTTGTGCTTGTCCCTAATGGCAGAAAACAGTGTCATGCTTGTCTGGAGTAACAGAAAAGAGTGTTGTGCTTGTCCCTAATGGCAGAAAACAGTGTCATGCTTGTCTGGAGTAACAGAAAAGAGTGTTGTGCTTGTCCCTAATGGCAGAAAACAGTGTCGTGCTTGTCTGGAGTGACAGAAAACAGTGTCGTGCTTAGCTGGAGTAAAAGAAAACAGTGTCGTGCTTGTCTGGAGTAACAGAAAACAGTGTCATGCTTCTCTGGAGTGACATAAAACAGTGTTGTACTTGTCCCTAATGGCAGAAAACAGTGTCATGATTGTCTGGAGTAACAGAAAACAGTGTTGTGCTTGTCCCTAATGACAGAAAACAGTTGTTGTGCTTGTATGGAGTAACAGAAAACAGTGACGTGCTTGTCTCGAGTAACAGAAAACAATGTTGTGCTTGTCTAGAGTAACAGAAAACAGTGTCATCCTTGTCTGCAGTAACAGAAAACACCATTGAGGTTGACCCTAATGGCAGAAAACAGTGTCATGCTTGACTGGAGTAACAGAAAACGGTGTTGTGCTTGTTCCTAATAGCAGAAAACAATGTCATGATTCTCTGGAGTATCAGAAAACAGAGTTGTGCTTGTCTGGAGAAACAGAAAACACAGTTGTGCTTGTCTGGAGTAACAGAAAACAGTGTTGTGCTTGTCTGGAGTAACAGAAAACAGTGTTGCGCCAGTCTGGAGTAACAGAAAACAGGGTCATGCGTGTCTGGAGTAACAGAAAACAGTGTCATGCTTGTCTGGAGTAACAGAAAACAGTGTCGTGCTTGTCTGGAGTAACAGAAAAACAGTGTCGTGCTTGTCTGGAGTAACAGAAAACAGTGTCGTGCTTGTCTGGAGTAACAGAAAACAGTGTTGCGCCTGTCTGGAGTAACAGAAAACAGTGTCGTGCTTGTCTGGAGTAACAGAAAACAGTGTCGTGCTTGTCTGGAGTAACAGAAAACAGTGTCGTGCTTGTCTGGAGTAACAGAAAACAGTGTCGTGCTTGTCTGGAGAAACAGAAAACAGTGTCGTGCTTGTCTGGAGTAACAGAAAACAGTGTCGTGCTTGTCTGGAGTAACAGAAAACAGTGTAGTGCTTGTCTGGAGTAACAGAAAACAGTGTTGTGCTTGTCTGGAGTAACAGAAAACAGTGTCGTGCTTGTCTGGAGTAACAGAAAACAGTGTCGTGCTTGTCTGGAGTAACAGAAAACAGTGTTGCGCCTGTCTGGAGTAACAGAAAACAGTGTCGTGCTTGTCTGGAGTAACAGAAAACAGTGTCGTGCTTGTCTGGAGAAACAGAAAACAGTGTCGTGCTTGTCTGGAGTAACAGAAAACAGTGTCGTGCTTGTCTGGAGTAACAGAAAACAGTGTCATGCTTGTCTGCAGTAACAGAAAACACCATTGAGCTTGACCCTAATGGCAGAAAACAGTGTCATGCTTGACTGGAGTAACAGAAAACGGTGTTGTGCTTGTTCCTAATAGCAGAAAACAATGTCATGATTCTCTGGAGTATCAGAAAACAGAGTTGTGCTTGTCTGGAGTAACAGAAAACACAGTTGTGCTTGTCTGGCGTAACAGAAAACAGTGTTGTGCTTGTCTAGAGTAACAGAAAACAGTGTCATGCTTGTCTGCAGTAACAGAAAACACCATTGAGCTTGACCCTAATGGCAGAAAACAGTGTCATGCTTGATTGGAGTAACAGAAAACGGTGTTGTGCTTGTCTGGAGTAACAGAAAACAATGTTGTGCTTGTCTGGAGTAACAGAAAACAGTGTTGCGCCAGTCTGGAGTAACTGAAAACAGTGTCATGCTTGTCTGGAGTAACAGAAAACAGTGTCGTGCTTGTCTGGAGTAACAGAAAACAGTGTCGTGCTTGTCTGGAGAAACAGAAAACAGTGTCGTGCTTGTCTGGAGTAACAGAAAACAGTGTCGTGCTTGTCTGGAGTAACAGAAAACAGTGTAGTGCTTGTCTGGAGTAACAGAAAACATTGTTGTGCTTGTCTAGAGTAACAGAAAACAGTGTCATGCTTGTCTGCAGTAACAGAAAACACCATTGAGCTTGACCCTAATGGCAGAAAACAGTGTCATGCTTGACTGGAGTAACAGAAAACGGTGTTGTGCTTGTTCCTAATAGCAGAAAACAATGTCATGATTCTCTGGAGTATCAGAAAACAGAGTTGTGCTTGTCTGGAGTAACAGAAAACACAGTTGTGCTTCTCTGGAGTAACAGAAAACAGTGTTGTGCTTGTCTAGATAACAGAAAACAGTGTCATGCTTGTCTGCAGTAACAGAAAACACCATTGAGCTTGACCCTAATGGCAGAAAACAGTGTCATGCTTGACTGGAGTAACAGAAAACGGTGTTGTGCTTGTCTGGAGTAACAGAAAACAATGTTGTGCTTGTCTGGAGTAACAGAAAACAGTGTTGCGACAGTCTGGAGTAACAGAAAACAGGGTCATGCGTGTCTGGAGTAACAGAAAACAGTGTCATGCTTGTCTGGAGTAACAGAAAACAGTGTCGTGCTTGTCTGGAGTAACAGAAAACAGTTTCGTGCTTGTCTGGAGTAACAGAAAACAGTGTCATGCTTGACTGGAGTAACAGAAAACGGTGTTGTGCTTGTTCCTAATAGCAGAAAACAATGTCATGATTCTCTGGAGTATCAGAAAACAGAGTTGTGCTTGTCTGGAGTAACAGAAAACACAGTTGTGCTTGTCTGGAGTAACAGAAAACAGTGTTGTGCTTGTCTAGAGTAACAGAAAACAGTGTCATGCTTGTCTGCAGTAACAGAAAACACCATTGAGCTTGACCCTAATGGCAGAAAACAGTGTCATGCTTGACTGGAGTAACAGAAAACGGTGTTGTGCTTGTCTGGAGTAACAGAAAACAATGTTGTGCTTGTCTGGAGTAACAGAAAACAGTGTTGCGCCAGTCTGGAGTAACAGAAAACAGGGTCATGCGTGTCTGGAGTAACAGAAAACAGTGTCATGCTTGTCTGGAGTAACAGAAACCAGTGTCGTGCTTGTCTGGAGTAACAGAAAACAGTGTCATGCTTGTCTGCAGTAACAGAAAACACCATTGAGCTTGACCCTAATGGCAGAAAACAGTGTCATGCTTGACTGGAGTAACAGAAAACGGTGTTGTGCTTGTTCCTAATAGCAGAAAACAATGTCATGATTCTCTGGAGTATCAGAAAACAGAGTTGTGCTTGTCTGGAGAAACAGAAAACAGTGTAATGCTTGTCTGGAGTAACAGACAACAGTGTTGTGCTTGTCCGGAGTAACAGAAAACACTGTTGTGCTTGTATGGAGTAACAGAAAACAGTGTCATGATTGTCTGGAGTAACAGAAAACAGATTCATGCTCGTCTGGAGTAACAGAAAACAAAGTTGTGCTTGTCTGGAGTAACAGAAAACAGTGTTGTGCTTGTCCGGAGTAACAGAAAACAGTGTTGTGCTTGCCTGGAGTAACAGAAAACAGTGTTGTGCTTGTCTGGAGTAACAGAAAACAGTGTTGCGCCTGTCTGGAGTAACAGAAAACAGGGTCAAGCGTGTCTGGAGTAACAGAAAACAGTGTCATGCTTGTCTGGAGTAACAGAAAACAGTGTCGTGCTTGTCTGGAGTAACAGAAAACAGTATCGTGCTTGTCTGGAGTAACAGAAAACAGTGTCGTGCTTGTCTGGAGTAACAGAAAACAGTGTTGTGCTTGTTTGGAGTAACAGAAAACAATGTTGTGCTTGTCTGGAGTAACAGAAAACAGTGTTGCGCCAGTCTGGAGTAACAGAAAACAGTGTCATGCTTGTCTGGAGTAACAGAAAACAGTGTCGTGCTTGTCTGGAGTAACAGAAAACAGTGTCGTGCTTGTCTGGAGAAACAGAAAACAGTGTCGTGCTTGTCTGGAGTAAGAGAAAACGGTGTTGTGCTTGTTCCTAATAGCAGAAAACAATGTCATGATTCTCTGGAGTATCAGAAAACAGAGTTGTGCTTGTCTGGAGTAACAGAAAACACAGTTGTGCTTGTCTGGAGTAACAGAAAACAGTGTTGTGCTTGTCTAGAGTAACAGAAAACAGTGTCATGCTTGTCTGCAGTAACAGAAAACACCATTGAGCTTGACCCTAATGGCAGAAAACAGTGTCATGCTTGATTGGAGTAACAGAAAACGGTGTTGTGCTTGTCTGGAGTAACAGAAAACAATGTTGTGCTTGTCTGGAGTAACAGAAAACAGTGTTGCGCCAGTCTGGAGTAACAGAAAACAGTGTCATGCTTGTCTGGAGTAACAGAAAACAGTGTCGTGCTTGTCTGGAGTAACAGAAAACAGTGTTGCGCCAGTCTGGAGTAACAGAAAACAGGGTCATGCGTGTCTGGAGTAACAGAAAACAGTGTCATGCTTGTCTGGAGTAACAGAAAACAGTGTCGTGCTTGTCTGGAGTAACAGAAAACAGTGTCGTGCTTGTCTGGAGTAACAGAAAACAGTGTCGTGCTTGTCTGGAGTAACAGAAAACAGTGTTGTGCTTGTCTGGAGTAACAGAAAAACAGTGTCGTGCTTGTCTGGAGTAACAGAAAACAGTGTCGTGCTTGTCTGGAGTAACAGAAAACAGTGTTGCGCCTGTCTGGAGTAACAGAAAACAGTGTCGTGCTTGTCTGGAGTAACAGAAAACAGTGTCGTGCTTGTCTGGAGTAACAGAAAACAGTGTCGTGCTTGTCTGGAGTAACAGAAAACAGTATCGTGCTTGTCTGGAGAAACAGAAAACAGTGTTGTGCTTGTCTGGAGTAACAGAAAAACAGTGTCGTGCTTGTCTGGAGTAACAGAAAACAGTGTCGTGCTTGTCTGGAGTAACGGAAAACAGTGTTGCGCCTGTCTGGAGTAACAGAAAACAGTGTCGTGCTTGTCTGGAGTAACAGAAAACAGTGTCGTGCTTGTCTGGAGAAACAGAAAACAGTGTCGTGCTTGTCTGGAGTAACAGAAAACAGTGTCGTGCTTGTCTGGAGTAACAGAAAACAGTGTCATGCTTGTCTGCAGTAACAGAAAACACCATTGAGCTTGACCCTAATGGCAGAAAACAGTGTCATGCTTGACTGGAGTAACAGAAAACGGTGTTGTGCTTGTTCCTAATAGCAGAAAACAATGTCATGATTCTCTGGAGTATCAGAAAACAGAGTTGTGCTTGTCTGGAGTAACAGAAAACACAGTTGTGCTTGTCTGGCGTAACAGAAAACAGTGTTGTGCTTGTCTAGAGTAACAGAAAACAGTGTCATGCTTGTCTGCAGTAACAGAAAACACCATTGAGCTTGACCCTAATGGCAGAAAACAGTGTCATGCTTGATTGGAGTAACAGAAAACGGTGTTGTGCTTGTCTGGAGTAACAGAAAACAATGTTGTGCTTGTCTGGAGTAACAGATAACAGTGTTGCGCCAGTCTGGAGTAACTGAAAACAGTGTCATGCTTGTCTGGAGTAACAGAAAACAGTGTCGTGCTTGTCTGGAGTAACAGAAAACAGTGTCGTGCTTGTCTGGAGAAACAGAAAACAGTGTCGTGCTTGTCTGGAGTAACAGAAAACAGTGTCGTGCTTGTCTGGAGTAACAGAAAACAGTGTAGTGCTTGTCTGGAGTAACAGAAAACAGTAACAGAAAACAGTGTCATGCTTGTCTGCAGTAACAGAAAACACCATTGAGCTTGACCCTAATGGCAGAAAACAGTGTCATGCTTGACTGGAGTAACAGAAAACGGTGTTGTGCTTCTTCCTAATAGCAGAAAACAATGTCATGATTCTCTGGAGTATCAGAAAACAGAGTTGTGCTTGTCTGGAGTAACAGAAAACACAGTTGTGCTTCTCTGGAGTAACAGAAAACAGTGTTGTGCTTGTCTAGAGTAACAGAAAACAGTGTCATGCTTGTCTGCAGTAACAGAAAACACCATTGAGCTTGACCCTAATGGCAGAAAACAGTGTCATGCTTGACTGGAGTAACAGAAAACGGTGTTGTGCTTGTCTGGAGTAACAGAAAACAATGTTGTGCTTGTCTGGAGTAACAGAAAACAGTGTTGCGCCAGTCTGGAGTAACAGAAAACAGGGTCATGCGTGTCTGGAGTAACAGAAAACAGTGTCATGCTTGTCTGGAGTAACAGAAAACAGTGTCGTGCTTGTCTGGAGTAACAGAAAACAGTTTCGTGCTTGTCTGGAGTAACAGAAAACAGTGTCATGCTTGACTGGAGTAACAGAAAACGGTGTTGTGCTTGTTCCTAATAGCAGAAAACAATGTCATGATTCTCTGGAGTATCAGAAAACAGAGTTGTGCTTGTCTGGAGTAACAGAAAACACAGTTGTGCTTGTCTGGAGTAACAGAAAACAGTGTTGTGCTTGTCTAGAGTAACAGAAAACAGTGTCATGCTTGTCTGCAGTAACAGAAAACACCATTGAGCTTGACCCTAATGGCAGAAAACAGTGTCATGCTTGACTGGAGTAACAGAAAACGGTGTTGTGCTTGTCTGGAGTAACAGAAAACAATGTTGTGCTTGTCTGGAGTAACAGAAAACAGTGTTGCGCCAGTCTGGAGTAACAGAAAACAGGGTCATGCGTGTCTGGAGTAACAGAAAACAGTGTCATGCTTGTCTGGAGTAACAGAAACCAGTGTCGTGCTTGTCTGCAGTAACAGAAAACACCATTGAGCTTGACCCTAATGGCAGAAAACAGTGTCATGCTTGACTGGAGTAACAGAAAACGGTGTTGTGCTTGTTCCTAATAGCAGAAAACAATGTCATGATTCTCTGGAGTATCAGAAAACAGAGTTGTGCTTGTCTGGAGAAACGGAAAACAGTGTAATGCTTGTCTGGAGTAACAGACAACAGTGTTGTGCTTGTCCGGAGTAACAGAAAACAGTGTTGTGCTTGTATGGAGTAACAGAAAACAGTGTAATGATTGTCTGGAGTAACAGAAAACAGATTCATGCTCGTCTGGAGTAACAGAAAACAAAGTTGTGCTTGTCTGGAGTAACAGAAAACAGTGTTGTGCTTGCCTGGAGTAACAGAAAACAGTGTTGTGCTTGTCTGGAGTAACAGAAAACAGTGTTGCGCCTGTCTGGAGTAACAGAAAACAGGGTCATGCGTGTCTGGAGTAACAGAAAACAGTGTCATGCTTGTCTGGAGTAACAGAAAACAGTGTCGTGCTTGTCTGGAGTAACAGAAAACAGTGTCGTGCTTGTCTGGAGTAACAGAAAACAGTGTCGTGCTTGTCTGGAGTAACAGAAAACAGTGTTGTGCTTGTTTGGAGTAACAGAAAACAATGTTGTGCTTGTCTGGAGTAACAGAAAACAGTGTTGCGCCAGTCTGGAGTAACAGAAAACAGTGTCATGCTTGTCTGGAGTAACAGAAAACAGTGTCGTGCTTGTCTGGAGTAACAGAAAACAGTGTCGTGCTTGTCTGGAGAAACAGAAAACAGTGTTGTGCTTGTCTGGAGTAACAGAAAACGGTGTTGTGCTTGTTCCTAATAGCAGAAAACAATGTCATGATTCTCTGGAGTATCAGAAAACAGAGTTGTGCTTGTCTGGAGTAACAGAAAACACAGTTGTGCTTGTCTGGAGTAACAGAAAACAGTGTTGTGCTTGTCTAGAGTAACAGAAAACAGTGTCATGCTTGTCTGCAGTAACAGAAAACACCATTGAGCTTGACCTAATGGCAGAAAACAGTGTCATGCTTGATTGGAGTAACAGAAAACGGTGTTGTGCTTGTCTGGAGTAACAGAAAACAATGTTGTGCTTGTCTGGAGTAACAGAAAACAGTGTTGCGCCAGTCTGGAGTAACAGAAAACAGTGTCATGCTTGTCTGGAGTAACAGAAAACAGTGTCGTGCTTGTCTGGAGTAACAGAAAACAGTGTCGTGCTTGTCTGGAGAAACAGAAAACAGTGTCGTGCTTGTCTGGAGTAACAGAAAACAGTGTCGTGCTTGTCTGGAGTAACAGAAAACAGTGTAGTGCTTGTCTGGAGTAACAGAAAACAGTGTTGTGCTTGTCTAGAGTAACAGAAAACAGTGTCATGCTTGTCTGCAGTAACAGAAAACACCATTGAGCTTGACCCTAATGGCAGAAAACAGTGTCATGCTTGACTGGAGTAACAGAAAACGGTGTTGTGCTTGTTCCTAATAGCAGAAAACAATGTCATGATTCTCTGGAGTATCAGAAAACAGAGTTGTGCTTGTCTGGAGTAACAGAAAACACAGTTGTGCTTGTCTGGAGTAACAGAAAACAGTGTTGTGCTTGTCTAGAGTAACAGAAAACAGTGTCATGCTTGTCTGCAGTAACAGAAAACACCATTGAGCTTGACCCTAATGGCAGAAAACAGTGTTGTGCTTGTCTGGAGTAACAGAAAACAGGGTCATGCGTGTCTGGAGTAACAGAAAACAGTGTCATGCTTGTCTGGAGTAACAGAAAACAGTGTCGTGCTTGTCTGGAGTAACAGAAAACAGTTTCGTGCTTGTCTGGAGTAACAGAAAACAGTGTCATGCTTGTCTGGAGTAACAGAAAACGGTGTTGTGCTTGTTCCTAATAGCAGAAAACAATGTCATGATTCTCTGGAGTATCAGAAAACAGAGTTGTGCTTGTCTGGAGTAACAGAAAACACAGTTGTGCTTGTCTGGAGTAACAGAAAACAGTGTTGTGCTTGTCTAGAGTAACAGAAAACAGTGTCATGCTTGTCTGCAGTAACAGAAAACACCATTGAGCTTGACCCTAATGGCAGAAAACAGTGTCATGCTTGACTGGAGTAACAGAAAACGGTGTTGTGCTTGTCTGGAGTAACAGAAAACAATGTTGTGCTTGTCTGGAGTAACAGAAAACAGTGTTGCGCCAGTCTGGAGTAACAGAAAACAGGGTCATGCGTGTCTGGAGTAACAGAAAACAGTGTCATGCTTGTCTGGAGTAACAGAAACCAGTGTCGTGCTTGTCTGGAGTAACAGAAAACAGTGTCATGCTTGTCTGCAGTAACAGAAAACACCATTGAGCTTGACCCTAATGGCAGAAAACAGTGTCATGCTTGACTGGAGTAACAGAAAACGGTGTTGTGCTTGTTCCTAATAGCAGAAAACAATGTCATGATTCTCTGGAGTATCAGAAAACAGAGTTGTGCTTGTCTGGAGAAACAGAAAACAGTGTAATGCTTGTCTGGAGTAACAGACAACAGTGTTGTGCTTGTCCGGAGTAACAGAAAACAGAGTTGTGCTTGTCTGGAGTAACAGAAAACACAGTTGTGCTTGTCTGGAGTAACAGAAAACAGTGTTGTGCTTGTCTAGAGTAACAGAAAACAGTGTCATGCTTGTCTGCAGTAACAGAAAACACCATTGAGCTTGACCCTAATGGCAGAAAACAGTGTCATGCTTGATTGGAGTAACAGAAAACGGTGTTGTGCTTGTCTGGAGTAACAGAAAACAATGTTGTGCTTGTCTGGAGTAACAGAAAACAGTGTTGCGCCAGTCTGGAGTAACAGAAAACAGTGTCATGCTTGTCTGGAGTAACAGAAAACAGTGTTGTGCTTGTCTGGAGTAACAGAAAACAGTGTCGTGCTTGTCTGGAGTAACAGAAAACAGTGTCGTGCTTGTCTGGAGTAACAGAAAACAGTGTAGTGCTTGTCTGGAGTAACAGAAAACAGTGTTGTGCTTGTCTAGAGTAACAGAAAACAGTGTCATGCTTGTCTGCAGTAACAGAAAACACCATTGAGCTTGACCCTAATGGCAGAAAACAGTGTCATGCTTGACTGGAGTAACAGAAAACGGTGTTGTGCTTGTTCCTAATAGCAGAAAACAATGTCATGATTCTCTGGAGTATCAGAAAACAGAGTTGTGCTTGTCTGGAGTAACAGAAAACACAGTTGTGCTTGTCTGGAGTAACAGAAAACAGTGTTGTGCTTGTCTAGAGTAACAGAAAACAGTGTCGTGCTTGTCTGGAGTAACAGAAAACAGTGTCGTGCTTGTCTGGAGTAACAGAAAACAGTGTAGTGCTTGTCTGGAGTAACAGAAAACAGTGTTGTGCTTGTCTAGAGTAACAGAAAACAGTGTCATGCTTGTCTGCAGTAACAGAAAACACCATTGAGCTTGACCCTAATGGCAGAAAACAGTGTCATGCTTGACTGGAGTAACAGAAAACGGTGTTGTGCTTGTTCCTAATAGCAGAAAACAATGTCATGATTCTCTGGAGTATCAGAAAACAGAGTTGTGCTTGTCTGGAGTAACAGAAAACACAGTTGTGCTTGTCTGGAGTAACAGAAAACAGTGTTGTGCTTGTCTAGAGTAACAGAAAACAGTGTCGTGCTTGTCTGGAGTAACAGAAAACAGTGTCGTGCTTGTCTGGAGTAACAGAAAACAGTGTAGTGCTTGTCTGGAGTAACAGAAAACAGTGTTGTGCTTGTCTAGAGTAACAGAAAACAGTGTCATGCTTGTCTGCAGTAACAGAAAACACCATTGAGCTTGACCCTAATGGCAGAAAACAGTGTCATGCTTGACTGGAGTAACAGAAAACGGTGTTGTGCTTGTTCCTAATAGCAGAAAACAATGTCATGATTCTCTGGAGTATCAGAAAACAGAGTTGTGCTTGTCTGGAGTAACAGAAAACACAGTTGTGCTTGTCTGGAGTAACAGAAAACAGTGTTGTGCTTGTCTAGAGTAACAGAAAACAGTGTCATGCTTGTCTGCAGTAACAGAAAACACCATTGAGCTTGACCCTAATGGCAGAAAACAGTGTTGTGCTTGTCTGGAGTAACAGAAAACAGGGTCATGCGTGTCTGGAGTAACAGAAAACAGTGTCATGCTTGTCTGGAGTAACAGAAAACAGTGTCGTGCTTGTCTGGAGTAACAGAAAACAGTTTCGTGCTTGTCTGGAGTAACAGAAAACAGTGTCATGCTTGTCTGGAGTAACAGAAAACGGTGTTGTGCTTGTTCCTAATAGCAGAAAACAATGTCATGATTCTCTGGAGTATCAGAAAACAGAGTTGTGCTTGTCTGGAGTAACAGAAAACACAGTTGTGCTTGTCTGGAGTAACAGAAAACAGTGTTGTGCTTGTCTAGAGTAACAGAAAACAGTGTCATGCTTGTCTGCAGTAACAGAAAACACCATTGAGCTTGACCCTAATGGCAGAAAACAGTGTCATGCTTGACTGGAGTAACAGAAAACGGTGTTGTGCTTGTCTGGAGTAACAGAAAACAATGTTGTGCTTGTCTGGAGTAACAGAAAACAGTGTTGCGCCAGTCTGGAGTAACAGAAAACAGGGTCATGCGTGTCTGGAGTAACAGAAAACAGTGTCATGCTTGTCTGGAGTAACAGAAACCAGTGTCGTGCTTGTCTGGAGTAACAGAAAACAGTGTCATGCTTGTCTGCAGTAACAGAAAACACCATTGAGCTTGACCCTAATGGCAGAAAACAGTGTCATGCTTGACTGGAGTAACAGAAAACGGTGTTGTGCTTGTTCCTAATAGCAGAAAACAATGTCATGATTCTCTGGAGTATCAGAAAACAGAGTTGTGCTTGTCTGGAGAAACAGAAAACAGTGTAATGCTTGTCTGGAGTAACAGACAACAGTGTTGTGCTTGTCCGGAGTAACAGAAAACAGAGTTGTGCTTGTCTGGAGTAACAGAAAACACAGTTGTGCTTGTCTGGAGTAACAGAAAACAGTGTTGTGCTTGTCTAGAGTAACAGAAAACAGTGTCATGCTTGTCTGCAGTAACAGAAAACACCATTGAGCTTGACCCTAATGGCAGAAAACAGTGTCATGCTTGATTGGAGTAACAGAAAACGGTGTTGTGCTTGTCTGGAGTAACAGAAAACAATGTTGTGCTTGTCTGGAGTAACAGAAAACAGTGTTGCGCCAGTCTGGAGTAACAGAAAACAGTGTCATGCTTGTCTGGAGTAACAGAAAACAGTGTTGTGCTTGTCTGGAGTAACAGAAAACAGTGTCGTGCTTGTCTGGAGTAACAGAAAACAGTGTCGTGCTTGTCTGGAGTAACAGAAAACAGTGTAGTGCTTGTCTGGAGTAACAGAAAACAGTGTTGTGCTTGTCTAGAGTAACAGAAAACAGTGTCATGCTTGTCTGCAGTAACAGAAAACACCATTGAGCTTGACCCTAATGGCAGAAAACAGTGTCATGCTTGACTGGAGTAACAGAAAACGGTGTTGTGCTTGTTCCTAATAGCAGAAAACAATGTCATGATTCTCTGGAGTATCAGAAAACAGAGTTGTGCTTGTCTGGAGTAACAGAAAACACAGTTGTGCTTGTCTGGAGTAACAGAAAACAGTGTTGTGCTTGTCTAGAGTAACAGAAAACAGTGTCATGCTTGTCTGCAGTAACAGAAAACACCATTGAGCTTGACCCTAATGGCAGAAAACAGTGTCATGCTTGACTGGAGTAACAGAAAACGGTGTTGTGCTTGTCTGGAGTAACAGAAAACAATGTTGTGCTTGTCTGGAGTAACAGAAAACAGTGTTGCGCCAGTCTGGAGTAACAGAAAACAGGGTCATGCGTGTCTGGAGTAACAGAAAACAGTGTCATGCTTGTCTGGAGTAACAGAAAACAGTGTCGTGCTTGTCTGGAGTAACAGAAAACAGTTTCGTGCTTGTCTGGAGTAACAGAAAACAGTGTCATGCTTGACTGGAGTAACAGAAAACGGTGTTGTGCTTGTTCCTAATAGCAGAAAACAATGTCATGATTCTCTGGAGTATCAGAAAACAGAGTTGTGCTTGTCTGGAGTAACAGAAAACACAGTTGTGCTTGTCTGGAGTAACAGAAAACAGTGTTGTGCTTGTCTAGAGTAACAGAAAACAGTGTCATGCTTGTCTGCAGTAACAGAAAACACCATTGAGCTTGACCCTAATGGCAGAAAACAGTGTCATGCTTGACTGGAGTAACAGAAAACGGTGTTGTGCTTGTCTGGAGTAACAGAAAACAATGTTGTGCTTGTCTGGAGTAACAGAAAACAGTGTTGCGCCAGTCTGGAGTAACAGAAAACAGGGTCATGCGTGTCTGGAGTAACAGAAAACAGTGTCATGCTTGTCTGGAGTAACAGAAAACAGTGTCATGCTTGACTGGAGTAACAGAAAACGGTGTTGTGCTTGTCTGGAGTAACAGAAAACAATGTTGTGCTTGTCTGGAGTAACAGAAAACAGTGTCATGCTTGTCTGGAGTAACAGAAAACAATGTTGTGCTTGTCTGGAGTAACAGAAAACAGTGTCATGCTTGTCTGGAGTAACAGAAACCAGTGTCGTGCTTGTCTGGAGTAACAGAAAACAGTGTCATGCTTGTCTGCAGTAACAGAAAACACCATTGAGCTTGACCCTAATGGCAGAAAACAGTGTCATGCTTGACTGGAGTAACAGAAAACGGTGTTGTGCTTGTTCCTAATAGCAGAAAACAATGTCATGATTCTCTGGAGTATCAGAAAACAGAGTTGTGCTTGTCTGGAGAAACAGAAAACAGTGTAATGCTTGTCTGGAGTAACAGACAACAGTGTTGTGCTTGTCCGGAGTAACAGAAAACAGTGTTGTGCTTGTATGGAGTAACAGAAAACAGTGTCATGATTGTCTGGAGTAACAGAAAACAGATTCATGCTCGTCTGGAGTAACAGAAAACAAAGTTGTGCTTGTCTGGAGTAACAGAAAACAGTGTTGTGCTTGTCCGGAGTAACAGAAAACAGTGTTGTGCTTGCCTGGAGTAACAGAAAACAGTGTTGTGCTTGTCTGGAGTAACAGAAAACAGTGTTGCGCCTGTCTGGAGTAACAGAAAACAGGGTCATGCGTGTCTGGAGTAACAGAAAACAGTGTCATGCTTGTCTGGAGTAACAGAAAACAGTGTCGTGCTTGTCTGGAGTAACAGAAAACAGTGTCGTGCTTGTCTGGAGTAACAGAAAACAGTGTCGTGCTTGTCTGGAGTAACAGAAAACAGTGTCGTGCTTGTCTGGAGTAACAGAAAACAGTGTCGTGCTTGTCTGGAGTAACAGAAAACAGTGTTGCGCCTGTCTGGAGTAACAGAAAACAGTGTCGTGCTTGTCTGGAGTAACAGAAAACAGTGTCGTGCTTGTCTGGAGTAACAGAAAACAGTGTCGTGCTTGTCTGGAGAAACAGAAAACAGTGTCGTGCTTGTCTGGAGTAACAGAAAACAGTGTCGTGCTTGTCTGGAGTAACAGAAAACAGTGTAGTGCTTGTCTGGAGTAACAGAAAACAGTGTTGTGCTTGTCTAGAGTAACAGAAAACAGTGTCATGCTTGTCTGCAGTATCAGAAAACACCATTGAGCTTGACCCTAATGGCAGAAAACAGTGTTGTGCTTGTCTGGAGTAACAGAAAACAGTGTCGTGCTTGTCTGGAGTAACAGAAAACAGTTTCGTGCTTGTCTGGAGTAACAGAAAACAGTGTCATGCTTGACTGGAGTAACAGAAAATGGTGTTGTGCTTGTTCCTAATAGCAGAAAACAATGTCATGATTCTCTGGAGTATCAGAAAACAGAGTTGTGCTTGTCTGGAGTAACAGAAAACACAGTTGTGCTTGTCTGGAGTAACAGAAAACAGTGTTGTGCTTGTCTAGAGTAACAGAAAACAGTGTCATGCTTGTCTGCAGTAACAGAAAACACCATTGAGCTTGACCCTAATGGCAGAAAACAGTGTCATACTTGACTGGAGTAACAGAAAACGGTGTTGTGCTTGTCTGGAGTAACAGAAAACAATGTTGTGCTTGTCTGGAGTAACAGAAAACAGTGTTGCGCCAGTCTGGAGTAACAGAAAACAGGGTCATGCGTGTCTGGAGTAACAGAAAACAGTGTCATGCTTGTCTGGAGTAACAGAAACCAGTGTCGTGCTTGTCTGGAGTAACAGAAAACAGTGTCATGCTTGTCTGCAGTAACAGAAAACACCATTGAGCTTGACCCTAATGGCAGAAAACAGTGTCATGCTTGACTGGAGTAACAGAAAACGGTGTTGTGCTTGTTCCTAATAGCAGAAAACAATGTCATGATTCTCTGGAGTATCAGAAAACAGAGTTGTGCTTGTCTGGAGAAACAGAAAACAGTGTAATGCTTGTCTGGAGTAACAGACAACAGTGTTGTGCTTGTCCGGAGTAACAGAAAACAGTGTTGTGCTTGTATGGAGTAACAGAAAACAGTGTCATGATTGTCTGGAGTAACAGAAAACAGATTCATGCTCGTCTGGAGTAACAGAAAACAAAGTTGTGCTTGTCTGGAGTAACAGAAAACAGTGTTGTGCTTGTCCGGAGTAACAGAAAACAGTGTTGTGCTTGCCTGGAGTAACAGAAAACAGTGTTGTGCTTGTCTGGAGTAACAGAAAACTGTGTTGCGCCTGTCTGGAGTAACAGAAAACAGGGTCATGCGTGTCTGGAGTAACAGAAAACAGTGTCATGCTTGTCTGGAGTAACAGAAAACAGTGTCGTGCTTGTCTGGAGTAACAGAAAACAGTGTCGTGCTTGTCTAGAGTAACAGAAAACAGTGTCGTGCTTGTCTGGAGTAACAGAAAAACAGTGTCGTGCTTGTCTGGAGTAACAGAAAACAGTGTCGTGCTTGTCTGGAGTAACAGAAAACAGTGTTGCGCCTGTCTGGAGGAACAGAAAACAGTGTCGTGCTTGTCTGGAGTAACAGAAAACAGTGTCGTGCTTGTCTGGAGTAACAGAAAACAGTGTCGTGCTTGTCTGGAGAAACAGAAAACAGTGTCGTGCTTGTCTGGAGTAACAGAAAACAGTGTCGTGCTTGTCTGGAGTAACAGAAAACAGTGTAGTGCTTGTCTGGAGTAACAGAAAACAGTGTTGTGCTTGTCTAGAGTAACAGAAAACAGTGTCATGCTTGTCTGCAGTATCAGAAAACACCATTGAGGTTGACCCTAATGGCAGAAAACAGTGTCATGCTTGACTGGAGTAACAGAAAACGGTGTTGTGCTTGTTCCTAATAGCAGAAAACAATGTCATGATTCTCTGGAGTATCAGAAAACAGAGTTGTGCTTGTCTGGAGTAACAGAAAACACAGTTGTGCTTGTCTGGAGTAACAGAAAACAGTGTTGTGCTTGTCTAGAGTAACAGAAGACAGTGTCATGCTTGTCTGCAGTAACAGAAAACACCATTGAGCTTGACCCTAATGGCAGAAAACAGTGTCATGCTTGATTGGAGTAACAGAAAACGGTGTTGTGCTTGTCTGGAGTAACAGAAAACAATGTTGTGCTTGTCTGGAGTAACAGAAAACAGTGTTGCGCCAGTCTGGAGTAACAGAAAACAGTGTCATGCTTGTCTGGAGTAACAGAAAACAGTGTCGTGCTTGTCTGGAGTAACAGAAAACAGTGTCGTGCTTGTCTGGAGAAACAGAAAACAGTGTCGTGCTTGTCTGGAGTAACAGAAAACAGTGTCGTGCTTGTCTGGAGTAACAGAAAACAGTGTAGTGCTTGTCTGGAGTAACAGAAAACAGTGTTGAGCTTGTCTAGAGTAACAGAAAACAGTGTCATGCTTGTCTGCAGTAACAGAAAACACCATTGAGCTTGACCCTAATGGCAGAAAACAGTGTCATGCTTGACTGGAGTAACAGAAAACAGTGTTGTGCTTGTCTGGAGTAACAGAAAACAATGTTGTGCTTGTCTGGAGTAACAGAAAACAGTGTTGCGCCAGTCTGGAGTAACAGAAAACAGGGTCATGCGTGTCTGGAGTAACAGAAAACAGTGTCATGCTTGTCTGGAGTAACAGAAAACAGTGTCGTGCTTGTCTGGAGTAACAGAAAACAGTGTCGTGCTTGTCTGGAGTAACAGAAAACAGTGTCATGCTTGACTGGAGTAACAGAAAACGGTGTTGTGCTTGTTCCTAATAGCAGAAAACAATGTCATGATTCTCTGGAGTATCAGAAAACAGAGTTGTGCTTGTCTGGAGTAACAGAAAACACAGTTGTGCTTGTCTGGAGTAACAGAAAACAGTGTTGTGCTTGTCTAGAGTAACAGAAAACAGTGTCATGCTTGTCTGCAGTAACAGAAAACACCATTGAGCTTGACCCTAATGGCAGAAAACAGTGTCATGCTTGACTGGAGTAACAGAAAACGGTGTTGTGCTTCTCTGGAGTAACAGAAAACAATGTTGTGCTTGTCTGGAGTAACAGAAAACAGTGTTGCGCCAGTCTGGAGTAACAGAAAACAGGGTCATGCGTGTCTGGAGTAACAGAAAACAGTGTCATGCTTGTCTGGAGTAACAGAAAACAGTGTCGTGCTAGTCTGGAGTAACAGAAAACAGTGTTGTGCTTGTCTGGAGTAACAGAAAACAGTGTCGTGCTTGTCTAGAGTAACAGAAAACAGTGTCGTGCTTGTCTGGAGTAACAGAAAACAGTGTTGTGCTTGTCTGGAGTAACAGAAAACAGTGTTGCGCCTGTCTGGAGTAACAGAAAACAGTGTCGTGCTTGTCTGGAGTAACAGAAAACAGTGTAGTGCTTGTCTGGAGTAACAGAAAACAGTGTCGTGCTTGTCTGGAGTAACAGAAAACAGTGTCGTGCTTGTCTGGAGTAACAGAAAACAGTGTCGTGCTTGTCTGGAGTAACAGAAAACAGTGTTTTGCTTGTCTAGAGTAACAGAAAACAGTGTCATGCTTGTCTGCAGTAACAGAAAACACCATTGAGCTTGACCCTAATGGCAGAAAACAGTGTCATGCTTGACTGGAGTAACAGAAAACGGTGTTGTGCTTGTTCCTAATAGCAGAAAACAATGTCATGATTCTCTGGAGTATCAGAAAACAGAGTTGTGCTTGTCTGGAGTAACAGAAAACACAGTTGTGCTTGTCTGGAGTAACAGAAAACAGTGTTGTGCTTGTCTGGAGTAACAGAAAACAGTGTTGCGCCAGTCTGGAGTAACAGAAAACAGGGTCATGTGTGTCTGGAGTAACAGAAAACAGTGTCATGCTTGTCTGGAGTAACAGAAAACAGTGTCGTGCTTGTCTGGAGTAACAGAAAACAGTGTCGTGCTTGTCTGGAGTAACAGAAAACAGTGTCGTGCTTGTCTGGAGTAACAGAAAACAGTGTCGTGCTTGTCTGGAGTAACAGAAAACAGTGTCGTGCTTGTCTGGAGTAACAGAAAACAGTGTTGTGCTTGTCTGGAGTAACAGAAAACAGTGTCGTGCTTATCTGGAGTAACAGAAAACAGTGTTGTGCTTGTCTAGAGTAACAGAAAACAGTGTCATGCTTGTCTGCAGTAACAGAAAACACCATTGAGCTTGACCCTAATGGCAGAAAACAGTGTCATGCTTGACTGGAGTAACAGAAAACGGTGTTGTGCTTGTTCCTAATAGCAGAAAACAATGTCATGATTCTCTGGAGTATCAGAAAACAGAGTTGTGCTTGTCTGGAGTAACAGAAAACACAGTTGTGCTTGTCTGGAGTAACAGAAAACAGTGTTGTGCTTGTCTGGAGTAACAGAAAACAGTTTTGCGCCAGTCTGGAGTAACAGAAAACAGGGTCATGTGTGTCTGGAGTAACAGAAAACAGTGTCATGCTTGTCTGGAGTAACAGAAAACAGTGTCGTGCTTGTCTGGAGTAACAGAAAACAGTGTCGTGCTTGTCTGGAGTAACAGAAAACAGTGTCGTGCTTGTCTGGAGTAACAGAAAACAGTGTCGTGCTTGTCTGGAGTAACAGAAAACAGTGTCGTGCTTGTCTGGAGTAACAGAAAACAGTGTTGTGCTTGTCTGGAGTAACAGAAAACAGTGTCGTGCTTATCTGGAGTAACAGAAAACAGTGTTGTGCTTGTCTAGAGTAACAGAAAACAGTGTCATGCTTGTCTGCAGTAACAGAAAACACCATTGAGCTTGACCCTAATGGCAGAAAACAGTGTCATGCTTGACTGGAGTAACAGAAAACGGTGTTGTGCTTGTCTGGAGTAACAGAAAACAATGTTGTGCTTGTCTGGAGTAACAGAAAACAGTGTTGCGCCAGTCTGGAGTAACAGAAAACAGGGTCATGCGTGTCTGGAGTAACAGAAAACAGTGTCATGCTTGTCTGGAGTAACAGAAACCAGTGTCGTGCTTGTCTGGAGTAACAGAAAACAGTGTCATGCTTGTCTGCAGTAACAGAAAACACCATTGAGCTTGACCCTAATGGCAGAAAACAGTGTCATGCTTGACTGGAGTAACAGAAAACGGTGTTGTGCTTGTTCCTAATAGCAGAAAACAATGTCATGATTCTCTGGAGTATCAGAAAACAGAGTTGTGCTTGTCTGGAGAAACAGAAAACAGTGTAATGCTTGTCTGGAGTAACAGACAACAGTGTTGTGCTTGTCCGGAGTAACAGAAAACAGAGTTGTGCTTGTCTGGAGTAACAGAAAACACAGTTGTGCTTGTCTGGAGTAACAGAAAACAGTGTTGTGCTTGTCTAGAGTAACAGAAAACAGTGTCATGCTTGTCTGCAGTAACAGAAAACACCATTGAGCTTGACCCTAATGGCAGAAAACAGTGTCATGCTTGATTGGAGTAACAGAAAACGGTGTTGTGCTTGTCTGGAGTAACAGAAAACAATGTTGTGCTTGTCTGGAGTAACAGAAAACAGTGTTGCGCCAGTCTGAAGTAACAGAAAACAGTGTCATGCATGTCTGGAGTAACAGAAAACAGTGTTGTGCTTGTCTGGAGTAACAGAAAACAGTGTCGTGCTTGTCTGGAGAAACAGAAAACAGTGTCGTGCTTGTCTGGAGTAACAGAAAACAGTGTCGTGCTTGTCTGGAGTAACAGAAAACAGTGTAGTGCTTGTCTGGAGTAACAGAAAACAGTGTTGTGCTTGTCTAGAGTAACAGAAAACAGTGTCATGCTTGTCTGCAGTAACAGAAAACACCATTGAGCTTGACCCTAATGGCAGAAAACAGTGTCATGCTTGACTGGAGTAACAGAAAACGGTGTTGTGCTTGTTCCTAATAGCAGAAAACAATGTCATGATTCTCTGGAGTATCAGAAAACAGAGTTGTGCTTGTCTGGAGTAACAGAAAACACAGTTGTGCTTGTCTGGAGTAACAGAAAACAGTGTTGTGCTTGTCTAGAGTAACAGAAAACAGTGTCATGCTTGTCTGCAGTAACAGAAAACACCATTGAGCTTGACCCTAATGGCAGAAAACAGTGTCATGCTTGACTGGAGTAACAGAAAACGGTGTTGTGCTTGTCTGGAGTAACAGAAAACAATGTTGTGCTTGTCTGGAGTAACAGAAAACAGTGTCGCGCCAGTCTGGAGTAACAGAAACCAGTGTCGTGCTTGTCTGGAGTAACAGAAAACAGTGTCATGCTTGTCTGCAGTAACAGAAAACACCATTGAGCTTGACCCTAATGGCAGAAAACAGTGTCATGCTTGACTGGAGTAACAGAAAACGGTGTTGTGCTTGTTCCTAATAGCAGAAAACAATGTCATGATTCTCTGGAGTATCAGAAAACAGAGTTGTGCTTGTCTGGAGAAACAGAAAACAGTGTAATGCTTGTCTGGAGTAACAGACAACAGTGTTGTGCTTGTCCGGAGTAACAGAAAACAGTGTTGTGCTTGTATGGAGTAACAGAAAACAGTGTCATGATTGTCTGGAGTAACAGAAAACAGATTCATGCTCGTCTGGAGTAACAGAAAACAAAGTTGTGCTTGTCTGGAGTAACAGAAAACAGTGTTGTGCTTGTCCGGAGTAACAGAAAACAGTGTTGTGCTTGCCTGGAGTAACAGAAAACAGTGTTGTGCTTGTCTGGAGTAACAGAAAACAGTGTTGCGCCTGTCTGGAGTAACAGAAAACAGGGTCATGCGTGTCTGGAGTAACAGAAAACAGTGTCATGCTTGTCTGGAGTAACAGAAAACAGTGTCGTGCTTGTCTGGAGTAACAGAAAACAGTGTCGTGCTTGTCTGGAGTAACAGAAAACAGTGTCGTGCTTGTCTGGAGTAACAGAAAAACAGTGTCGTGCTTGTCTGGAGTAACAGAAAACAGTGTCGTGCTTGTCTGGAGTAACAGAAAACAGTGTCGCGCCTGTCTGGAGTAACAGAAAACAGTGTCGTGCTTGTCTGGAGTAACAGAAAACAGTGTCGTGCTTGTCTGGAGTAACAGAAAACAGTGTCGTGCTTGTCTGGAGAAACAGAAAACAGTGTCGTGCTTGTCTGGAGTAACAGAAAACAGTGTCGTGCTTGTCTGGAGTAACAGAAAACAGTGTAGTGCTTGTCTGGAGTAACAGAAAACAGTGTTGTGCTTGTCTAGAGTAACAGAAAACAGTGTCATGCTTGTCTGCAGTATCAGAAAACACCATTGAGCTTGACCCTAATGGCAGAAAACAGTGTTGTGCTTGTCTGGAGTAACAGAAAACAGTGTCGTGCTTGTCTGGAGTAACAGAAAACAGTTTCGTGCTTGTCTGGAGTAACAGAAAACAGTGTCATGCTTGACTGGAGTAACAGAAAACGGTGTTGTGCTTGTTCCTAATAGCAGAATACAATGTCATGATTCTCTGGAGTATCAGAAAACAGAGTTGTGCTTGTCTGGAGTAACAGAAAACACAGTTGTGCTTGTCTGGAGTAACAGAAAACAGTGTTGTGCTTGTCTAGAGTAACAGAAAACAGTGTCATGCTTGTCTGCAGTAACAGAAAACACCATTGAGCTTGACCCTAATGGCAGAAAACAGTGTCATACTTGACTGGAGTAACAGAAAACGGTGTTGTGCTTGTCTGGAGTAACAGAAAACAATGTTGTGCTTGTCTGGAGTAACAGAAAACAGTGTTGCGCCAGTCTGGAGTAACAGAAAACAGGGTCATGCGTGTCTGGAGTAACAGAAAACAGTGTCATGCTTGTCTGGAGTAACAGAAACCAGTGTCGTGCTTGTCTGGAGTAACAGAAAACAGTGTCATGCTTGTCTGCAGTAACAGAAAACACCATTGAGCTTGACCCTAATGGCAGAAAACAGTGTCATGCTTGACTGGAGTAACAGAAAACGGTGTTGTGCTTGTTCCTAATAGCAGAAAACAATGTCATGATTCTCTGGAGTATCAGAAAACAGAGTTGTGCTTGTCTGGAGAAACAGAAAACAGTGTAATGCTTGTCTGGAGTAACAGACAACAGTGTTGTGCTTGTCCGGAGTAACAGAAAACAGTGTTGTGCTTGTATGGAGTAACAGAAAACAGTGTCATGATTGTCTGGAGTAACAGAAAACAGATTCATGCTCGTCTGGAGTAACAGAAAACAAAGTTGTGCTTGTCTGGAGTAACAGAAAACAGTGTTGTGCTTGTCCGGAGTAACAGAAAACAGTGTTGTGCTTGCCTGGAGTAACAGAAAACAGTGTTGTGCTTGTCTGGAGTAACAGAAAACAGTGTTGCGCCTGTCTGGAGTAACAGAAAACAGGGTCATGCGTGTCTGGAGTAACAGAAAACAGTGTCATGCTTGTCTGGAGTAACAGAAAACAGTGTCGTGCTTGTCTGGAGTAACAGAAAACAGTGTCGTGCTTGTCTGGAGTAACAGAAAACAGTGTCTTGCTTGTCTGGAGTAACAGAAAAACAGTGTCGTGCTTGTCTGGAGTAACAGAAAACAGTGTCGTGCTTGTCTGGAGTAACAGAAAACAGTGTTGCGCCTGTCTGGAGTAACAGAAAACAGTGTCGTGCTTGTCTGGAGTAACAGAAAACAGTGTCGTGCTTGTCTGGAGTAACAGAAAACAGTGTCGTGCTTGTCTGGAGAAACAGAAAACAGTGTCGTGCTTGTCTGGAGTAACAGAAAACAGTGTCGTGCTTGTCTGGAGTAACAGAAAACAGTGTAGTGCTTGTCTGGAGTAACAGAAAACAGTGTTGTGCTTGTCTAGAGTAACAGAAAACAGTGTCATGCTTGTCTGCAGTATCAGAAAACACCATTGAGCTTGACCCTAATGGCAGAAAACAGTGTCATGCTTCACTGGAGTAACAGAAAACGGTGTTGTGCTTGTTCCTAATAGCAGAAAACAATGTCATGATTCTCTGGAGTATCAGAAAACAGAGTTGTGCTTGTCTGGAGTAACAGAAAACACAGTTGTGCTTGTCTGGAGTAACAGAAAACAGTGTTGTGCTTGTCTAGAGTAACAGAAAACAGTGTCATGCTTGTCTGCAGTAACAGAAAACACCATTGAGCTTGACCCTAATGGCAGAAAACAGTGTCATGCTTGATTGGAGTAACAGAAAACGGTGTTGTGCTTGTCTGGAGTAACAGAAAACAATGTTGTGCTTGTCTGGAGTAACAGAAAACAGTTTTGCGCCAGTCTGGAGTAACAGAAAACAGTGTCATGCTTGTCTGGAGTAACAGAAAACAGTGTCGTGCTTGACTGGAGTAACAGAAAACAGTGTCGTGCTTGTCTGGAGAAACAGAAAACAGTGTCGTGCTTGTCTGGAGTAACAGAAAACAGTGTCGTGCTTGTCTGGAGTAACAGAAAACAGTGTAGTGCTTGTCTGGAGTAACAGAAAACAGTGTTGAGCTTGTCTAGAGTAACAGAAAACAGTGTCATGCTTGTCTGCAGTAACAGAAAACACCATTGAGCTTGACCCTAATGGCAGAAAACAGTGTCATGCTTGACTGGAGTAACAGAAAACGGTGTTGTGCTTGTCTGGAGTAACAGAAAACAATGTTGTGCTTGTCTGGAGTAACAGAAAACAGTGTCATGCTTGTCTGGAGTAACAGAAAACAGTGTCGTGCTTGTCTGGAGTAACAGAAAACAGTGTCGTGCTTGTCTGGAGTAACAGAAAACAGTGTCATGCTTGACTGGAGTAACAGAAAACGGTGTTGTGCTTCTTCCTAATAGCAGAAAACAATGTCATGATTCTCTGGAGTATCAGAAAACAGAGTTGTGCTTGTCTGGAGTAACAGAAAACACAGTTGTGCTTGTCTGGAGTAACAGAAAACAGTGTTGTGCTTGTCTAGAGTAACAGAAAACAGTGTCATGCTTGTCTGCAGTAACAGAAAACACCATTGAGCTTGACCCTAATGGCAGAAAACAGTGTCATGCTTGACTGGAGTAACAGAAAACGGTGTTGTGCTTCTCTGGAGTAACAGAAAACAATGTTGTGTTTGTCTGGAGTAACAGAAAACAGTGTTGCGCCAGTCTGGAGTAACAGAAAACAGGGTCATGCGTGTCTGGAGTAACAGAAAACAGTGTCATGCTTGTCTGGAGTAACAGAAAACAGTGTCGTGCTTGTCTGGAGTAACAGAAAACAGTGTCGTGCTAGTCTGGAGTAACAGAAAACAGTGTTGTGCTTGTCTGGAGTAACAGAAAACAGTGTCGTGCTTGTCTAGAGTAACAGAAAACAGTGTCGTGCTTGTCTGGAGTAACAGAAAACAGTGTTGTGCTTGTCTGGAGTAACAGAAAACAGTGTTGCGCCTGTCTGGAGTAACAGAAAACAGTGTCGTGCTTGTCTGGAGTAACAGTAAACAGTGTCGTGCTTGTCTGGAGTAACAGAAAACAGTGTCGTGCTTGTCTGGAGTAACAGAAAACAGTGTCGTGCTTGTCTGGAGTAACAGAAAACAGTGTCGTGCTTGTCTGGAGTAACAGAAAACAGTGTTGTGCTTGTCTAGAGTAACAGAAAACAGTGTCATGCTTGTCTGCAGTAACAGAAAACACCATTGAGCTTGACCCTAATGGCAGAAAACAGTGTCATGCTTGACTGGAGTAACAGAAAACGGTGTTGTGCTTGTTCCTAATAGCAGAAAACAATGTCATGATTCTCTGGAGTATCAGAAAACAGAGTTGTGCTTGTCTGGAGTAACAGAAAACACAGTTGTGCTTGTCTGGAGTAACAGAAAACAGTGTTGTGCTTGTCTGGAGTAACAGAAAACAGTGTTGCGCCAGTCTGGAGTAACAGAAAACAGGGTCATGTGTGTCTGGAGTAACAGAAAACAGTGTCATGCTTGTCTGGAGTAACAGAAAACAGTGTCGTGCTTGTCTGGAGTAACAGAAAACAGTGTCGTGCTTGTCTGGAGTAACAGAAAACAGTGTCGTGCTTGTCTGGAGTAACAGAAAACAGTGTCGTGCTTGTCTGGAGTAACAGAAAACAGTGTCGTGCTTGTCTGGAGTAACAGAAAACAGTGTCGTGCTTGTCTGGAGTAACAGAAAACAGTGTCGTGCTTGTCTGGAGTAACAGAAAACAGTGTCGTGCTTGTCTGGAGTAACAGAAAACAGTGTCGTGCTTGTCTGGAGTAACAGAAAACAGTGTTGTGCTTGTCTGGAGTAACAGAAAACAGTGTCGTGCTTGTCTGGAGTAACAGAAAACAGTGTCGTGCTTGTCTGGAGTAACAGAAAACAGTGTCGTGCTTGTCTGGAGTAACAGAAAACAGTGTCATGCTTGTCTGCAGTAACAGAAAACACCATTGAGCTTGACCCTAATGGCAGAAAACAGTGTCATGCTTGACTGGAGTAACAGAAAACGGTGTTGTGCTTGTTCCTAATAGCAGAAAACAATGTCATGATTCTCTGGAGTATCAGAAAACAGAGTTGTGCTTGTCTGGAGAAACAGAAAACAGTGTAATGCTTGTCTGGAGTAACAGACAACAGTGTTGTGCTTGTCCGGAGTAACAGAAAACAGTGTTGTGCTTGTATGGAGTAACAGAAAACAGTGTCATGATTGTCTGGAGTAACAGAAAACAGATTCATGCTCGTCTGGAGTAACAGAAAACAAAGTTGTGCTTGTCTGGAGTAACAGAAAACAGTGTTGTGCTTGTCCGGAGTAACAGAAAACAGTGTTGTGCTTGCCTGGAGTAACAGAAAACAGTGTTGTGCTTGTCTGGAGTAACAGAAAACAGTGTTGCGCCTGTCTGGAGTAACAGAAAACAGGGTCATGCGTGTCTGGAGTAACAGAAAACAGTGTCATGCTTGTCTGGAGTAACAGAAAACAGTGTCGTGCTTGTCTGGAGTAACAGAAAACAGTGTCGTGCTTGTCTGGAGTAACAGAAAACAGTGTCGTGCTTGTCTGGAGTAACAGAAAAACAGTGTCGTGCTTGTCTGGAGTAACAGAAAACAGTGTCGTGCTTGTCTGGAGTAACAGAAAACAGTGTCGCGCCTGTCTGGAGTAACAGAAAACAGTGTCGTGCTTGTCTGGAGTAACAGAAAACAGTGTCGTGCTTGTCTGGAGTAACAGAAAACAGTGTCGTGCTTGTCTGGAGAAACAGAAAACAGTGTCGTGCTTGTCTGGAGTAACAGAAAACAGTGTCGTGCTTGTCTGGAGTAACAGAAAACAGTGTAGTGCTTGTCTGGAGTAACAGAAAACAGTGTTGTGCTTGTCTAGAGTAACAGAAAACAGTGTCATGCTTGTCTGCAGTATCAGAAAACACCATTGAGCTTGACCCTAATGGCAGAAAACAGTGTTGTGCTTGTCTGGAGTAACAGAAAACAGTGTCGTGCTTGTCTGGAGTAACAGAAAACAGTTTCGTGCTTGTCTGGAGTAACAGAAAACAGTGTCATGCTTGACTGGAGTAACAGAAAACGGTGTTGTGCTTGTTCCTAATAGCAGAAAACAATGTCATGATTCTCTGGAGTATCAGAAAACAGAGTTGTGCTTGTCTGGAGTAACAGAAAACACAGTTGTGCTTGTCTGGAGTAACAGAAAACAGTGTTGTGCTTGTCTAGAGTAACAGAAAACAGTGTCATGCTTGTCTGCAGTAACAGAAAACACCATTGAGCTTGACCCTAATGGCAGAAAACAGTGTCATACTTGACTGGAGTAACAGAAAACGGTGTTGTGCTTGTCTGGAGTAACAGAAAACAATGTTGTGCTTGTCTGGAGTAACAGAAAACAGTGTTGCGCCAGTCTGGAGTAACAGAAAACAGGGTCATGCGTGTCTGGAGTAACAGAAAACAGTGTCATGCTTGTCTGGAGTAACAGAAACCAGTGTCGTGCTTGTCTGGAGTAACAGAAAACAGTGTCATGCTTGTCTGCAGTAACAGAAAACACCATTGAGCTTGACCCTAATGGCAGAAAACAGTGTCATGCTTGACTGGAGTAACAGAAAACGGTGTTGTGCTTGTTCCTAATAGCAGAAAACAATGTCATGATTCTCTGGAGTATCAGAAAACAGAGTTGTGCTTGTCTGGAGAAACAGAAAACAGTGTAATGCTTGTCTGGAGTAACAGACAACAGTGTTGTGCTTGTCCGGAGTAACAGAAAACAGTGTTGTGCTTGTATGGAGTAACAGAAAACAGTGTCATGATTGTCTGGAGTAACAGAAAACAGATTCATGCTCGTCTGGAGTAACAGAAAACAAAGTTGTGCTTGTCTGGAGTAACAGAAAACAGTGTTGTGCTTGTCCGGAGTAACAGAAAACAGTGTTGTGCTTGCCTGGAGTAACAGAAAACAGTGTTGTGCTTGTCTGGAGTAACAGAAAACAGTGTTGCGCCTGTCTGGAGTAACAGAAAACAGGGTCATGCGTGTCTGGAGTAACAGAAAACAGTGTCATGCTTGTCTGGAGTAACAGAAAACAGTGTCGTGCTTGTCTGGAGTAACAGAAAACAGTGTCGTGCTTGTCTGGAGTAACAGAAAACAGTGTCTTGCTTGTCTGGAGTAACAGAAAAACAGTGTCGTGCTTGTCTGGAGTAACAGAAAACAGTGTCGTGCTTGTCTGGAGTAACAGAAAACAGTGTTGCGCCTGTCTGGAGTAACAGAAAACAGTGTCGTGCTTGTCTGGAGTAACAGAAAACAGTGTCGTGCTTGTCTGGAGTAACAGAAAACAGTGTCGTGCTTGTCTGGAGAAACAGAAAACAGTGTCGTGCTTGTCTGGAGTAACAGAAAACAGTGTCGTGCTTGTCTGGAGTAACAGAAAACAGTGTAGTGCTTGTCTGGAGTAACAGAAAACAGTGTTGTGCTTGTCTAGAGTAACAGAAAACAGTGTCATGCTTGTCTGCAGTATCAGAAAACACCATTGAGCTTGACCCTAATGGCAGAAAACAGTGTCATGCTTCACTGGAGTAACAGAAAACGGTGTTGTGCTTGTTCCTAATAGCAGAAAACAATGTCATGATTCTCTGGAGTATCAGAAAACAGAGTTGTGCTTGTCTGGAGTAACAGAAAACACAGTTGTGCTTGTCTGGAGTAACAGAAAACAGTGTTGTGCTTGTCTAGAGTAACAGAAAACAGTGTCATGCTTGTCTGCAGTAACAGAAAACACCATTGAGCTTGACCCTAATGGCAGAAAACAGTGTCATGCTTGATTGGAGTAACAGAAAACGGTGTTGTGCTTGTCTGGAGTAACAGAAAACAATGTTGTGCTTGTCTGGAGTAACAGAAAACAGTTTTGCGCCAGTCTGGAGTAACAGAAAACAGTGTCATGCTTGTCTGGAGTAACAGAAAACAGTGTCGTGCTTGACTGGAGTAACAGAAAACAGTGTCGTGCTTGTCTGGAGAAACAGAAAACAGTGTCGTGCTTGTCTGGAGTAACAGAAAACAGTGTCGTGCTTGTCTGGAGTAACAGAAAACAGTGTAGTGCTTGTCTGGAGTAACAGAAAACAGTGTTGAGCTTGTCTAGAGTAACAGAAAACAGTGTCATGCTTGTCTGCAGTAACAGAAAACACCATTGAGCTTGACCCTAATGGCAGAAAACAGTGTCATGCTTGACTGGAGTAACAGAAAACGGTGTTGTGCTTGTCTGGAGTAACAGAAAACAATGTTGTGCTTGTCTGGAGTAACAGAAAACAGTGTCATGCTTGTCTGGAGTAACAGAAAACAGTGTCGTGCTTGTCTGGAGTAACAGAAAACAGTGTCATGCTTGACTGGAGTAACAGAAAACGGTGTTGTGCTTCTTCCTAATAGCAGAAAACAATGTCATGATTCTCTGGAGTATCAGAAAACAGAGTTGTGCTTGTCTGGAGTAACAGAAAACACAGTTGTGCTTGTCTGGAGTAACAGAAAACAGTGTTGTGCTTGTCTAGAGTAACAGAAAACAGTGTCATGCTTGTCTGCAGTAACAGAAAACACCATTGAGCTTGACCCTAATGGCAGAAAACAGTGTCATGCTTGACTGGAGTAACAGAAAACGGTGTTGTGCTTCTCTGGAGTAACAGAAAACAATGTTGTGTTTGTCTGGAGTAACAGAAAACAGTGTTGCGCCAGTCTGGAGTAACAGAAAACAGGGTCATGCGTGTCTGGAGTAACAGAAAACAGTGTCATGCTTGTCTGGAGTAACAGAAAACAGTGTCGTGCTTGTCTGGAGTAACAGAAAACAGTGTCGTGCTAGTCTGGAGTAACAGAAAACAGTGTTGTGCTTGTCTGGAGTAACAGAAAACAGTGTCGTGCTTGTCTAGAGTAACAGAAAACAGTGTCGTGCTTGTCTGGAGTAACA